>NC_056677.1:67651107-68251107 GCF_018350195.1 Panthera tigris | reverse complement strand
GAGGGTGGATGTGCTAAATGGGTAATGGGCTCTAAGGAATATACTCCTGAAATCATTGCTGCACTATATGGTAAATAATTGCTGCACTATATGCTAACTAATATGGATGTAAATTTAAAAAAAATAAATTAAAAAAAAAGAAGAAAAGTTCAACAAAACTGACATCACTACACAGACTAATCAAAAAGAAGGAATATGCAAACTGGAAAGTGAGAATAAAAAAGAACTTACTGCTGATTCCATATTAACAAAATTATAATAGAACAGCATGAAACACTTTATAACAACATATTTTATAACTTTGATGAAATGGACAAATTCCAATAGGTCACATTTTACAACATTTCCTCAAAAACAAATAGAAATTCTGAATAAAATTATAACAAATAAAGAAATTAAATTAGTACTGAAAAATCTTCCCATAAAACAAGGTTAGACCCAAATGTGCCTATTGGTCAATTTTTTTAAAAAATTAATTAAATTCCAGTTAGTTACCATACAGTGTAACATTAGTCTCAGGTGTACAATTTGGTGATTTAACACTCCCATACCACACCACATGCTCAACACAAGTTCACTCCATAATCCTCATCAATTATTTAAAACATCCCCCCATCCACCTTCTCTTTGGTAACCATTATATTTTGTTTCTATAGTTAAGAATATGTTTTTTGGCTGCCTTTCTTTTTTCAATTATTTAATTTAAATTCTTGTTAGTTAACATACATTGCAATATTGGTTTCAGGAGTAGTATTCAGTGATTAATTACTTACATACAACACCCAGTGCACATCCCAACAAGTGCCCTCTTCAGTGCCCGTTATCCATTTAGCCTATCCTCCCACCAATCACCTCTCCAGCAACTCTCAGTTTGTTCTGTATCTTTAAGACCCTCTCATGGTTTGTTTGCCTCTATTTTTCTTTTCACCTCCTGTATGTTCATCTGTTTTGATCCTTAAATCCCGTATATGAGTGAAATCATATAGTGTTTGTCTT
Source organism: Panthera tigris (assembly GCF_018350195.1). Lineage (NCBI taxonomy): Eukaryota > Metazoa > Chordata > Mammalia > Carnivora > Felidae > Panthera > Panthera tigris. Next base: position 68,250,111 of record NC_056677.1, on the reverse strand, counting down.
TTTCTGACTGATTTTTCTTAGTATAATACTCACTAGCTCCGTCCACATCATTACAAATGGCAAAGGTTTCCTTCTTTGTATGGCTGAGCAAGATATCATGAGATATATATATATATATATATATATATATATATATATATATATATATATCCATTCCACCTCTTCCTTATCCATTCATCAGTCAATGGACATTTGAGATATTTCCATAATTTGGCTATTGTATGTAAAGCTGCTATAAAGTTTGGGGTGCATGTATCCCTTTGAATTATTTATGTATCCTTTGAATAAATACCTAGGAGTGCAATAACTGGATCATAGGGTGGTTCTATCTTTTACTTTTTTAAGAAACCTCCATATTGTTTTCCATAGTGGCTGCACCAGGTTGCATTCCACCAAAGTGCAAGAGGATTCCACTTTCTCCACATCCTTGCCAAAAACTGTTGTTTCTTGTATTGTTGATTTTACCATTTTGACAGGTGCGAAATATCTCATTATAGTTTTGATTTTTATTTCCCTGGTGATCAGTGATGTTGAGCATCTTTTCATGTGTCTGTTAGCCATCTTTATATCTTCTTTGTAAAAATGTCTATTCATATTTTCTGCCCACTTTTTAATTGGATGTGTGTGTGTCTGTTATTGAGTTTGATAAGTTCTTCATATATTTTGGATATTAACCCTTTATCACATAGGTCATTTGCGAATGTCTTCTCCCATTCCATAACCTTTGAGTTCTGTTGAGTGTTTCTTTTGCTGTATATAAGCTTTGTATCTTGATGAGGAGATTGTGATCTCTTTTCTGCTGGAAACTATTCAACTTTTCTTAACCAGAAAGCAGCCTAAGTATTCTCTTCAATCATGTCTTATGGCTAGTTGGACTCCAATTACTAAAGAAGTTGAAATAAAATAAAATTAAAATATTTTTTTTAGAAAGAAAAATTAAATCATGCTAAGGGGCTATAAGGATAAAGAAAGGAGCTAAACCCCATTTTATTAGAGTCATATCAGCATTTGTTTTTAATGGCAAAACATGTATAGGATGAGGAAAGGAGCATATGACCCCATTAGGGTATAGCTATGGATGAATTGTCTGCTTGTTCCTGCTTTATTTACTCCAATTCTGTTGTTCTTTATAAAGTTTAATGGGGGAGAAGGTAAGCGAGAGATTCCGGGAACCAATGTGCTTTAACCTACTGGAGGTGGTCAGAGTGGAGTTTTTTTCACAACTCTTAGGTCCTCCAAATGACCCTACTCTAAAGGCTCTTACTCCACTCTTTTACATTCTAGGACAGCCTTAATTTCATTTCAGTTCAACTCTAGGTATGTCCCTACTTTAGAGTACAAGCTCTACTTTGGCAAATGGGACCAAGAGTCAAAACAGGTTTTGTTCCTGCCTTGTTGGAGCTCACTGTCTAGTGAGGAAAACGCTACTTCCAGACTCTGCCTCTTTACTAGGTACTTAAAATTTAGAGAATCATGTTAACTTCTCTGAACTTCAGGACCCCCCCCCCCATCGGGAAAGGATAATAATAACAATGATGATGATGACGACAACAGCAACAACAATGCCTCCTCCATAGATTTGTTGAGCAAATTCAGTGGGCTAAAGCTAATAAAAAATGAAGTAAGCGCTGTAAGTACTGCCTGTTATTAACTGAGATAATGACGATAATAAAGCACTTAGCAAAAGGCCTGGCACGTGGTAAGTACTCAATAATTTTTATCTGTTATAAACAACTATTATTGACATTGTTCTAGCTTTGTGAACTCTGAGAGAACTGTCTTGCCATAATGAATATCAAGATTAACTTTCTCAGAGATGTTCCCAATGCTTGTTTTTTCTTCATTCAATTATAAGCCATTCTGTGTCTGGTGACATAGACTTTCAATGCTTCTCATAATTTAGTGTCCAAATCATCCATGGGGCATGTAAAAAATATACCTCCTGACAACCATCTTGAAAAATTCTAACTCAATAATTCTAGAAGTGGTTTCCAAGAATCTGAATTTTAAACAAGTGTCTTAGGTGGTGCTGATGCACATAGCTCTTGGACAACATTTTTGAGATGGTTCAGTTTCAAAATTCTACAGATACTTTTTGAGGATATGGTGGTTTTCTGCATTGTTTTACCATGTCTATCCTAGCTCCTCCCAAACCAACTGCCATGCTCATGAAAAGAAATGTCTGGCATAGACTCCCATGAAATCATCCAATATGAAGTGGGAAGAAAATATTTTAGGATGACAGAAGACCCTTTCCAATTAGGTCCATGTGCTTTTCCCTGGCACAGTGGAAACTCATGGAGCAGCAGTGCTTCTCCTACTCACTGAGTTGGAGAAAAGGCCATGACACAAGCTGGAGATGGGTATTCAATGGCTAGAGCTTTGGCAGAGCTTAACAAACAAAAAATGTGGTAATACGAAACCTTGCTAATTCAGTCTAATTAGGGGTCTGAATAATTTTTTTATTTAAAAAGTAATTGAAAAATGATAGAATATTTGAAAGGCAATTTTATTACAATCAAGGAGCTACAGCAACCTGAACCAAGCTGACAAAGTGTTGCCAAGTATGGAGCCTCGGGGAGCTAGTGTAATGAATTGAGAATTATTTGTCATCAGTAATTTTTGTGTAAATGGATTTATATGAAAATGGAAGCTTCAAAAGTGATAAAAACAGTTTGTTCTTTTAAGGGGGATAAATATTACCCCTGGTAATCATGTTTGCATGATTTTACTCACCCCTCCCTTCTCCCAGATTATTCCCTCATCCAGACAGTCCAGCTTTTATTTCTGGTAGAATGATTTCAGGTTTACTTGCAAAGCGTTTGATATCACAAATGCCACTTGGAGAATGAACATGTCATGAATTTTTGTGAGTAAAATCAAAGAAAGTCTGAACTGAAAAGAAGCTTAGAGATTAAACCCATAGCTCTCATTTTACATATGGAGAAACTGAGGGTTACAACAAGAATGTGACTTACTGAAGTATATACAAGATTGAAGTAGAGCCAATATTGGATACGAAATCTCCCTCATTTTAGAACAGCCTGTCATTTATGGACCATGTTGCCTCCTAATGAATGCTATTTACTAAAATATACCATGGCCAGTAATGCATTGTTTCCTCATTATTGTCCTTTTGTTAAACAATGTCTTTTGTTTACTATACAAATGTGAATTAAAGTGATTCTATACAAAAATAAGATCCACAAAGGCTCAAGAAGCAGAATTCCAATTTGGTATTTAAATTTAGAGTTTGGTATTTAACTGAACATGGGATTTGTTAATAAAAGTAAACACAACTGTTATTTAAAAGTGCAAGCCCAACATACAGAGAAGCAGAAGCTAATGAGAGGTAAATGAGATGAAATCCAATTGGGGTTCTAGCCTTTGGCAAAATTACGTCATCAAGGTGTATCTTCATCCACCTCTCCCTCTACCACCATTTATGCTTTCTGTACCTTATCCTCTCTTCTGAGGTACTTAAGAAAGATTTTGTTTAGTAAAAGATAAAGGAGGAAAATTGTTTCCAAAATGTTCTGGGATGGGAAAAGTATTTTAATTTCCAGTAACCACTTGTGTTGCTATAGGTGAAAATTAGGTGACCAAGTAATTTATAATCCAAAACTGAATGCTTCTGAGATTGAAAGAGGAGGCTATTAATACTTGTACTGAGACAAAAAGCAGAAATTGGGATTGTCCCAGGAAAACATGGTAATTTTTGAAACAGATGGAACACAGTGTTAAAGAAAGCAGAGTACAGCACCACTTGACTCAGCCATCCACAAGGGGGTGGGAGACAAAGATTAAATTTATTCCATAGAGGTTACCATCATTTGGCATTAGCTAACTTCATAAAACACCATCATTTCTAATCTTAAAAAAATGCTCCCCACTTAGATACAATAATGATTAAGACCATGTATGTCCATTCCAAATCTGAGTTTGGGCTCCAGGTTTGTTTCTAGCTGTGACTATAGGCTTCAATCACTTAATATTTCTAAATTTCAATCTGCCATTTATAAAATGTGGATAATAGTAATAGGTATTATTCTGTATAAGGTGCATATCAAATAGTAAATGCTTACTAAATGTAAAACTATTTATACTGTCATTATTATTATACTGATGTTAAGATTAGTAGCGCACTGCAAGAGGAAGGTTATTGCTTGAGTATTAAAAATCATATAAGCTGATTTGACTAGATTTTCTTTTTACTAGATGCTGTGGAGATACATTAGATGAAAGTCAGCATTCTTATTCAGTAATGGTAGTGTTTATGTTCAAAAAGGATCAAAGAAACCGTGCGCTAATAATACTAAAAATGAAGCCAATGTCATCTATTAGTTTGCTTAATGTCCTTATCCTTATGTATAAAGATACATAGGATAATTTTATATTACAGTTTAGTTCAAAGGAGTAAAATGTATTCCTCTTGAAAAATAGTATTCTGCCTAATAAATTAGTCCTAGCTAATAGGAAGTTTGAAAAAAAATGTATTCTCACCTTCAGCAAACACTTTTTTATCCAATTTTCATATTGCCTCTTATCTATTGGCTTTTTTTTTTACCATCATAATAATCATTTTTTTGTCTGTAGTTTTTATTATAAGGGGTCTAAAGTCATACTTTTTTTAGGATAAACAGGATATAAATATTAATTTTACTTAAATAACTTACATTAAATGAATATGAAGATGTAATTTAAATTGGGATTTTCCGTTAATAAATACATGCTATTCTTTTGCTACTGTTCAGATTTACATAATTTTGGCCTATGTTAGTCGGCTCTTATTTCAAAATTTCTCTTCATCTTTATGCCAAACACTCTATCCAGGATGACTGAAATAGCCTCCTAACTGGTATTCCTGTTTCTGTTATGTTCCCCTAGTTTCTCTTCTCCACAAAAGAATTCAATCCAATGTTTTAAAATTATAAATTATATATTTTATTTATTTGCTTAAAACTTTGAACCTTAAATCCATCAAAATTATAATAAAATGTAAACAGCATATCATGGTCCTATATGATCTGACCTTTAATTACTTTTCATCTTTATCTCATCCTACCTTCTCCTGCACTCATAATTCTCCTACAACATAAGTTTTTTGTTTTTACTCAAACAAAACACGCTCATTCTTGCCTTATAGCCTTTGCACTTTTGGTTCTATCTAGACTGCTCTTCATCAAGGTTTTGCTTGGATGGCTCTTTTGTTGTTGTTGTTGTTCAAATTTGACTTCTTTGGAGTAGCCTACACTGACCATCTAAGGTACCTCTCAATTCTCTATAACATTAAATTGTTTCAATCTTTTCTTATTATTTGTCAAGACCTGAAAATTTATCCAGATATCCATTTGTGCATTCTCTCTTCCTCTGCTAAAATTAAAGTTCCTTACGAATAGGTACATGGTCTGTCTCATTCTCTGCTATATCTAATTTTCTTACAACACCAAGACATAAAAATAAGTGCTCTCCTTAATGCCCATCGCCTATTTAACCCATTCCCCACCCACATGCACTCTGGTAACTACCAGTTTGTTCTCTGTAGTTAAGAGTCCATTTCTTGGTTTTCGTCCCTATCTCTTATTTTCCTTAGGCTCATTTGTTTTGTTTCTTAAATTCCACATATGTGTGAAATCATATGGGATATGTCATTCTGTGGCTGACTTATTTTGCTTATTGTAATACTTTCTAGTTCCATCCATGTCGTAGGGACAACATTTCCCTCTTTTTTAGGATATATAGCCCTAAAAATAGGATATATGAATATATATATATATATATTCATATATATATTTCATATATATATTTCATATATATATATGAAAAGTGAATATATATACATACATGTATATATAATATATATATTCATCAGTCAATGGACACTTGGACTGTATCCATGAATTGGCTATTGTAGCTAATGCTGCTATAAACATCAGGGTGCATATATCCTTTTGAATTAGTATTTTTGCATTTTGTGGGAAAATACCTAGGAGTGCAATTGCTGGGTCGTAGGGTAGTAGTCTTTAACTTTTTGAGGAGTCTCCATACTGTTTTCCAGAGTGGCTTCACCATTTTACATTCCACCAACAGTGCAAGAGGATTCCCTGTTCTCTACATTCTTGCCAACACCTATTGTTTCCTGTGTTGCTAATTTTAGTCATTCTGATAGGAGTGAGGTAATATTGCATTATAGTTTTGATTTTCATTTCCCTGATGATGAGTGATGTTGAGCATCTTTTTATGTCTGTTGTTCATACCTATGTCTTCTTGGAAAAAGTTGTATTCATATCTTCTGCCATTTTTATTTGGATTATTTGTTTTGGGGGTGTTGAAATTTAAAGTTCTTTATATATTTTGGACACTAACCCTTTATCAGATATGTCATGTTCAAATATCTTCTCCCATTCCATAGGTTGTCTTTTAGTTTTGTTGATTGTTTTCTTCACTGTGAAGAAGCTTTTTTATTTTGATGAATTCCCAGTGATTTTTTTTTTGTTTCTTTCCCTTGCCTCAGGAGAAATATCTAACAAAGGTTGCCATAGCCAATGTCAAAGGGGATACTTTCTCTACTTTCTTGAGGATTTTGATGACTTCCTCTCTCACATTTAGCTCTTTAATAACCTTTGAATTTATTTTTATAACAAAAAAATGCTGCCAGAAAGTGGTCCAGTTTCATTCTTTTGCATGTTGCTGTCCCTTTTTCCCAACACCATTTTTTGAAAGGACTGTCTTTTTTTCCATTGGATAATCTTTCCTGCTTTGTTAAAGATTAGTTGACCATATAGTGGTGGGTTCATTTATTGGTCTTCTATTCTGTTCCATTAATCTATGTGTCTATTTTTTTAGGAAGAACCATACTCTCTTGATGACTACAACTCTATAATATAGTTGGAAGTCAGAAACCGTGATACCTTTAGCTTTGCTTTTCTTCTTCAAAAATGCTTTGCCTATTCAGGATCTTTTGTGGTACCATATATATTTTAGGATTCTTTGATCTAGGTCTGTGAAAAATGCTGTTAGTATTTTGATAGGGATTGCACTAAATGTGTAGATTGCTTAGTATATTGCAGACATTTTAACAATATTTGTTCTTCCAATCCATGAGCATAAAATGTCTTTACATTTGTTTGTGTCTTCTTAAAAATTTTTTCATAAGTGTTTATAGTTTTTAGAATACAGTTCTTTTACCTGTTTTCTTTAGGTTTATTCTTAGGTATCTTACGGTTTTTGGTGCAAGTGTAAATGACCATGATTCCTTGATTTCTGTTTCTTCTACTTCATTATTGGTGTATAGAAATACAACAGATATCTGTATGTTGACTTTGTATCCTGAAATTTTTCTGAATTCATGTACCAGTTCTAGTAATGTTGTGATGGAGTATTTCAGGTTTTCTACATAGAGTATCATGTTGTCTGTGAATAGAGAAAGTTTGACTTCTTCCTTGACAATTTAGATTTTTTAAAATTTCTTTTTGCTTTCTGATTTCTGGGGCTAGGTCTTCCAGTACTATGTTAAATACCAATGGTAACAGTGGAATCCCTTTCTCCTGATCATAGAAGAAAAGCTCTCAGTTTTTTCCCATTGAGGGTATTAGCTGGGGGTGTATTGTATATGGCCTTATGATGTTGAGGTATATTCCATCTATCCCTACACTGTTGAAGGTTTTTATCAAGAATGGATGCTGCACTTTGTCAAATGTTTTTTCTGCATCTATTGAGAGGATCATATGGTTCTTATTATTTCTTTTTTAATTTTTAATGTTTATTTTCTTAATATGGATTTTTTTTGTCAAGTTGGTTTCCATAAAACACCCAGTGCTCATCCCAAAAGGTGCCCTCCTTAATGCCCATCACCCACTTTCCCCTCCCTAGCCCCCCCATCAACCCTCAGTTTGTTCTCAGTTTTTAAGAGTCTCTTATGTTTATTTATTTTTCAGATAGAGACAGAGTCTGAGCGGAGGAGGGTCAGAGAGAGAAGGAGACACAGAATCCAAAGAAGGCTCCAGGCTCTGAACTGTCAGTACAGAGCCTGATGTGGGGCTCAAACTCATGAATTGCAAGATCATGACCTGAGCCAAAGTCGGACGCTTAACTGACTGAGCCACCCAGGTGCCCCTTTATCCTTTCTTTTTTTTTTTTTTAATGTGGTGTATCACATTGATTAACTTGAAAATGTTGCACCACCCTTGCAGCCCAGGAATGAATCCCATTTGATCATGGTGAATGATTCTTTTAATGTTCTATTGAATTCAATTTGCTGGTATTATGTTTAAAACTGTTGCATCCATGCTCATGAGGGATATTGGCCTATAATTCTCTTTTTTAGTGGGGTCTTTGTCATGTCTTAGAATCAGGGTAATTCTGGCCTTGTAGAATGAATTTGGAAGTTTTCCTTCCTTTTCTACTTTGTTTGAAAATTTTAAGAAGAATATGCATTAACACTTCTTTAAATGTTTGGAGGAATTCCCCTGAGAAGATTTCTGTCTCTAGACTTGTGATTGTTGGGAATTTTTTTTTACAGATTCGATTTGTTTGCTGTTACCGGTTTGCTGAAGGTTTCTATTCCTTCTTATGTCAGTTTTGGTAGTTTATATGTTTATAGGAATTTATCTGTTTCTTCCAGATTGCCCAGTTTGTCTACATATAATTTTCCATAATATTTTTTTAATTTTTTGATTATTTTTCATAATATTGTCTTATAATTTTATTTCTGTGGTATTAGTTATGATGTCTCCTCCCTGATTCATTATTTTATTTATTTGGTTTCCTTCTCTTTTCTTTTTGATAAATCTGCCTAGGGGGTTATCAATTTATTATTTCTTTCAAGGAACCAGCTCCTGATTTCATTCATCTGTTCTACTAGTTGTTTTTTTCTTGTTTTTTTTTCTTGTTTTTATATCATTTATGTCTATTGTAATCCTTATTATTTCTCTTAATCTGATGACTTTCGGCTTCTTTTGTTGCTCTTTTTTTCTAGCTCCCTTAGATGTAAAGTACGGTTGTGTTGTGTTTCTTTTAAGATTTTTTTTTGCTTCTTGACATAGGCCTATATTGTAAGCTACATCTTAAAGTTTTTGGACTGTCGTGTTTTCATACTCATTTGTTTCCATGTATTTTTTACATTTTATCTTTGATTTCTTGATTGACGCATTCGTTCTTTAGTAACATGTTGTTTAATATCCATGGTTTTGGGGATTTTCAAAATATTTTCATGTGGTTGACTTCAAGACTCATAGGGTTATGATGAGAAAATATGCAGGATATTATGTAAATATTTTTGTGCTTTTTGAGGTGTGACTTGTGACCCAGTATGTGATCTATTCTGGAGATTGTCCCATGTGCACTTGAAAAGAATATGTATTCTCATTCTTAAGTTGACATGTTCTGAATACATCTGTTAAATTCATCTGTTCCAGTGTGTCATTCAAAGCTATTGTATTCTTACTGATTTTCTGCTTATATGATATGTCCATTGATGTTAAGGGTGGTGTTCAAGTACCCTACTCTTATTATCAATGAGTTCCTTTATGTTTGTTATTGTTTTATATATTTATGGGCTTCCAAGTTGGTGGCATAGATATTTACAATTATCAGATCTTCTTGTTGGATAAAGCCTTTATATACCGTGTCCTTCATCTCTTGTTACAGTGTTTGGTTTAAAATCTAGTTTATCATATGTAAGTATGGTTACTCCAGCTTTCTTTTGATGTCCATCAGCATAATAAACTCTTCTTCACCCACATACTTTTAATCTGCAGGTTTCTTTGGGTCTCAAATGAGTCTTTTATAGGCCCCATATACATTAGTCTTGTTATTTCATCCACTCTCACACCCTATTACTTTTGATTGCAGTATTTAGTCCACTTATATTTAGAGTGAATTTTGATAGATATGAAATTAGAGCTATTTTATCACTTTTAAGAATTTGTCTTTGGAGATTTTCTCTGTTCCTTTTTATCTGTCAATTTTGGTCTTTCTTTCCCACTCAAGGAGTCCCCTTCAATATATCTTGCAGGGCTGGTTTAGTGGTCACAAACTATTTTAGTTTTATTTGTCTGGGAAACTCTTTATCTCTCTTTTTCTTCTGAATGATAGCCTTGATGGATAGAGAATTCTTGGCTGGAAATTTTTTCCATGAAGCTTGTTGAATATATTGAGTAACTACCTTCCAGCCTGCCAACTTTGTTTGGAGAGGTCTGCAGCTAACCTTATTTGTCTTCCCTTGTTAGATAGGGACTTACTTTGTTTGGCTGCTTTTAAGATTTTACTCTTATGTCTATATTTTGCAAATGTAACTATGATACGTCTTGGTGTTCACCTGCTTTTGTTGATTTTGAAGGGAATTCTCTTGTCCCCTGGATTTGGATGTCTGTTTTATTCCCCAGATTCGGGAAGTTTTCCTCTATTATTTCCTCAAATAAATTTTCTTCTCCTTTTTCCCCTCTCTTCTATTACTGGGACTCCTGTGATATGATTGTTATTATGCTTTATGGAATCACTGAATTCTCTAAGTCTACATTCATAATCCAATATATTTCTTTACCTCTTCTTTTCATCTTCATTATTTTCCATACTTTTACCTTTATTTATTCTGAAGAATGTAATACGTGCACTTAAAAAGAATGTGTATTCTGCTGTTTTATGATGGAATGTTGTGAATATATCTGTTAAATCCATCTAGCCCAGTGTGTCATTCAAAACATTGTTTCTTTGTTGATTTTCTGCTGAGATGATCTATGCATTGATGGAAGTGGGGTATTAAAGTCACCTAATATTATTGTATTATTATCAATTACTTCCTTTATGTATGTTATTAATATATTTATACATTTGCTCCCAGTTTGGACCCATAAATACTTAACAATGGTTAGACCTTCTTGTTGGATAGACCCTTTATTATTATATAATAAACTTATATATCATTTATGTATGATATAAACAACTTTATCTGTTTTTTACAGTCTTTGTTTTAAAGTCTAGTGTTTTAAATATAAGTATAGCTACTCTGGCTTTCTTTTTGCCATCGATTTGCATGATAAATATTTCTCCATCCCCTCATTTTCAATGTACGGTTGCCTTTAGCTCTAAAGTGTATCTCTTGTAGGCATAATATACATGGGTCTTGTTTTTATCTTTTCTGACACACTGTGTATTGGAACATTTAGTCCATTTAATCATAGAAATGAATTTATGCCATTGTATTACTTGTTTTGTCATTGTTACTAGAGATTTTTTTTCTGTTTTTGTCTTTTTCACTTTTGGTCTTTCCTTTCCACTTTAAGTGTCCCCTTCAATATTTCTGCAAGAAAACTAAACTTCAATATTTTAGTGGTCACTAACTCCTTTGGTTTTTATCTGTCTGGGAAACTCTTTATCTTTCTTATTCTGAATAAGAACCTTGATGTATTCTGTTCTTGGATGCAGATATTTCCCACTTGGCACTTTTAATATGTTATGGAACTCCCTTCTGGTTTGCCAAATATCTCTTAAGAAATCTACAGCCAGCTTTATGAATCTGTTCTGTAGGCTAGGACATTCTTATGTCTTGCTGCTAAGATATTTTTATCTTTATCACTATGTTTTAAAAAATTAACTGCAATATTTCTTCATGCTGGTCTACTTTTGTTGATTTTAATGACAGTCTTCTGTGTTTCTTGAATCTGGATTTCAGTTTCCATATCCAGATTAGGGACATTTCAGCTATTATTTCTTGAATAAATTTTCTGCCCCTTTTCCCTTTCTTCTTATTGTGGGACTCATACAATAAGAATATTTTTATGTTCTTTGGAGACACTGATTTCCCTACGTCTATTCTTGTGTTGCATTATATTTCTTCCTCTCTTTTGTTCAGTTCCATTAATTTCCATTACTTTGTCTTCCAGGTCACAAATTCATTGCTTATTCTAGCCTGCTGTTTATTGCATCAAGCCTATTTCCAATCTCATTTTTTGCATTCTTCATCTCTGATTATTTTTAACTTTTTTATCTCTGTGTCAGGTGTCTCACTGATATCTTGTATTCTTTCCTCATGATCAGTGAGTATCCTTATTATGGTTGCTTTAAATTCTCTATCGAGCATGTTACTTATATCTGTTTCACTTAGCTGTCTGGTTGAGGCCTTATCTTGTTCTTCCCTTTGATATAAATTCCTCAGTCTTGGCATTTTGCCTAAGTCCCTACCTTCTATCTGTTAAGAAAGCCATTTATGTCTCTTGATCCTGAAAGTAATGGTCTTAAGAAGAAGAGGTCATGTAATGTCCAGGGTCTGTTGATTCAGGGAGTGTTTCTGGTGTGTGCTCCATGCCCTCTGCTGTTGTGTTTGGGCTGCTCTATCTTTCAGAGAAGTCATCTGCATAGGCTCTCCTGTTGTGGAGAATGTTTTATCCCTGGCCTGAATGTGGTGTTTTTAACTAGGTGTGCTCTGGTGTGTTTGTGACATGAGACCTGACGCCACTTTCATGAGAACTGAGGCACCTATGAACTCTCTTATCTGGAGACATGGTGTGGGTAGGGGTTTGTGCTGGTCTTCTGGGGGAGGGGCCTGCCATGCAAGTACTGAGGCAAGTTTGCCTGAGAGGGGCAGTCCGACCAGTGTAGGGTGTGGGATTTGGTCTAAGCAAGTTAGGCAGCCAGTGTCAGCCCTGAGCTGCTTCCTGCAGGTGGCTTTTTTATGCTGAAGAGACAGGGAGGGAAATGGCAACAACCAGCTCCTTTATTACTTGAGTGACATGTCTGTGAAAACTGTCTTTCAGAAATATGTTTCAAGATCAAATTATCTCCCTGCTGTGTCCCTAGGTGTTTTTCAGATCATTGTTTCCAGCTGTCTCCCCCTGGGTTTTTTGCCTGCTTTCTCTCCAGGTACAGCACAGTTCCTACAGGTTCTATCCCAACCCAACGTACTACCCTTTAAAACTCCAGGATTTAGAGAATTGTTGTGGACAGGTCCTTGTGCTGGTGTTCTGGGGGTGGTGCCCACCGCACTGGGAATGAGGCAAGGTTGACTGAGAAGGGCAATCCTGCCAGAGTGCAGGGGTATGGGGCTCAATGTAAGCAAGTTAGACAGCTTATGTCCAAGCTATACTGCTTCCTGTGAGTATCTCTGTTTATGATGAGGGGCAGGGGAGGGAAATGACACTAGCCAGATCCTTTTTTCCTGGAGATCAATCTGTATGAAAGCTGACTCTCAAGGATGTGCTCTGAGACTATGCTCTGAGACTAGTGAAAACTATCCCCTCAGGTGTTCTTCAGATCACTGTTTCCATACTGTCTGCCCCTATGTTGTTTGCTTGCCTTCTCTCCAGGTGTAGGTCACTGCCCTCTGTATTCTATCCCACCCAAGCCTACTGACCTTTAAAACTCCAGCGTTTAAATCCCACTGATTGTAAGAACTCACAAAATACGGGCTCTTTCATTTTTCCAGCCCATAGGTTTGGGGTAAATGTTCTCCTTGTGCATTTCCTCTGTGCTCCTCTTTCTCTCCCATTTTCTTCACCATGGCTCCCTCCCCTCTGCAACACCCTGATCCTTTTCTCCTCCAAACCATGTCTCCACCCTTTCTTCTTTCTTAAATGTGACCTCTTCTCCCTTTAGTTGTGGAGGTTTTTTTCTTTCAGTCTTCAGGTAAATTTCTGAAGTATGTAGGATGATTTGATAGTTATCTAATTGTGTTCATGTGGCTAGAGGAGCCTAGGGTCCTCCTACTCCATTACCATCTTCTCTATTTATGTTCTATGCACTTTTAGAGTATAAATAACATACGCTTCACAGCAAGTCTGAGACAAGTAATGTTATTTTGCCTTATCATTCTGTTATCTGTTACCATAAACTTTTGTACACATTTTACTTCCAGACTTGATTTTCTTAACACCTGTACCTGATATTGTTTCTTCTGTAACAATACCAAAAGCATCATGTGTCTCATTAGTGGTTGTTCTAGTTTGAAAGCTGTTCTATCAGCCTGGTCAAAATAATTCATTCAGTCAAACCATGGATGGCCATGCTCTGACATATGTCCATGATCTCTGTGTGGTATTTTGTGGATGATAAAATCAATATGGTTTGAGATCTTAAATTAGACAAACTGGGATTTCAATTTAACTGTGGAATTTTCTAGCTGATGTCCATTTGTTCAGTTTTTAATCTATAAAATAGACTTCATAATGGTAATTATTTTTATAGAGGCTTTATGAGAATGTCAATAATTTTACATGTTTTTAGTATTCACAATCTTGGTACATACTGAGAGTACAAAAAGTGTGGATAACATTAATATTCATTGTTTGGTGTTTTCATTTAACTTCATTGGATTGTGTTTTGTCTTTAGTATCCCCATTCTGAAAGTAAAGATGTAAGTGGGGAAGAGATACTTATTTAAAAACAAAACACAGATTTTTTTTCCTTTTTTTAATTAATTTATTATTTTTTTATTTTTTAAAATTACATCCAGGGGCGCCTGGGTGGCGCAGTCGGTTAGGCGTCCGACTTCAGCCAGGTCACGATCTCGCGGTCCGTGAGTTCGAGCCCCGCGTCAGGCTCTGGGCTGATGGCTCGGAGCCTGGAGCCTGTTTCCGATTCTGTGTCTCCCTCTCTCTCTGCCCCTCCCCCGTTCATGCTCTGTCTCTCTCTGTCCCAAAAAAAAAAAAAAAATAAAAAAAACGTTGAAAAAAAAAATAAAATAAAATTACATCCAAATTAGTTAGCATATAGTGAAACAATGACTTCAGGAGTAGATTCCTTAATGCCCCTTACCCATTTAGCCCATCCCCCTACCACAACCCTTCCAGGAACCCTCAGTTTGTTCTCCAATTTATGAGTCTCTTCTGTTTTGTCCCCCTCCCTGTTTTTATATTACTTTTATTTCCCTTCCCTTATGTTCATCTGTTTTGTCTTTTAAAGTCCTCATATGAGTGAGGTCATATGATATTTGTCTTTCTCTGACTGACTAATTTTACTTAGCATAATACCTACTTGTTCCATCCATGTAGTTGTAAATGGCAATATTTCATTCTTTTTGATTGCCGAGTAATACTCCACTGTATACAGCACATTTTCTTTATTCATGCATCAATGGACATTTGGGCTCTTTCCATACTTTGGCTATTGTTGATAGTGCTGCTATAAACATTGGGGTGCATGTGTCCCTTTGAAACAGCACACCTTTATCCCGTGGATAAAGGCCTAGTAGTTCAATTGCTGGGTCTTATGGTAGTTCTATTTTTTAGTTTTTTGAGGAACCTCCAAAAAACTCACTCTGGAAAGTTTTCCACTCTGGAAAACCAGAGTGTCTGCACCAGCTTGCATTGCCACTAACCATGCAAAAGAGATGCTCTTTCTCCGCATCCTCACCAACATCTGTTGTTGCCTGAGTTGTTAATGTTAGCCATTCTGACAGGTGTAAGGTGGTATCTCATTGTGGTTTTGATTTGTATTTCCCTGATGATGAGTGAAGTTGAGAATTTTTTCATGTGTCGATTGGCCACCTGGATGTCTTCCTTGGAGAAGTGTCTATTCATGTCTTTTGACCATTTCTTCACTGGATTATTTGTTTTTCAGTTGTTGAGTTTGAGAAGTTATTTATAGATTTTGGATAGTAACCATTTATCTGATATATCATTTGCAAATATCACCTCCCATTCTGGCGGTTGCCTTTTAGTTTTGCTGATTATTTCCTTCACTGTGCAGAAGCTTTTTATTTTGATGAGGTCCCAGTAGTTCATTTTTGCTTTTGTTTCCCTTGCCTCCATAGACGTGTTGAGTAAGAAGTTGCTGTCAGCAAGATCAAAGAGGTTTTTGCCTGCTTTCTCCTTGAGGATTTTGATGGCTTCCTGTCTTCCACTGAGGCCTTTCATACATTTCGAGTTTATTTTTTGTGTATGGTATAAGAAAGTGGTCCAAGTTGATTCTTCTGCATGGCGCTGTCCAGTTTTCCCAGCACCACTTGCTGAAGATACCGTCTTTATGCCATTGGATATTCTTTCCTGCTTTGTCAAAGATTAGTTGGTCATACGTCTGTGAGTCCACTTCTGCGTGCTCTCTTCTGTTCCACTGATGTGTCTGTTCTTGTGCCAGTACCATACTGTCTTGATGATTATAGCTTTCTAGTAGAGCTTGAAGTCTGGGATTTTGATGCTTCCTGCTTTGGTTTTCTTTTTCAAGATTGCTTTGGCTATTGGGGGTCTTTTCTGGTCCCATACAAATTTTAGGATTATTTTCTCACTCTGTGAAAAATGCTGGTGTTTTTTTCATAGGGATTGCATTGAACATGCAGATTGTGTTGGGTAGTATCAACATTTTAACAATATTTGTTCTTCCTATCCAGGAGCATGGAATCTTTTTTCCATTTTTTTGTGTCTTCTTCAATTACTTTCATAAGCTTTCTATACTTTCCAGTGTATTGATTTTTCATCTTTTTGGTTAGATTTATTCCTAGGTATTTTATGTATTTTTATGCAACTCTAAATAGGGTCGATTCGTTGATTTCTCTTTCTGTCACTTCATTGTTGGTGTATAGGAATGCAACCGATTTCTGTGCATTGATTTTATATCCCTCAAATTTGCTGAATTCATGAATCAATTCTAGAAGTTTTTAGTGGAATATTTGGGGTTTTCCATATAGAGTACAATGTCATCTGCGAAGAGTGAAAGTTTGAACTCCTCCTAGCTGATTTGGATGCCTTTTATTTCTTTGTGTTGTCTGATTGCAGAGGCTAAAACTTCCAATACTATGTTGAATAACAGTGGTGAGAGTGTACATCTCTGTCTTGTTCCTGACCTTAGAGGTAAAGCTCTCAGTTTTTCCCCATTGAAGATGATATTAACATTGGGTCATTAATATATGGCTTTTAAGATCTCAAGGTATGCTCCTTCTATCCATACTTTCTTGAGGGTTTGTATCAAGAAAGGATGCTGTATTTTGTCAAATGCTTTCTCTGCATCTATTGAGAGGATCATATGGTTCTTGTCCTTTCTTTTATTGATGTGATGAATCACATTAATTGTTTTGTGGATATTGAACCAGCCCTGCATCCCAGGTATAAATCCTGCCTGGTTGTGGTGAATAACTTTTTTAATATGTTGTTGTATCCCGTTGGCTAATATCTTGTTCAGGATTTTTGCATCCATGTTCATCAGGGAAATTGGTTTATAGTTCTCCTTTTTAGTGGGGTCTCTGGTTTTGGAATCAAGGTAATGTTGGCCTCATAGAAAGAGGTTGGACGTTTTCCACTCATTTCTGTTTTTTGAACAGCTTCAAGAAAATAACTGCTCACCCTCTTTTTTAATATGAAATTTGTTGTCAAATTGGTTTCCAAAACACCCAGTGCTCATTCCAACAGGTGCCCTCCTCAATACCCATCTGTTAATCCTTTTTTAAATGTTTGGTAGAATTCCCTTGGAAAGCCATCTGACCCTGGACTCTTGTTTTTTGGGAGATTTTTGATTACTAATCCGATTTCCTTACTGGTTATGAGTCTGTTCAAATTTTCTATTTCTTCCTGTTTCAGTGTTGGTAGTATATATGTTTCTAGGAATTTGTCCATTTCTTCCAGATTGCCTATTTTATTGGCATATAATTGCTCATAATATTCTCTTATTATTGTTTTTATTTCTTTTGTGTTGGTTGTGATCTCTCCTTTTTAATTCTTGATTTTATTTATTTGGGTCTTTTCTTTTTTCTTCTTGATCAAACTGGCTAGTGGTTTATCAATTTTGTCAATTCTTTCAAAGAACCAACTTCTGGTTTCATTGATCTGTTCTTTTGTTTTTGTTTGTTTGTTTGTTTGTTTTTTGGTTTTTTGGTTTTTTTTTTGTTTGTTTCAATAGCATTAATTTCTGCTCTAATCTTTATTATTTCCTAATCTTCTGCAGGTTTGGGGTTTTATTTGCTGTTCTTTTTCCAGATCCTTAAGGCATAAGGTTAGGTTGTGTATCTGAGATCTTTCTTCCTTCTTTAGGAAGGCCTGGATTTCTCTACACTTTCCTCTTATGACCGGCTTTGCTGCATCCCAGAGGTTTTGGGTTGTGGTGTTATCATTTTCATTGACTTCCATATACTTTTTAATTTCCTCTTTAACTTCTTGGTTTGCCCATTCATTCTTTAGTAGGATGTTCTTCAGTCTCCAAGTATTTGCTACCTTTCCAAATTTTTTCTTGTGGTTAATTTCAGGTTTCATAGCATTGTGGTCTGAAAATATGCATGGTATGATCTCTATCTTTTTGTACTTACTTAAGGCTGATTTGTGTCCCACTATATGATGTATTCTGGAGAACGTTCCATGTGCACTGGAGAAGAATGTATATTCTGATGCTTTAGGATGAAATGTTCTGAATATATCTGCTCTGTCCAACTGGTCCAGTATGTCATTCAAAGCCATTGTTTCCTTGTTGATTTTTTGATGAGATGATCTGTCCATTGCTGTGAGTGGGTTGTTGAAGTATCTTAGTATTATGGTATTATTTTCCATGAGTTTCTTCATGTTTGTGATTCATTGATTTATATATTTGTGTGCTTCTACATTTGGCACATAAATGTTTACAATTGTTAAGTCTTCTTAGTGGATAGACCCCTTGATTTTGATATGATAACCTTCATCTCTTGATACAGTCTTTATAATAAAGCCTAGATTGTCTGATATAACTATGGATATTCTTGCTTTCTTTTGTTGACCAATTGCATGATAGATATTTTTCCATCCCCTTACTTTCAATCTGAAGGTGTCTTTAAGTCTTAAGTGTGTCTCTTGTAAACAGCATATAGATGGATTTTGTTTTCTTATTCATTCTGTTACCCTATGTCTTTTGCTTGCAGCATTGAGGACATTCACATTTAGAGTGAATACTGAAAGATATGAATTTATTGCCATTATGTTGCTTGTAGAGTTGGAGTTTCTGGTGGTGTTCTCTGGTCCTTTCTTATCTTTTGTTGCTTTTGGTATATAATTTCTTGCAGGGCTGGTTTAGTGGTCACAAACTCCTTTAATTTTTGTTTGGGAAACCTTTTCTCTCTCTTTCTATTTGGAATGGCAGCCTTGCTGGATAAAGAATTATTGGCTGCATATTTTTCTGATTCAGCACACTGAATATATCCTGACACTCCTTTCTGGCCTGCCAAGTTTCTATGGGTAGATCTGCTGCAAACCTGATCTGTCTTCCCTTGTATATTAGGGACTTTTTTCCCTTGCTGTTTTCATGATTCTCTCCTTGCCTGAGTATTTTGTGAATTTGACTATGATATGTCTTGTTGATGGTAGTTTTTTGTTGAATCTAATGGGGGTCCACTGTGCTTCTTGAATTTTGATGTCTGTGTCTGTCCCCAGGTTAGGACAGTTTTCTGCTATGATTTGCTCCCATAACCCTTCTACCCCTTTTACTCTCTCTTCCTTTTCTGGGACCCCTATGATTTTGATGTTGTTCCTTTTTAATGAATCACTGATTTCTCTTATTCTTAAATCGTGCTCTTTTGCCCTAATCTCACTCTTTTTTTCAGCTTCATTATTCTCTATAAGTTTGTCCTTTATTTCACTGATTCTCTGTTCTGCCTTATCCATCCTTGCTGCTGCTGCATCCATCTGTGATTCCAGTTCAGTTATAGCATTTTTTAATTTCATTCTGGCTATTTTTTACTTCTTTTATCTCTGCAGAAAGGGATTCTAATCTATTTTCGACCCCAGCTAGTATTTAGTGATTCTAAATTCTTGTTCAGACATCTTGCTTGTATCTGTGTTAGTTAAATCCCTGGCTTTTGTTTCTTTGTGCTCTTTCTTTTGGGGTGAATTCCTTCATTTTGTCATTTTCAAGGGAAAAAGGAATTATGAGGTAGAAAAATTGAAATTAAAAAAATTAAAATTAAAAAATATTAAATTAAAAATTAAAAACACACAAACACACAAATTGAATAGATGATGCTAAATCCTAGGTGTGTTTTGGTCTGGGGGTTGAGAGTGGTTTCACAGATTAGAGAAAAAAAGGGGGGTAGATAAAAAAAGGAAATCATTTGAGAATTTGAAAAAAATGAATACACTGAAGTAGACTAAAATGAGATAGTGAAGGTAAAATAAAATTTGAAAAAAATATACACAAAAGTATAGAATAAAGTATAAAAATTAAAGAAAAATATTTTAATAAAAATTAAAAATAAATATAAACTCTTTTCATTTTCTGCATTTAAGAAAAAAGAAAAGAAAAAAAGAAAAAAGAGAAAAAAAGAAATTGTTTGAAAATTTTAAAAAATGAATACACTGTAGTAGACTAAAATAAAATGATGGAAGTAGAATTGAATTTGAAAAAAATTACATAAAAGCAAAAAAATATAGTAATGAAAATTAAATAAGAATATTTTAATATAAATTGAAAGTAAATTGAAGTTTTTCTCTTTTTGCATTCAAGAAAAAGAAAAGAAATGAAAAATGGAAAAAAGAAAAAGAAAGAAAACAAAGCAAATCGTTTGAAAATTTGAAAAGGTGAATACACTGAAGTAGACTAAAATAAAATGTTGGAAGTAAAGAAGAATTTGAAAAAAATACACAAAAGTAAAGATATATGGTAATTAAAATAAAAGAAAGATATTTAAATTGAAAATAAAAATGAATTTTTTTTCTTTGTGTATTCAAGAAAAAGAAAAGAATTGTAAAAGATAAAGAAAACAGAATACAGAATACAGAAAGAGAAAAATACATTTTTATTTTTAATTTTTATTAAAATATTCTCCCTTAATTTTTTCTACTATATTATTTACTTTTGTATAAATTTTTTCAAATTCTATTTTACTTCCATTATTTCATTTTAGTCTACTTGAGTGTATTTGTTTTTTCACATTTTCAAATGTTTCCTTTTTTTCCCCCTTTTTTCTCTAATCTATCAAACCACTTTCAACACGCAGATCAAAACACACCTAGGATCTAGTATCATCTATTTGATTTGTGTGTGTGTGTGTGTTTGTGTGTGTGTTTAACTTCCTGATTTTAGTATTTTTTTAATTTTAATTTTTTCTACCTCATTAATACTTTTTCTCCCTTCACAATGATGAAACAAAATGCACGATGTACATAGTATGTCTTGTATAATATTAATGTATTATTGTACTCACTTTATGTTCGTGAGTTGGCAGTTAATGTGCAGTGTATGCAATGTGTTTTGCGTGATATTAATGGGTTGTTGTACGTGTTTAAGGTTCATGGGGTTAATAATAAATATACTAATCTTACATGATATGTTCTGTGTTGTGGTAATAGGGATTTTTCACATGTCTTTTTTTATGGGAAATAAGGACATACTGGGCAAGCACAGTATGAGTATATGCAATATATGAATTATGAAAGTTGCAGGGTTCGTTTCTGGTATTGGCAAGGAATAGTTTAAAAAAGAATTTCAGCTTTGGGTGCTGATGGTGGGGTTGTTGCTTCTTCCTTGAAGTCTTAGGGAGGGCATATGTTCTCCTTTTTTGGTTTACAAAACCCAAAGTATTTTATATACTACAAAGACTCTTCATTTAAGGAGGCGATTTTCGATAATGCCTGAGATGGGTATTAAGATTAGAAGGGTCGCGAAGTATAAGACAGAAGCTAGTTAGCCAATAGTGATAAAGGGGTGTTCTACATGTTGGCTGCCAATTCATGTTAGGGTTAGTGGGTCTGCTACTAGAAATCAAAATAGGCATTGGCTTAGTGGTTGGAATATTATCCCTCATTGTTTAGAAGTGTGGAGAATAAGGATGATTGCTAGAAGATAGAGAGGACTAGGGCTAGGACTCCTCCTAGTTTATTAGGGATGGATTGAAGGATTGCATATGCAAATAGGAAATCTCATTCGGGTTTAATATGAGGTGGGGTGTTTAGAAGGTTAGCGGGAATATAGTTGTCTGAGTCTCCTAGTAGATCTGTGAGAATAGGACATGTAATATGAGCACTAGAATTAATACTAGGAGGCCCAGGATGTCTTTGATTGTGTAATAGGGATGGAATGGGATTTTACCTGAGTCGGATGTTATTCCTGAGGGGTTGTTGGATCCTGTTTCGTGAAGGAATAGAAGGTGGACTGCTGCTAGGGCTGAGATAATAAATGGAAGGATGAAATGGAAGGCAAAGAACTGTGTCAAGGTGGCTTTGTCTACTGAGAAGTCCCCTTAGATTCATTCTACTAAGTTGGTTCCAATATATGGGATTGCTGATAGGAGGTTAGTAATTACAGTAGATCCTCAAAAGGATATTTGAACTTACGGTAGGACATATCCTATGAAAGCTGTAGCTATGACTGCAAATAGTAACACGATTCCGATATTTCATGTTTCTGAGAAGGTATATGAGCGGTAGTACATCCCTCGGCCTACATGTATAAATAGGCAGATAAAGAATATAGAGGCTCCATTAGTGTGCATGTATAGGATGATTCAGCCATAGTTAACGTCATGACAGATGTGTAACTGATGAGAAGGTGGTTGTTGTGTCTGATGTGTAGTGTATAGCTAGAAATAGGCCTGTAAGAATTTGTAGGATTAGGCAGATTCTTAATAGGGAGCCAAAGTTTCATCATGCTTGGACAGGGCAGGTAGGTCGATAAATGAGTGGTTAATGATTTTAATGAGGTCGTGGGGTTGGAGCCCATCAATCTAGTGAGGGCTTAGCTTAATTAAAGTGTTTGATTTGCAATCAATTGATGTAAGATAGATTTTTGCAGTCCTTAGGGTTGGGTGTACAGAAGTTAAGTCCGTGTGACTTGCTCAAAGCTTTGAAGGCTCTTGGTCTAGTTCTAACCTAAATTTCTAATCCAAAATAGATAGTATTGGTGCAAGTGGTAGCAGTATAGTTGATATTACAATGAGAGGGGGCAAGAGGGTTATTTTTATTTTTGTACTTTCGAATCGTCATTTATTTTTATACTCTTTGTTGAGGGAAATATAGTTAATGCTGTGGCATATGTTAGTCTTATGTAAAATATAAGGTTTGTAGTGCTGTCATGGCTAATAACGTAGGTATTATGATTATTTGTTTTTTTGTTAGTTCTTGGATAATTATTCATTTTGTGATAAAGCCAGAGAGTGGTGTGAGGTCATCTAAAGATATTATTAGCACTAAAATAAATGAGGTGATTAGGGGTGTCTTGTTTCATGTTTGTGATAAGGATGATGTTGTGGTGGTGGAGCTGTATAGAAATAACATAAAGGTGGTCCATGTTATGATGATGTAACTAATTAATTTAGGATTATTATTGTAGGGTTGTATAGTATGATAGCTGTTATTCAGCCCATGTGGGCGATTGAGGAGTATGCTATGATTTTTCATAGTTGTGTTTGGTTAAGTCCTCTTCATCCTCCGACTACGACTTATATGATAGCTATTGTTAGTAGTAGGTTGGGGTTAATGGCAGGTGAGATTTGGTAGAGGATTGATAGTGGTGCAATTTTTTGTCACGTTAAATGGATTAGGCCTAAGGATATAGAGATTCCTTGTGTGACTTCAGGCACTCAGAAGTGGAATAGAGCCAAGCCCAGTTTTATTGCTAAGACAATGGTTATTATGACTGATGCTATGGGGTTTAGATTTTTTGATACAGTTCACTGTCTTGAGTATAGCAGATTAATAATAATTCCTATTATCAGGAGCATGGAGGCAGTTGCTTGTGTTAGGAAATATTTTGTGGGTGCTTCTATGGCTCATGGGTTAAATTTTTTTATAAGGATGGGAATAATAGCTAGTAGATTTATTTCGAAGTCAATTCAGACTATAAGTCAGTTATGGTCCCTGAGATGACAGTTAATATAAAGATAGGGGTTAGATTAGAACGGGAAGGGTATAAACCAACATTTTTGGGGTATGGGCCTGATAGCTTATTTAGCTGACCTTACTGTAGAATGTGGTGTAATAATGGTAGCACGAAGATTTTTGGATTCTTAGGATTAGGTTCGACTCCTATAATTCTAGAAATAAGAGGGCTTGAATGTCTATCGTTTACTCTGTCAAAGTAACTCTTTTGTCAGACACATTTCTTATGTTTGAGGTGGAATGCTTGCTGTGATAATGGGCAGGGATACATGTCTTATGCATAGGGCTAGAGTAAGGGGTAGGAAATTTTTTCATAGGAGGGGTATAAGTTGGTCGTATTGGAATTGTGGATAAGATGCTCAGATTCATAGGAAAGTGACTGTCAGGAATAGGGTTTTTACTGTAAAGTTGACGGTGTATAGTTCTGGTATGTAGGGATTGTGGAATGCTCCGAAGAATAGAATTGTTGTTAAGATGTTTATTATGATGATGTTAGCATCTTCTGCTAAGAAGAATAGGGTGAAAGGACTTGATGCATATTCTACATTGAACCTGGAGACGAGTTCTGATTCCCCTTCTGTTAGGTCGAATGGGGCTCAGTTCTTTTCTGCTAATGTTGAGATAAATCATATTATAGCTAGAGGTGATATATTATTAGGTAGTGATTAGTGTGGCTAATGTAAAGGATCCATTTATTAGTAGTACTGATAGGAGGATAATAGTGTGACTTCATATGAGATTGTTTGGGCTATGGCTCACAAGGCCCCAATTAGGGCATATTTGGAATTTGAGGCTCATCCTGATCATAGGATGGAGTAGACGGCAAGGCTTGATATGGCCAATATAAATAGTACTCCTAGGTTTATGTTAATAAGTGGGTACAGTATGGGTAGGGAGATTCACATGGTTAGGGCTAGTGTGAAGGCTAGGAAAGGTGCTACGATGAACAAAAATATGGAGGATTTAAGAGGTCGGTTATATATATATATATATATATATATGTTGTTTACAATCTTCATAAAGATTGAAGCTATCATGTACTGCTGATCTCTAGTTTATTCTGGGAATCCTCAGAAATGAAAATGCTCCAATCTAGGCAAGTTGTCATGGACCTGTTCATTATCACTATATGTTGATAATAAATTAATATACAAGCTTCCATTGGATTGAGCCCTAACAAATGTACAATTTCTGTTCCTATAAGTCTCCTCCTTGGCATGTGAAAATGAAGTCAGTTAGTGGAAACAGGGTTGGTTATGGTAAGATAAACTTCTTGAGAGTGTTGATATTTGAGAGCCTTAAGTTCCATTTCAAATTTGGGGAGAGTTACATAGCCCTCTAAATAATTCAAAATTATACCAAGTCAGCGCGTTTTGTGAGAACTTACTCTCAAGCATTAGTATGATTTCAAATTTCCCATAAAATGTAAATCAGGATTTGATTGCACATAAATGACACATCTGTCATAATAGAAAAATTAATTCTATATCCTGTATAAGATTTATTAATGATGCAGTCATCATATACTTTAGAAAAAAAGCATTGCATTAAAAACTAATATTTAATTAGACATCTTAGTTTTCATGAAATTAACTGACATGAGATACTAATGGACAGCTGCTTTATAGGATATATTCATTGCAATATAAGAACATTGTGCAGTACCCTTTTATTTAAATGATTGATGTTCATATTGTGATTGACATGAATAAAACAGAAAAATTTACAAATACTGTGTGTGTTTGTGTGTGCTCTACCATTCAATGAACAAATATTTGCTTTTGTATAAATAATTTATTTTACTTTATTTTATTATTTTATTTTTAAATTTTATTTAAATTCAAGTTAACATATGACATAGTGTTTGTTTCAGGACTAGAATCGTGTGATTCATCATTTACATATGACACCCAGTGCTCCTCCCATAAGTGCCCTCCATAATGCCCATCACCCATTTAGCCCATCCCCTGCCACACCTCCCTCCAGCAACCCTGTTTGTTTTCTGTATTTAAGAGACTCTTAAGGTTTGCCTCCCACTCTGTTTTTATCTTATTTTTCCTTCCCTTCTTCAATATTCATGTGTATTTTTTTTAAATTTCACGCATGAATGAAATCATATGATATTTATCTTTCTTTGACTGACTTATTTCGCTTAGCAGAATAGACTCTAGTTCCATGCATGTTCTTGCAAATGGCAAGATATTCTTTTTGATAGTCAAGTAGTATTGTACATATATATATACCACCTCTTCTTTATCCACTCAGTGAATGGACATTTGGGCTCTTTGAAAAATTTGGCTATAGTTGATAGTGCTGCTATAAACATTGGGGTGCGTGTCCCCCTTTGAATCAGCATTTTTGTGTCCTTTGGATAAATACTTAGTAGTGAAACTGCTGTTTCATAAGGTAGTTCTTTTTTTTAACTTTTTGAGGAACCTCCATACTGTTTTCCATAGTGAATACACCAGTTTGCATTCCCACCAACAATGGAAAACATTCCCATTTTTCCACATCTTCACCAAAATCTGTTGTTGCCTGAGTTGTTAATTTTAACCATTCTGACAGGTGTGAGGTTGTATCTCATTGTGGTTTTGATTTGTATTTCCCTCATGATGAGTGATGTTGAACATATTTTCATGTATCTGGATGTCTTCTTTGGAAAAGTGTGTATTCATGCCCCCTGCCCATTTCTTCACTGGATTATTTGATTTTTGGGAGTTGAATTTGTTAAATTCTTGTTATATTTTGGATACTAACCCTTTATCCACCATGTCACTTGCAACTATATTCTTCCATTCCATTGGTTGCCTTTTAGTTTTATTGTTTTTTTAATTATTTATTGTATTATAAAATTATTATTATTCAAATATTATATTAAAACTTTAATTATTTAGTTTTATCCCTTAATATGAGGTCCCAATAGTTCATTTTAGTTTTTATTTTTCTTACTTCCGGAGACATGTCTATTAAGAAGTTGCTAGGGGCGCCTGGGTGGCTCAGTCGGTTAAGCATCCGACTTCAGCTCAGGTCATGATCTCACAGCCCGTGAGTTTGAGCCCCGCATTGGGTTGTGCTGACAGCTCAGAGCCTAGAGTCTGCTTCAGATTTTGTGACTCCTTCTCTCTCTGCCCCTCTGCCTCTCATGCTCTGTCTCTCTGTCAAAAATAAACATTAAAAAAAAACATTAAAAGAAAAAAGAAGTTGCTGTAGCCAACATCAAATAAGTTGCTGCCTGTTTTATCCTCTAGTATTTTGATAGTTTCCTGTCTCACATTTCTCAAATGTGAGAAAGGATTTTAATAATAATGATAAATAAATTTGTTGTGTTTGGGCATAATTAAAAAATTTGTTATTCTGAATCCAATAATGAAAAAATATATATACTGTGACTTAAGGAAAGACTGTCTTTGTTACAAGTAAACTTGAAAACTCATGAACTTTATACTATCTTAGTTGGAATAAAAACTTAATTCAACTAATATGATATTCCTTTTTTTTTCAAAAGGTACCAAAGATGTTTCATGTATATTTTTCTTTGCATATTTATTTTGAACTTTTGCTAAAAAGGTACTTTGTGTGTAAAAATAACTTAGGAATGTATGCACTGAGAGTGAAAAATATTGAAGTTCATATAACTAATGTCTGTAAGTTAAATTTATTCCTACAGAAAAATATGAAAGCATTATTAAATATTTTATATCTGTCAACCTTAAATCTCATTCACTTTATACCTGCCAGTCTTAAATCATATTCACCTGTCTAGAATTGTTCAGTTTTTTCTCACTTTTGCAAGTCATCAATGATATTTTTTTTCTGAATGCAAGGTTTACTTTCCTATTGAGTCTTCATGTGAAGTTATAGCTAATTATATTTGTAGTATTACAACCATTTCATGAGCTGAACAGTAGATCATCATCAATACTGTCTTTTTGAGAAACTGTAACATTTACAGATATGCACATGCCAAAGAAGTCCAGGAACCCTATCTCTAATTAGAGATAAATAACAAATCTTTTGGTAAGTCTTGTTGCTTTTCTTGTGCATTCCACATCAACTTTGTTTCCTTTATTAATCTTCAAGGAAACCTTTCCTAATTATTTTTAAATAACTTCTATCCCCATCAAGTTATCAAAAAACAATCTGTCAATGGACTACCAGCACTTCTCTCCATCAGATAAGAATCGAAGGTTTTTAGATTCAAAATATTACTATTGTTACAAATCAACTACTTTCTTGTTACTAAATTGAAGTGATAATAAATAATTGACAGCTGGTTCTTGGCTAAGCTGAGAACAGAACCCTGGCTGCTTAGCTCATCTCTAAGAATACCAGATCTCCTCACTTGTGGCTCCCGAAAATAGCTCAAATAAAAATAGATTCCAGCATGTAAGTATTGTGAAATGAAATATGTTTTTGTTTTCTAAAAATAAAATTACTAAAATGAAAACTCATCTACAGGATTAAATTTAAAGGGGCTTCCAACTACCAAAAGGAAAACTTTAGCAAAAATAATGATGGTAATGGATTAGAATACACAGAATAAATGAATCAATACTGATACAAATAAATGATCTAAAAGCACACATCAGTGGGGGAGAATGTATTTCAAACTAATAAGTATAGAAAGAATTATGGAAATTTAAAAAAAAATATCTTCAGAGGCGTGTCTGGTTGGCTCAGATGGCTGAGTGCCTGACTTTTAGTTTTGGATGAGGTCATGATCACATTGTTGTGGGATTGAGCCCTCTGTCAAGCTCTGCACTGATCAAGGATCCTGCTTAAGATTTTCTCTCTCCTCTTCTGCCCCCTCCCTCTGCCCCTCTCCCCAGCTCATGCTTGCTCTCTCTCTCTCTCAAATTGAAGAAGAAGAAGAAGAAGAAGAAGAAGAAGAAGAAGAAGAAACAAAGGAAGAAGAAGAAGAAGAAGAAGAAGAAGAAGAAGAAGAAAGAGAAAGAAAGAAAGAAAGAAAGAAAGAAAGAAACTAACGTATTTTTGGTAACCAGATCAGTAATTGTTTCAGTTGATAATTAAAAATGCATGATAAAATTAGTGAGTAAATGTATTATGAGTAATAGATTATTTGTATGGCCTCAAAGATTCTCCCTATAAGATACTTAGTAATTTTGTAATTAATATTACAAAATACTAATTTTGCATTTCAGAAACCTGGCAGACATAACCTTAACACAATGATCAAGGCTAACTTCACCAATAATGAGACTTACCAACATCATGGAACTCTTAATTCGATGTACTAAGAAGGGAACAAACATTTCTGTGATATCTTTATCAAACATGCATAACCTGAATTGTATCATTAAGAAACATCAGGATAAATCAAAATGAAAGGGATTCCATAGATTTGACTTTGCAAATGCATCAAGATCATGAAAGTCAAATAAATTCTGAGAACCTATTCCGGATTAAAAGAGGATAGAGAGAGTCCATCATGTGACCTAACATCAGATCCTGAAGCAGAAACAAGAAATTAGGGGGACACTTGGAAAAATTTGAATGAAGTCTGTAAATTTAAAATATTGTATCATTGCTAATATACTGCTTTGATCATTGTAGTGTGGTTATGTAATATATTAATTGGGGGAGAATCTGGGACAACTGTATACAGAAATACTTTGTAGCACTTACACAACTTTTGTGTAAGTCTGAAATTATTCCAAATTCAAAAGTTCAAAACAAAACAAAACAAAGTAATGGGGGCCTCTTTCATCAAATCTTCTTTTAGAGTCAGGGCCAGTGAATGAATAGAAGTTGTTCATTTTTATGGCTAAACTTTCCAAAGGCTTGAAAGCCCAAGCCTTCTTGATGACTTCATTATTATTATTTTACTTCTGTTTTCCATATTTTGCCTAATCTCAAACTAAACACTCACCTCTGGCTTATAACCATGTAAAGCATTTTTATTCAAGAGAAGATACAAAGCATGTATTTCCCAAGATTGGCTGTACAGAATACTGATCTGCACTTAACATTTTAGGAAACAAAACCAAAACTTACCTCACCCTCATAAAGAAGGTTTATATGGGACATCACTATGCAAATCATATTCCCTCTTTTCACCTCATATATGCAACTCAGCACTGGGTGCCAAGCAAGGTGAGCGATAGTTTGGTCATGGCCCTTAAAGAGATAGCAGCTTTCACAGAGAGACAACAAAAATGGCAGTTTGCCATTTGAAATGACATGGATTGAGCTAGAGAGTATTATTTTAAGTGACATAAGTAAGTCAGAGAAAGACAAATGCCATATGATTTTCTTCCCATGTGAAATTTAGGAAACAAAATACATGAACAATTGAAAAATAAAAGAGGGAAGCAAACCAAGATACGTTTAACTATAGAGAAGAATCTAATGGTTACCAGAGAGGAGGTGGGGTAGGATATGAGTGAAATTGTTGATGGGGATTAAGGAGTGGACTAAGTGATTAAATGAAAAGTTTAAAAATTAAAAATAAAAATAAAAGGCAGTTTGCACAATGCCAGGGGCAAACAGGAGACAGATCTGTTCATACTGATTTCAGAGTATATTGATGAACTTCTCCAGAAATGAGGGAGCTGGCAGGTGATAGTTTCCCTGCCACCCAACATTAACACAGAACCACCTGCAAGAAACCTGGTTGGATAGACACTTGCTGCCTGACCCTCTGGCAGTGTGCTATGCCAATGAGGTCTCCTGAAGAAGTAACCCAATCCAAGATTGCTGGCTTCAGCCCTGGGCTCAGGGCAAATTTTGTTAAAGCCACACATGCACCCTGATCAGTTGCCAGGTGCACTGCTGCTGCAGCACACCACTACCCTGACATGCACCTCCAGCCAACAGACACCATGCCCAATCATACAACACCAGCAGCACCAACACAGTCCACAGCTACATCAGCACTGTGGGGGACCTGCATAGGATGAGAGGCCCAGTGCAAACTTTGCTAATATCACCACTCAGTTCCCAAGTTCACTGGCAGGCATGCCCCTTCAGAGCTGGCCTACATGGGTACTAACACCAAAGAGAGCAAGTACAGCCCACAATAGGCAGAAAATCAGTATAGATGGTCGCACTGAAAGAGAAGTGGCTCAGAAACAATAGCAAAGCATAAGCAACACACGTAAGATACTTTCTTGAAATTCCAGGTCCTGGTGAAAAAGGGACCCTGAACTGCAAGACACTCCAAGACCTATTTTTCATAAAGTCACTATTTTCAAGAGTGTAAGACACAGCAGACTTTCTTAACACAGAGAAACAGAGAGAGCAGAAAAAATGAGTCAGAGAAATGTATTCCAAATGAAAGAACAGGAGAATGCCATGACCACAGATCTAAGCAAAACAAAGAAAAATGTCTTGTAGAGAATTTAAAACAATGATCATAAGGAACTCTCTCATACATTCTTTAAGAAAAGAGTGGAAGATATGAGTGAGACCCTTAACACAGAGATAAAGAATAACAGAACAGAGATAAAGACCTCATTAAATGAAATAAGAAACACACTTGATGGAATGAATAACAAGATTGAAGAAGCAAGTAATGAATTAGTGACCTACCAGACAAAGCAATGGAAATTAATCAAGGTGAACAAAAAAAGAGAAAAGAATTGCACAAAATGCGAATAGATTTAAGGAGTTCAGTGGCTTCATCATATTAATAACCTTGGTATTATAGGAGTACCAGAAGAAGAAGATAAATAGGGCAGAAAATTTATTTAGATAAATAATAAATGAAAACTTCCTTACCATGGGAAGGAAACTGATATCCAATTCCAGGAGGAAATGATAACTCCCATCAAAATCAACAAAGCCAGACTCACGCCAACACATATTGTAATTAAACTTGCAAAATATAGTGAAAAAGAAAAAAATCTTAAAAGCAGCAAAACAAGTCGTGAACTTACATGGAAAAACCCATAACGCTAGCAGGATATTTTTCAACAGAAACTTTGTAAGCCACAAGGGAATGGCATGGAATATACGAAGTGCTGAGTGGGAAAAATATGCAGGCAAGAATATTCTATACTTTAAGAATATTATTCAGAATAGAAGAGATAAAGAGTTTTCCAGACACCAAAATTGACAGTATTAAGAAACACAAAAACAGTGAAAATTAAAATTTCTGTAAAAAAAAATGAGGCGAGCAATTCCCAAAAATGATACAAAATAGAATAGCATATATTGAAAATGTCAGGAAGAAGAAACGAATGGGATCAAACTTAAATGACCATCAAATTAATATAGACTGCTGTAGGCAGAAGAGCTTATTTACAAACTTAATGATACCCATGTATAAAAAACAGTAATAAACATGCAAAGAATAAAAGAAATAAATCCAAATATATCACTAAAGAAAATTAGAAAAAAGAAAACATGAACAAAAGAAAGACAAGAAAGGATCAGAGAAAATTTTCAGAAACAATCACAAAACAGGTAATAAAATGGCATAAAATACAAATCTATCAAAATTATTTTGAATGTAAATGGACTAATTTCTTCAATCAAAAGACATACAGTGACAGAGTGGATAAAAAACAAGACCTATCTATATGCTGCCTACAAGAGAGTCATTATAGACTTAAAGATACCTGTAGATTGAAAGTGAGGGGATGGAGAAACACCTAGGATGCAAATGGATGTGAGAAGAAAGCTGGGATAACCATACTTATTTCAGACAAAATAGACTTTAAAACAAAGTTTATAACAACAGACAAAGTAAGACACTTTATAATAATGAGGAAAATCTAACAAGAAGATATAATAATTATAAATCTTTACACACCCAACATAAGAGCCCCCAAATATATAAACAGTTAATAACAAGCAAAAAGGAAATAATTAATAGTGATACAATAATAGTAGGGGATTTTAAACCCCACTAAAAAATATTGGACAGATCATGTAAAGACAAAAATAACAAGGAAATAATGGATTTGATTGACACTTTGGAACAAATGGATTTAACAGGTATATTAAGAGCATTCCATCCTACAACAGCAGAACACACATTTTTTCAATACACACATAACATTCTACAGAATAGATCACATAATAGACCACAAAACAAGCCCCAGAAATTTTAGCAAAATTGAAGTAATACCATGCATCTTTCTGACAACAATGCTATGAAACTAGAAACCAACCACAAGAAAAAAATTGGGAAGCCCACAAATACATGAAGGTTAGACAACATGCTACTAAACATCAAATGGGTCAAACAAGAAATAAAGGAATGAATTTTTAAAGTACATGGAAACAAATAAAAATGAAAACACAACTGTCCTAAAGCAAAATAGTTTGTAAGAGGGAAGTTTATAGCAATACAGGTCTACCTAAAGAAGTAAGAGGGGCACCTGGGTGGTTCGGTCGGTTAAGCGTCCGACTTCAGCTCAGGTCACGATCTCGCGGTCCGGGAGTTCGAGCCCCGTGTCGGGCTCTGGGCTGATGGCTCAGAGCCTGGAGCCTGCTTCCGATTCTGTGTCTCCCTCTCTTTCTGCCCCTTCCCCGTTCATGCTCTGTCTCTCTCTGTCTCAAAAATAAATAAACGTTAAAAAAAATTAAAAAAAGAAAGAAAAAAGAAGTAAGAAAAAATCTCAAATAAACCACCTAACCTACCTTTCACTTAAAGAAGCTACAATAATAACAACAGCAAAAACAAACAAACAAAAACGTAAAACTAGCAGAAGTAATAAAATAATAAAGATTAGAGGAGAAATAAATGATATAGAAACAAACAAACAAAAACAATAGAACACATCAATGTAACTAGGAGACTGTTTTTTGAAAAAAATCAGTAAAATTGGTAGACCATAGTCAAATTTATCAAGAAAATAAGGTAAAAGAGTCAAATAAATAAAGTTACAAATGAGAGAGAAATAACCAACAACACCACAAAAATACACACAATCCTAAAAGAATATTATGAAAAACGATAGGCTAACAAATTGGCAACCTTAAAGAAATAGATAAATTCCTGGAAATGTAGAAACTATCAAAACTGAAACAAAAGAAATAGAAAACTTGAGCAGATTGAAAACCTGCAAATAAATTGAGTCAGTAATCCAGGTGCCTGGGTGGCTCAGTCAGTTAATAATCTGACTGTTGATTTTGGCTCTCACAGTTGTGAGATCAAGCCCCATGTCGGGATCCATGCTGGGAATGGAGCCTGTTTATGATTCTCTCTCTCTCTCTCTCTCTCTCTCTCTCTCTCTCCCTCCCTCCCTCCTTCTGCTCCTCCCCCAGATTGTGCTCTCTCAAAAAGAGGGAGAGAGAAGAGAAGAGAAAGAAGGGAAGGGAAGGGAAGGGGAGAAAAGAAAAGGGAAGGGGAGAAAAGAAAGAAAAAAAGAGAAGAAAAGAAAAGAAAAAAGAAATTGAGTCAGTAACTTAAAAATTTCCAACAAACAAGAGTCTAGGACCAGATGGTTTCACAGGTGAATTCTACTATTTATTTATAGGAGAATTAAAATCTATTCATCTTAAACTATTCAAAAAGATAGAAAAGGAAGGAAAACTTACAAATTCATTCATTCTATGAGGTCAGCATTACCCTGAAAGCAAAACCAGATAAATACACCACTATAAAAGAGAACCAGGCCAATATCCCTGATGAATATGGATGCAAAAATTCTCAACAAAATACTAACAAACTGAATTCAAAAATACGTTAAAAAAATCATGCACCATGATCAAGTGAGTTTTATTGCTGGGATGCAAGGGTGGTTCAATATTTGCAAATCAATGAATGCAATATATGACATAAATAAAAGAAAGGAAAAGAACCTTGTAATCTTTTCCATAGATGGAGAAAAAACATTGGACAAAGTACAACATCCATTCCTGGTAAAAAAAAAAAAAAATCCTCAACAAAGTAGGTTTTAAGGGAACATACCTCAACATAAAAAAAGTCTATGTATGAAAAACCTCATCATCCTTAATGGGAAACAAAAAACAAACAAAACAAAACTGAGAGATTTCCCCCTAAGCTCAGGAGAAGACAAGGGTGTCCCCTTTTACCACTTTTATTCAACATACTATTGGAATTTCTAGCCACAGCAATCAGAAAACCAAAAGGAATAAAAGGCATCAAAATTGTTAAGGAAGAAGTAAAACTTACACTCCTTGTCAATGACATACTATATATAGAAAACCTGAAAGACTTCACCAAAAATCTTCTAGAACTGATAAAAGAACTAAATGGTCACAAGATACAACATAAATATATAGAAATATGTTCCATTTCTATACCCCATCAATGAAGCAGCAAAAAGAGAAATAAAGAAAACAATTCAATGTATGATTCCAAGGGGAAAGATGTTATCAGACTAAAAGAACACTAGGCTCCTCTCGTTTTTTCAAAAGAACTATCAAGTCATCCTAAATATCCTCAAAACTGACCTGAATTTTGATGGGTCAAACTACAAATAAAAGGAGAGAAGAGGACATATCCAAGAAGGTAGGAAAAACAGATGCAAAATTTAGTGGAGAAAAAGATCTATGGTGCTGTGGAGTGGAGGGAGCCATGGTTGCAGAGAAGGGAAACACACAGGGGAGTGCATAAAGAGAACTTTTCCCCAAAGCCATGGTTGCAGAGAAGGGAAACACACAGGGGAGTGCATAAAGAGAACTTTTCCCCAAAGCCTTTGGCTTGAAAAATGAGAGGGCTTAAGTTCCTGACACCAGCAGGGCATAAAGCCTGGAGTTATAAAGGCCAGAGAACTTTGCTGGAATACAGCTCCGAGGGCACTGTCCTCCTCCTAGAGAGAAGGCAAACAACCCAGGGGCAGATGGCATGGAAAGAACAATCTAAAGAACCCCTGGGGCACAAAATGGGGAGAGAATTTGCTCTTCTTGGAGCCTTTCCCGCTGAGGCAGCATTCCCAGATTTTCCTCTCTGGGAAAAAAAGAGCTGGTTGGCACCATTTCCCTTCCTCCACCCCTCAGCATAAAGACAGAGTCACTTGCTGAAAGCAGTGCAGCTTAGATGCTGGCTGCCTAACTTGTTTACACCAAGTCCCAAACCCCTGTACTCTGGAAGGATTGTTCTTCTCAGTAAGTCTTGCCTCACTCCCAGCATGATGGGCTCCTTCCCCACAAGACCAGCACAAGCCTGAGCCCACACCTTGTCTCTAAAGTTTGAAGTTTTAGTGGTCTGCAGACATGGCTGGAATAAAGACTAGAGGACACTGCTCTGGTCCTGGAGAGAAGGCAGGGAAAAGAAAACTTAGGAAACATAACTTGGAAACAGCAATCTGGAAAATGTCTGGGGCACACAGGAAGGGGAGAGTATTTGCTCTTCATGGAGCATGTCCTTGAGAGATAGATTTTCATGTTGCCTCTCCAGCAACATAGGAGCTGGCATCTGCCATTTCCCTCCACTGACCCTCAGCATGAACAGAGCCAACTTTAGGAATCAGTGCACTGCTGATACTGGCTAACATGCTTACACCAAGACCCACAACCCTGCACTCTGGTGGGAGTGTCCCTCTCATGCAAACTTGCCTCAATACCAGTACAGCCAGCCGCTCCCCAGAAGACCAGAATAAACTCATGCCAACAAAACATCGTCAGACCAGAGAGTTTTCCAGGACCACACTTATAGTGGAAGTGGTGTCAGGTCTTATTTCCAAGCAGACCAGAGAACACCTAGTTAATACTTGTCACATTCAGGCCAGGCACCAAATACTGCCCACTGCAGGTAATTAAAGCCTCTGTAGTTGACTTACCTGAAGGATAGAACAGCCAAAACACAACAGCAAAGCACATACAGCACGCAGCAGAGACACTGATGTGCCAGGCCCTAGGCCCTACAAGACCTCTTCTACATAAAGCCATCATGTTTAGGATCAGGAGACACAACTGGGTTTGGCAACACAAACAAGAAGGGAGAGACAGAAAAAAAATGCAAAATGGGAGAATTTATCACAAATGAAAGAACAAGACCAAAGCCAGAGATCTAAGTGAAATAGATAGAAGTAACATTACTGATGAAGCATTTAAAACATCAATCATAATGATACTCACTTGGTTTGAGAAAACTATAAAAGAAATGAATGAGATGCTTTCTATAATGATAACTGTTAACAAAAATCAATCAGAGATTAAGAATGCAATCAATGCAATTGGAAAAAGGCCTAGGCACCTTGGTTGGCTCAGTTAAGAGCCTGACTCTTGATTTTGGCTCAGGTCAGGATCTTGTGTTTCATGAGATCAAACCCTGCATTGTGCTCTGTGCTGACATCATGGGGACTGTTCTGGATTCTCTCTCTCCCTCTCTCTCTGCTCTCTCTCTCTGTCTCAAAATTAATAAATTATTAATTAAAAAAGAAAAAGGCTTGGTGTAATAAACAGTAGGCTGGAAAATCAGAAGAATGAATTAGTGACATAGAAGACAAAATAATGGAAAGTGATGAAGATGAACAAAAGAGAGAAAGGGGAATTGTAGAACAAGAGATTTATGAAACTCAGTGGCTCCATCAAATGTAATCACATTTGTGTTATAGTAGTACCAGATGAAGAGACAGAAAGGGGGCATAAAATTTATTTTAGAAAATAATAGCTGAAAAATTCCCTAATCTGGGAAAGGAAATAGACATCCAGATCCAGGAGGCACAGACAACTCCCATCAAAATCAGCAACATCATGCCAACACTGAGACCTATTTTGATTACATTTGAAAATACAGTGATAAAGAAAAAAATATTAAAAGCATCAAGACAGAAGTCCTTAACTTACAAAGGAAGACCTATAAGGCTAACTAGAGATTTCTCAACAGAAACATGGCAAGACAAAAGGGAATGGCATGATGTATTCAAAGTGCTGAATGAGAAAAACGTGCAGCTACGAATATCCAGGAAGGCTATCATTCACAATAGAAAGGGAGATGAAGAATATTATACTAAGCAAAATAAGTCAGTCAGAGAAGACAAATATCATATGATTTCACTCATATATGGAATTTAAGAAACAAAACAGAGGGATGCCTGGGTGGCTCAGTCGGTTAAGCGCCCGACTTCGGCTCAGGTCACGATCTCGCGGCCCGTGAGTTCGAGCCCCGCGTCGGGCTCTGTGCTGACTGCTCGGAGCCCGGAGCCTATTTCAGATTCAGTGTCTCCCTCTCTCTCTGACCCTCCCCTGTTCATGCTCTGTCTCTCTCTGTCTCAAAAATAAATAAACGTTAAAAAAAA
Organism: Panthera tigris; assembly: GCF_018350195.1. Taxonomy (NCBI): domain Eukaryota; kingdom Metazoa; phylum Chordata; class Mammalia; order Carnivora; family Felidae; genus Panthera; species Panthera tigris. The sequence goes on along the minus strand of NC_056677.1, from coordinate 68,212,181 downwards.
TTTAAAAAAAATAAAAAAGAAAAAGAAACAAAATAGATAAATATAGGGGAAGGCAAGGGAAAATAAGATAAAAAACAGAGAAGAAGGCAAACCATAAGAGGCTCTTAAATACAGAGAATAAACTGAGGTTGCTGGAGGGAAGTTGTGTGGGGTAATGGGCTAAATGGGTGATGGGCATTAATGAGGGCACTATTTGGGATGAGCACTGGGTGTTAAATATAAGTGATGAATCATTGGGTTCTATTCCTGAAACCAATACTACACTGTATGTTAATTAACTTGAATTTAAAGAAATAAAATAAAATAATAAAATAAAACAATATAATATAAAAATAAATAAAAACAGTAATGTTAGCTATATATAAAAAAAGATTCTCAGGCAAACAAAAACTAAAGTAGTTCATGACTACTAAACTAGCCTTGCAGGAAATATTACAGGGGACTCTATGAGTGGAAAGGAGAGACAAAAAGTGACAAAGACAAGAAAAGAACAGAAAAAAGTTTCCAGAAAAAATGATAAAACAAGTAATCAAATGCAATATACATATATATCTATAATTACTTTGAACGTATATGAACTACACACTTTAATCAAAAGATTTAAGGTGAAGAGCTAAGATGGCAGCATGGTAGAAAAACCCTAGGCTCATATCATCACTGGAACACAAATAAAAAACTATCAAATCATTCTAAATACCAAAGAAATCGACCTGAGATCTGACAGAACAAATGCCACAACTGGAGAGAAGAGGCCACATGAAGGAAGGTAGGAGGTGTGTAGATGTAGTTTAGGGGAGAAATAAATGCTGGATGCTGCAGAGAGATGGGGGCATTGGTTGTGGAGAAAGGTGAGAGAGAGGACCACACAGGGGAATGCACAATGCAAACATTTCCCAAAAACATAGACTGAGAAAATAAGAAGAGATTATTTTCATGAGTTTTTGCAACCAGCAGGGCTTAAACCAGCGGAAGTTTTAGGGGTCAGCAGACTTGGCTGGGATAGAGCCATTAGGGCACTGCCCTGCTGCTGGAAAGAACCAGGCAAACAACTTGGTGGCAGAAGGCAGGATCTGATGAACTCCTAAGGTGTACAGGGGGAAATTGTTTGCTCTTCATGTAGTGAATCTTTGAAAGGTAGCATTCAGAGTCACACCTCCCCTGGAAACAAAGAGCTGGTAGGTGCCATTTCCCTCCCCTGTCCCTCAGCATAGGTGCAGAACCAACCACCAAGATCAGATCAGCCCAATAATTTCTGTCTCACTAACTTGCTCCAAGTAGTATATTCTGTGCTCAGGTGCCACTGCCCCTCTTGGTCAAATCTGAATCAATCCCAGCTTTGTAAGACCCTCCCCCAGAAGATTATCACAGGCCCCTCCCACACCATTTTCCTAAAGTTTAAAGTTTTAATAGTCAGCAGGCTTGACTGGGATAGAGACTGGAGGGCACTGCTTTGCTTCTGAAAAGAAGGCAGGCAAATATCCCTAAGAGAGCATGAAAATGGTGATCTGAAAAATACCTGGGATGCACAGAGTGGAGTTTATTCACTCTTCTAAGAGTGCTTCTCTGAGAGCAGCAATTAGGGACACCATTCTTGGGGAACATAGGAGATATCTGGTGCCATTTCTCTCCCCCTACCCTTAGCATAAGCACAGAACCACCTGCAGTTAACAGAACAGAATAGCGCCTAAACTAGCTCCCTAATCTTTTTACACCAAGTCCGACCCCCACCCCCACCCCATGCTCTGCCAGTACTGTCCTTCTCAGGCAAGGGTGCCTGAGTTGCAGGACAAAGGGCCCTTTGCCCAGAAGACCATAAGAATCCCCTGCACAAACAGCATATTCCAACCAGAGAGTTCTGCAAATCTTTAGTTCTAGTGGAAGTATAATCAACAGGCCCTTTCCCCACAAGGCCATCAGAAAACCCTGCACTGTGTGTCCCAAACAGAGTTCTGCAAATCTTTAGTTATAGCGGAAGTAAAATTAGTTCCTGTGAACAAGCAGACAAGAACACACCTAGTTAAAATACAACACACTTTGGACAAGATCCAAAAACTGCCCACTGCAGGCACGGAGGGCCTCTGCAGACAACTGGCCTGAAGGATAGAGCAGCCAAAGCAGAGCAGCAGAGTGCAGCCACCACACACCTGAGACATTTTCTGAAGTGCTAGGCATAGGATAATATATGACCTCTTCTTCATAAAGACATTACTTACAGGGTCAGGAAGCATAACAGGATTTTCTAACTCAGAGAAGAATGAGAGACTTAGACAAAATGGCAAGACAGAGGAATTCACCCTGACCAAAACAACAAGAAAAAGTCACATCTGAGATCTAATTAAAAAAGATATAAGTAATATTCATATTATCAGTATCTTAAGGATACTGGCTAAACTTGAGAAAAGAATGGAAGGCCTTGCAGAGGTCATTACCACACAGATAAAAGAGGTAAAAACAATCAGAAATGAAAAAATGCAATAATTGATTTTCAAAACAGACTGCATGTAATCAATAGATGGATGGAAGAAGTAGAAGAATAAATAAGTGATGTAGAAAATAAAATAATGGAAAATAATGAAGCTGAACAAAAAAGTGAAAAAAAGAATTATGGATCAAGGAAATAGATTTAGCCAACTCAGTAACTCCACCAAATGTTATAGCATCACTAAGATAGGATTCTCAGATGAAAAGAGAAAAAAAGGGAAGAGAAAATTTATTTGAAGAAACTATAGATGAAAAATTCCTTAATCTATGGAAAGAAAGAGACATTCATATCCAGGAAGCACAGGGAAATCCCATAAAAATCAACAAAAGCAGGCCAACACCAACACATATTGTAATTAAATTTGCAAAATATAGTGATAAAGGAAATATCTTGAAAGCAGCAAGACAAAAAACAGTCCCTAAATTACAAGGGAAGACCCATAAGGCTAGCTTCAGATCTCTCCACAGTAACTTGCAAGCCAGAGGGGAATGGCATGATATATTCAACATGCTGAAAAAGGAAAAACAAAACAAAACTTCAGCCAAGAATACTCTATCCAACAATGGTGTTATTCATAACATGACAGATAGTTTCCCAGACTAGCAAAAAATGAAGTAGTTTGTGACCACTAAACCAACACTGCAAGAAATATTAAAGGTGGCTCTTTGAGAGGAAAGAAAGGACCAAAAATGACAAATACAAGAAAGGAACAGAGAAAATCTCCAAAAGGATGACAAAACAAGTAATAAAATGACACTAAATATATATCTCTCAATAATTACTCCGAAATTAAGTGACCTAATGCTCCAACCAAAAGATATAGAGTGGCAGAGTGGATTAAACAAGTTAAAAAATATATATGCTGCCTAAAAGAGACTCATTTTAGACCAAAAGACACCTGCAGATTGAAAGAGAGGAGTTGGAGAAACATTTATCCTGCAAATGAATGTCAAAATAAAGCTGGATTAGCAGTACTTATATCAGAAAAACTAGATTTTAAACCAAAGACTGTAACAAGAGATGAAGAAGGACACTATAAAGGGGACAATCCAACAAGAAGATCCAACAATTTTAAGTATTTATACCTCCAATATGGGAGCAGCCACATATATAAAACCATTAATAACAAACATAAAGGAACTCATTGATAATAATACAATAGTAGGGCACTTGAATGCCCCACTTTCATCAATGGACTGATAATCAAAACAGAAAATCAACAAGGAAACAATGGCTTAGAACGACACACTGGACCAGATGGACTTAATTGAGTATATTCATAACAGCAAAATACACATACTTTTTTAAAAAAAATTTAATGTTTATTTATTTTTGAGAGACCGAGACTTGGCACGAGTCGGGGAGGGGCACAGAGAGAGAGGGAGACACAGAATCTGAAGCAGGCTCCAGACTCTTAGCTGTCAGCAGAGAGCCTGATGCGGGGCTCAAACTCACGAGCTATGAGATCATGACCTGAGCCGAAGTCAGACGCACAGCCGACTGAGCCACCCTGGCACCCCAGAATACACATACTTTTTAAGTGTACATGGGACATCCTCGAGAATATATCACATACTGTGTGACAAATCAGACCTCAACAAGTGCGTTAAGATTGAGATCATACCATGCATATTTTCTCATCACAATGGTATGAAATTTCAATCAAAATAAAAAAAATTTGGAAGGACCACTAATACATGGAGGTTAAACGTTATGCTACTAAAGTATAAATAGGTCAACCAGTTTCAATGAAGAAATTTCAAAATACATTGAAACAAATGAAAATGAAAACACGCCTGTCCAAAACCTTTGAGATGCAGCAAATTCAGTCATAATGGGGAAGTATATAGCAATATAGGCCTGTCTCAAGAAGCAAGAAAAATCTCAAATGAACAATTTAACCTTACACCTAAAGGAGCTATAAAAAGAACCAAAAGTGAAGCCTAAAGCTGGCAGAAGGAAGGAAAAAAATAAAGATTAGAGTAGAAATAAATGTTACAGAAACTAGAAGAGCAATACAACCGATCAATGAAACTAGGAGCTGGTTCTTTGAAAAAAATTAATAAAATTGATAAACCCCTCGCCAGACTTATCAAAGACAAAAGAGAAAAGACACAAATAAATAAAAATCAAAAATGAGAAATGGGAAATAACAACCAGCATTATGAAATGCAATTATAATAGAAAATTATGAGAAATATATGCCAACAAATCGGACAATCTGGAAGAAATGTATAAATTCCTAGAAACATATACAATGAAACAGGAAGAGATGAAATTCTTGGACAGATCAATAACCAAACAACTAATTGAGTCATTACTCAAAACACTTCCAAAAATAAAAGTCTAGGGCCAAATGGCCTCACAGGAGAAGTCTATCACACATTCAAAAAAGAGTAAATAACTACTCTTCTCAACCTATTTAAAAAATAGAAATGGAAGGAAAACTTCCAAATTCATTCTATAAGGCCAGCATACTCTTATATCAAAACAAAAGAAAAACTCCATTAAAAAGGTGAACTACAGGCTAACATCCCTGAAGAGCAAGGAAGGAAAAATTCTCAAAAAAAGACTATAAATTGAATCCAAAAGTACATTAAAATAATCATTCACCATGAGGAAGTGGGATTCATTCCCCAGCTGCAATGTTGGCTCAATATTTGCAAAATAATCAACATGATACATCACATTAATAAAATATAAAATAAGAACCATATGATTCTCTCAATAGATGCAGAAAAAATTGACAAAGTACAATATCCATTAATGATAGAAACCCTCCACAAATGAGGCTGAGTAAGGAAATACCTCAACATAATAAAGGCCATATATGAAAAACCCATAGCTCATATCATTCTCAATGGGGAAAAACTGAGAGCTTCTCCTCTATGGTCAGACCAAAACAGGGAAGTCCACTCTCACCACTGTTATTTAATATAGTATTTTAAGTACTAGCTTCAGCAATGAGACAACAAAAGTAAATAAAATTTACCCAAATCACAAGGAAGAAGTCAAACACTCGCTATCTGCAGATGATATACTCTATATAAAAAAAAAAACAATGACTCTACCAACAATTTTTTAGAATTTTTTAGAATTCATGATACATGAATTCAGAATTTGCAGGATACAAAATCAACAACAACAACAACAAAAACCTTTTGCATTTCTATGCAACAATAATGAAGAAGCAAAAATAGAAATCAAGAGTCAATCACCTTTACAATTGCGCCAAAACCGAAAGATTTCTTGGAATAAACTTAATGAAAAAGGTAAAGATCTGTATTCTCAAAACTATAAAACACTGATCTAAAAAAATTGAAGATGGCACAAAGAAATGGGAAAATATCCCATGCTCATGGATTGGAAAACAAAATTTCATTAAAACGTCTATATTGCCCAAAGCAATTAACTTATTTATTTATTTATTTATTTATTATTTATTTTTAAATATGAAATTTATTGTCAAATTGGTTTCCATACAATACCAAGGGCTCATTCCAAAAAGTGCCCTACTCAATACCCATCACCCACCCTCCCCTCCCTCCTACCCCCATCAACCCGCAGTTTGTTCTCAGTTTTCAAGGGTCTCTTAAGTTTTGGCTCCCTCCCTCTCTAACCTTTTTATTTTTCCTTCCCCTCCCCGAGGGACTTCTGTTAAGTTTCTCAGGATCCACATAAGAGTGAAAACATATGGTATCTGTCTTTCTCTGTATGATTTATTTCACTTAGTATAACAATCTCCAGTTCCATCTACATTGCTACAAAAGGCCATGTTTCATTCTTTCTCAATGCCATGTGGTATTCCCTTGTGTATATAAACCACAATGTCTTTATCCATTCGTCAGTTGATGGATATTTAGGTCCTTTCCATAATTTGGCTATTGTTGAGAGTGCTGCTATAAACATTGGGGTACAAGTGCCCCTAGGTATCAGCACTCCTGTATCCCTTGTGTAAATTCCTAGCCATGCTATTGCTGGGTCATAGGGTAGATCACTTTTTAATTTTTTGAGGAACCTCCACACTGTTTTCCAGAGTGGCTGCACCAGTTTGCATTCCCACAGACAGTGCAAGAGGGTTCCCGTTTCTCCACATCCTCGCGAGTATCTATAGTCTCATGATTTGTTCATTTTAGCCACTCTGACTGACATGAGGTGGTATCTCAGCGTGGTTTTGATTTGTATTTCCCTGATAAGGAGCGACGTTGAGCATCCTTTCATGCACCTGTTGGCCATCCGGATGTCTTCTTTAGAGAAGTGTCTATTCATGTTTTCTGCCCATTTCTTCACTGGATTATTTGTTTTTTGGGTGTGGAGCTTGGTGAGCCCTTTATAGACTTTGGATACTAGCCCTTTGTCCGATATGTCATTTGCAAATATCTTTTCCCATTCCGTTGGTTGCCTTTTAGTTTTGTTGGTTGTTTCCTTTGCTGTGCAGAAGCTTTTCATCTCCATGAGGTCCCAATAGTTCATTTTTGCTTTTAATCCCCTTGCCTTTGGGGATGTGTCAAGCAAGAAATTGCTGTGGCTGAGGTCAGAGAGGTCTTTTCCTGCTTTATCCTCTAGGGTTTTGATGGTTTCCTGTCTCACATTCAGGTCCTTTATCCATTTTGAGTTTATTTTTGTGAATAGTGTGAGAAAATGGTCTAGTTTCAACCTTCTGCATGTTGCTGTCCAGCTCTCCCAGCACCATTTGTTAGAGAGACTGTCTTTTTTCCATTGGATGTTCTTTCCTGCTTTGTCAAAGATTAGTTGGCCATACGTTTGTGGGTCTAGTTCTGGGGTTTCTATTCTATTCCATTGGTCTATGTGTCTGGTTTTGTGCCAATACCATGCTGTCTTGATGATGACAGCTTTGTAGTAGAGGCTCAAGTCTGGGATAGTGATGCCTCCTGCTTTGTTCTTCTTCTTCATTATTACTTTTGCTATTCGGGGTCTTTTGTGGTTCCATACAAATTTTAGGATTGCTTGTTGTAGCTTCGAGAAGAATGCTGGTGCAATTTTGATTGGGATTGCATTGAATGTGTAGATAGCTTTGGGTAGTATTGACATTTTAATAATATTTATTCTTCCAATCCATGAGCACTGAATGTTTCCATTTCTTTTCTTTTTCTTTATTTTTTATTTTTAAATTTTATTTATTTGTATTTTTTTATTTTTTAATATGAAATTTATTGTCAAATTGGTTTCCATACAACACCCAGTGCTCATCCCCAAAAATGCTGTCCTCAATACCCATCACCCACCGTCCCCTCCCTCCCAGCCCCCATCAGCCCTCAGTTTGTTCTCAGAGTTTAAGAACCTCCTATGCTTTGGCTCTCTCACTCTCTAACCTCTTTTTTTTTTTCTTAACCTCCCCCATGGACTTCTGTTAAGTTTCTCAGGATCCACATAAGAGAGAAAACATATGGTATTTGTCTTTCTCTGTATTACTTATTTCACTTACCATAACACTCTCCAGTTCAATCCACATTGCTACAAAAGGCCACATTTAATTCTTTTCCATTGCCACGTGGTATTCCATTGTGTATATAAACCACAATTTCTTTCTACATTTGTCAGTTGATGGACATTTAGGCTCTTTCCATGATTTGGCTATTGTTGAGAGTGCTGCTATAAACATTGGGATACAAGTGCTCCTATGGATCAGTACTCCTGTGTTTTGCCATTTCTTTATGTCTTCTTCAGTTTCCTTCATAAGCTTTATATAGTTTTCAGCATATGGATCTTTTACATCTTTGGTTAGGTTTATTCCTAGGTATTTTATACTTCTTGGTGCAATTGTGAATGGGATCAGTTTCTCTATTTGTCTTTCTGTTGCTTCATTATTAGTGTATACGATTGCAACTGATTTCTATACATTGATTTTCTATCCTGCGACTTTGCTGAATTCATGTATCAGTTCTAGCAGACTTGTTGGAGTCTATCGAGTTTTCCATGTATAATATCAAGTCATTGGCAAAAATTGAAAGCTTGACATCATCATTGCCAATTTTGATGCCTTTGATTTCTTTTGGTTGTCTGATTGCTGATGCTACCACTTCCAACACTATGTTAAACAACAGCAGTGAGAGTGGACATCCTTGCATGTTCCTGATCTCAGGGTAAAACCTGTCAGTTTTTCTCCGTGGAGGATGATATTAGCTGTGGGCTTTTCATAAATGGCTTTGATGATGTTTAAGTATGTTCCTTCTATCCCGAAATTCTCAAGGATTTTTATTAAGAAAAGATGCTGAATTTTGTCAAATGCTTCTGCATCAATTGACAGGATCATATGGTTATCTTTTCTTTTAGTAATGTAATGTATCACATTGATTGATTTGAGAATGTTGAACCAGCCCTGAAGCCCAGGAATGAATCCCACTTGATCATGGTGAATAGGTCTTTTTATATGCTGTTGAATTCGATTTGCTAGTATCTTATTGAGAATTTTTGCATCCATATTCATCAGGGATATTGGCCTCTATTTCCCTTTTTTTTTTTGCTTGGTCTCTGTCCAGTTTAGGAATCAAAGTAATACTGGCTTCATAGAATGAGTCTGGAAGTTTTCCTTCCCTTTCTATTTTTTGAAACATCTTGAGAAGGATAGGTCTTATCTCTGCTTTAAATATCTGTTAGAATTCCCCTGGGAAGCCATCTGGTCCTGGACTCTTATTTGCTGGGAGATTTTTGATAACTGATTCAATTTCTTCGCTGGTTATGGGTCTGTTCAAGTTTTCTATTTCTTCCTGTTTGAGTTTTGGAAGTTCATGGGTGCTTAGGAATTTGTCCATTTCCTCCAGGTTGTCCAGTTTGTTGGCATATAATTTTTCATTGTATTCCCTGATAATTGCTTGTATTTCTGAGGGAGTGGTTGTAATAATTCCATTTTCATTCATGATTTTATCTATTTGGGTCATGTCCCTTTTCTTTTTGAGAAGCCTGGCTAGAGGTTTATCAATTTTGTTTATTTTTTCAAAAAAACAACTCTTGGTTCATTGATCTGCTCTACAGTTTTGTTTTTTTTTTTTAGATTCTATATTGTTTATTTCTGCTCTGATCTTCATTATTTCTCTTCTTTTGCTGGGTTTCAGGTTTCTTTGATGTTCTGCTTCTAGTTCCTTTAGGTGTGGTGTTAAATTTTGTATTTGGGATTTTTCTTGTTTCTTGAGATAGGCCTGGATTGCAATGTATTTTCCTCTCAGGACTGCCTTCGTTGCATCCCAAAGCATTTGGATTGTTGTATTTTCATTTTCTTTTTTTCTTTTTTTTTTTTTACATTTATTTGTTTTTGAGACAGAGAGAGACAGAGCATGAACGGGGGAGGGGCAGAGAGAGAGGGAGACACAGAATTGGAAGCAGGCTCCAGGCTCTGAGCCATCAACCCAGAGCCCGACGTGGGGCTCGAACTCACGGACCGTGAGATCGTGACCTGAGCTGAAGTCGGACGCTCAACCGACTGAGCCATCCAGGCGCCCCATGTTGTATTTTCATTTTCGTTTGTTTCCATGTATTTTTTACTTCGTCTCTAATTCCCTGGTTGACCCATTAATTCTTTAGTAGGGTATTCTTTAACCTCCATGCTTTTGGAGGTTTTCCAGACTTTTTCCTGTGGTTGATTTCAAGCTTCATAGCATTGTGGTCTGAAAGTGTGCATGGTATGATCTCAATTCTTGTATACTTATGAAGAGCTGTTTTGTGACCCAGTATGTGATCTATCTTGGAGAAGGTTCCATGTGCACTTGAGAAGAAAGTATATTCTGTTGCTTTGGGAGGCAGAGTTGTAAATATATCTGTCAAGTCCATCTGATCCAATGTATCATTCAGGGCCCTTGTTTCTTTATTGACCCTGTGTCTAGATGATCTATCCTTTCTGTAAGTGGAGTGTTAAAGTCCCCTGTAATTACCACCTTCTTATCAATAAGGTTGCTTATGTTTGTGAGCAATTGTTTTATATATCTGGGGGCTCCTGTATTTGGCACATTGACATTTATAATTGTTAGTTCTTCCTGATGGATAGACCCTGTGATTATTACATAATGCCCTTCTTCATCTCTTGTTACAGCCTTTAATTTAAAGTCTAGTTTGTCTGATATAAGTATGGCTACTCCAGCTTTCTTTTGACTTCCAGTAGTATGATAGATAGTTCTCCATCCCCACACTTTAAAATGAAGGTGTCCTCAGATCTAAAAGGAGTCTCTTGTAGACAGAAAATAGATGGGTCTTGTTTTGTTTTGTTTTTTTTAATCCATTCAGATACCCTATGTCTTTTGGTTGGAGCATTTAGTCCATTTACTTTCAGTGTTATTATAGAAGATATTAATTTAGAGTCATTGTGATATCTGTAGGTTTCATGCTTGTAGTGATGTCTCTGGTACTTTGTGGTCCTTGCAAGTTTTCACTCACAGAATCCTACTTAGTATCTCTTGTAGGGCTGGTTGAGTGGTGATGAATTCCTTTAGTTTTTGTTTGTTTGGGAAGACCTTTATCTCTCTTATTCTGAATGACAGACTTGCTGGATAAAGGTTTCTTGGCTGCATATTTTTTCTGTTCATCAGGTTGAAGATTTCCTGCCATTCATTTCTGGCCTTCCACGTTTCAGTAGATAGGTCTGCCACTAGTCTTATCAGTCTCCCTTTATATGTTAGAGCATGTTTATCCCTAGCTGCTTTCAGAATTTTCCCTTTATCCTTGTATATTGCCAGTTTCATTATGATATGTTGTGCACAAGATTGATTCAAGTTATGTCTGAAGGGAGTTCTCTGTGCCTCTTGGATTTCAATCCTTTTTTCCTTCCCCATATCAGGGAAGTTTTCAGCTATGACTTGTTCAAGTACACCCTCAAACCCTTTCTCTCTTCCTCTTCTGAAATCCCTACTATACGGATATTGTTGCGTTTCACTGCATCACTTAGTTCTCTAATTCTCCCCTCATACACCTGGATTTTTTTATCTCTCTTTTTATCAACTTTCCCCTTTTCCATAATTTTATCTTCTAATTCATCTATACTCTCCTCTGCTTCTTCAATCCGTGCTATGGCCACCTCCATTTTATTTTGCACCTCATTTATAGCATTTGTTAGCTCCTCTTGACTGTTTCTTAGTCACTTGATCTCTGTAGTAATAGATTCTCTGCTGTCTTCTATATTTTTTTCAAGCCCAGAGATTACTTTTATGACGATTATTCTAAATTCATGGTCCGTTATATTGCTTAAATCATTTTTGATCAATTCATAAGCTGTCGCTACTTCCTGGAGTTTCTTTTGAGGAGAATTCATCCGTTTTGTCATTTTGGATAGTTCCTGGAGTGGTGTGGAACTGCAGGGCATTTCCCTTGTGCTGTCTGGAGTAACTTGCATTGGTGGGCGGGGCCTCAGTCAGACCAGATGTCCAATCCCAGCCCACTGCTGGGGCCACAGTCAGACTGGTGTTTACTTTATCTTCACCTCTCCCAGGAGCAGGACTCACTGTGGAGTGGTGTATGCCCTCCACACTGGGCTACTTTCACACTGCCAGGCTTGTGGTACTGCTTTGATGGGATCTGGCATATTAGCTGTGGTGGATCCACAAGGTGCACAGGGGCGGGAAGGGAAGGCATAGCTTGCTTTGCTGTTGGTGGTCCCCTACAGGAGGGGCCCTGCAGCAGTAGGAGGGAGACAGACCCTTTGGAAGGATGGATACACAGAAGCACATCATTGGGTGTTTGCTCAGTGCAAGCAAGTTTGGTGATGGGAACTGGTTCCCTTTGGGATTTCGGCTGGTGGATGGGAAAAGGAGATGGCGCTGGCAAACACCTTTGTCCCCGCTGAGCTGACCTCTGTCTTCTGGGGCTCATCACTCTCCTTCCTGTGGCCCTCTCACCCTCCCAGCTCTGAGAGCAGAGTTGATGACTTTTAACATTCCTGATGTTAAGTCCCTCTGGCTGTCAGAACTCATGGAGTCCAGCCCCTCTGCTTTTGCAAGCCATATTTCGGGGGCTCTGCCTTTCCCACTGGGTGCCCCTCCACCATCCCAGCTCCCTCCCACCAGTCCATGTAGTGCGCACTGCCTCTCTGCACTTCCTATGTTCTTCTGTGGGCCTCTTGTCTATGCTTGGCTCTGAAGAGTCCATTCTGCTAGTCCTCTGGCGATTTTCTGGGTTATTTAGGCAGATGTGGGTGGAATCTACGTGATCAGCAGGACACTGTGAGCCTAGCGTCCTCCTACACCGCCATCTTCCGCAATTAACACATTTAATGCAATACCTCTCAAAATAATAATATCACTTTTCACCACGCTAGAACAAACAATCCTAAAATTTGCATAGAACCACACACACACACACACACACACACACACAAACATAAATAGCCAAAGCAATCTTGAAAAATAAACAAAAGCTGCAGGTATCACAAATCCAGATTTCAAGTTACATTACAAAGCTGTAATGATCAAGACAGTATGGTACTGGCACTGAAACAGACACATAGGTAAAAGAACAGAATAAAAAACCCAGACATGAATCCATAATAATTTTTCAGTTAGTGTTTGACCATTCAGGAAAGAATATTCAATGGAAAAGACAATCTCTTCAACAAATTGTGTTGAGAAAACTGGAGAGCAACATGCAATGGAAGGAATCTGGACCACATTCTTACAGCATAAACAAAAATCAATTCAAAATGTACTAAAGACCTAAATATGAGACAGGAATCCGTCAAAATCCTAGAGGAGAACAGAGGTTATTTCAATAACCTCTTTGAAATTAGTCATAGCAACTTGTTTCTAGGTGTGCCTCCTGATGCAAGGGAAACAAAAGCAAAAATGAACTGTTCAGAATTCATTAAGATTAAAAGGTCCTGTGCAGTGAAGAAATGAATCAACAAAACATAAAGCAACCTTCAGAATGTGGGAAAATATTTGCAACGACATAACCAATGAAGATATATATATATATATATATATATATATATATATATATGGTGTATATATATATATGTGTGTGTGTATATATATATATATGGTGTATATATATATATATATATATAGGTGTATATATATATATGGTGTGTATATATATATATATAGGTGTATATATATATATGGTGTATATATATATAGGTGTATATATATATATATATATATATGGTGTATATATATATATGTGTATATATATATAAGGTGTATATATATATATATGGGGGAAAAGAGAGGAAAAACAAGAAACATACACTTAACTATAGAGAAAAAATGATGGTTACCAGAAGGTAAGTGGTGGAGGGATGAGTTAAATAGGTGATGCAGATTAAGGAGGGCAATTATTGAGATGAGAACTGGATGTTGTATGCAAGTGTTTAATCACTGAATAGTATACATGAAAATAATATTACATTGTATATTAACTTAAATTTAAATAAAAACCTGTAAAAAAGAAGATACACTCATGCACGGTTGGTGGGAATGCAAACTGTTGCAACCATTTTGGAAAATTATATGGAGGTTCCTCAGAAAGTTTAAAAATAGAACTACCTTGGGGCGCCTGGGTGGCTCAGTCAGTTTAGCGTCTGGTCATCATCTCACAGTTTGTGAGTTTGAGCCCCACATCAGGTTCTGTGCTGACAGCTTGGAGCCTGGAGCCTGCTTTGGATTCTGTCTCCTCCTCTCTCTGACCCTCCCCACTTGTGCTCTGTCTCTCAAAAATAAATAAATGAAAAAAATTAAAAAAACAAAAATAGAACTACCTCATGATGAAGCAATCACACTACTGGGTATTTACTCAAGGAATACAATAGCACTGATTCAAATTTATGCATGCACCCCTATTTTTTTAGCAGCATTATTTATGATAGGCAAGAGTAAGAATTAGTCCAAGTGTCCATCATTTTATATATACATATACCATGTACTATTATTCACCCATAAAAAAAGAATGAAATCTTCCTTTTTGCTATGACATGGATAGAAGTAGAGCATATATTTTAAAGAAAAATACATCAGCCAGTGAAAGAAATACAGTATGATTTCATTCATATGTGGAATTTAAGAAACAAAAAGACAAGCAAGGGAAAATGCGAAAGAGGTACAAATCAAGAAACAGACTCTTGAAAGAGGAGGTTAAGATGGCAGAGGATTTGGGGCACCCTAGTCATATCTTGTTACTTGAACACAGCTAAACGAATATCAAATCATTTTGAGCACCAAATGAAAAAATCCAAGTTCTTAGAGAACAAACTGCACAAGTAAAGAAAAAAAAAACCTGCCACATTGTGGAAAGTAGGATCTGTGGAGAGTTGATTTAAGGAAGATAACTTCAGGTGCTAAGGAGGGGAGGGAGCCCTGATCATGGATAGAGGAGCAAGAAAGAAATAGAAATTGAAAACATGTGCAGGTGATTGCAGAACAAAAATTTTCCCCAAAACCATTGACTGGAAAAAAGAGAGGAGCTGAATACCAGCAAGTTATATAAGCAATGGTGCACAAAGTCTGAGGTTTCAGAGGTCGATGCTAAAGCCAGAGTCATGCCTGGTTGGCTTAGAAGTGCTCTGGTGGGGAAGGAAGGTGGACACCCAGGAGCAGGCAGCTTAATATGAGGACACCCTGTATTTTATGGGGAGAAACAGTTCCTCTTTCTTGGAGTGCATTTGAGACAGGAGGAACAGCCTCTCTGGGGACAAAAGATCTGAGAGGTGCCATTGAGCTGTTTTATTTACTAACACAGGAATGGGGACATTGGCTGATGTTTGCAAGCCTTGTTGGTGGATTTTTGCTGAACTTTACCATAAACTCTGAGCCCCTGCATGGTCGTGGTACTGTTTTCTGGGGCAAGCCAACACCAGGCCATAGCACAGTAAGATTCATCCCAGAGGATTAGCACAGGTCCGCATCAACTGGATTTCTAGGATTTGGAGTTTTAAACCCAACTATGCATCTGAGATAAAACACAAGAATGTTATATCACCTGGTAGGTGGAATACTCAGACACAGGCAGGATGAAGGCAGGGCTCTGACTGAAGCCAGGAACACAGGAGAGATGTTTGTTTGTTCTTCCATAAAGGCTTCTTGAGGAGTGGCTGGGCCAGCTTCTCACTTCAGGGAAAGAGAACAGAACCACAAAATTCCTCTCCCCCTCACCCTTCCACCCATCAACACTGACCAACTTCAGTGAGCAAAACAGCACCACCAAGTGGAGGCCAGAACCACTTACACCACCCTGCCCCCCTGAACCTTGCGGGTGTAACTCTACTAGGGCAAGTCAGCCTGAGAATCAATGCAGCAGGCCTGACACAGAAGACCAGCACAAACCCTTCACAGGCTCCAAGTCTATTGATTACATAGAGTGCGGCAAAGCTTCAGCCCTAGGGGAAATAGGATATAGATTTTTTTAGGAGATACAGAAAAAGCAATTTTTTAAACTTAAAAATATTAATTTATATTCTTATTTTAATTTTTATATTTTTATTACATTTTTAATTTTTTGGATTTTGTTTCTTTTAACAAGCAGACCAAAACTCACCTAGGATCTAGATTCTATTACTACTATTATTATTATTAGTTCTTGGAGCTAGCTTCTTTTAACAAGCAAATCCAAACACCTTTAGGATCTACCTTTCCTTTTTTTAATATTTTTAATTTATTTTATATATATTTTAAATATTTTATTGGATCCAGCTTCTTTTAGGAAAGAGACCAAAACTTACATAGTATTTAGCTATTTTTTCTTAATACAACCATTATTCTCAGAGCAGGAATACAACAAGCTTTCCTAACAATCACACACACACACACACACACACAGAGACACACACACAGTGACCTGGACAAAATGACAAGATGGAAGTATTCACCATAAAATAAAGAACAGGAAGTCATGGCCAGGGATTTAATCAATACAGATACAAGTAAGATTTATGAACCAGAATTTAAAACAATATTCATAAGGATACCAGCTGGGCTTGAGAAAAGCATAGATGACATTAGAGAATCCCCTACTGCATGGATAAAAGAACTAAAATCTAGTCAGGCTGAAATAAAATATGCTGTAACTAAGATGAAAAGCAATGACAATGAGGATGGATAAAGCAGAGGAATGGATCAGTGATAAAGATGATAAAATTATGGGGAAAATGACACTGATAGAAAGAGGGAAAAAAGTTATTAGACCACAAATGTAGACTAAGGAACTCAGCGACTCCTTAAAGTATAATAACATTTGCATCAAAGGGGCCCAAGAAGAAGAAGAGAAAGTAAAAGGCACAAAAGTTTTATTTGAGCAAATTGTAGCTAAAAACTTTCCTAACGGGGAAGAAAACATACATTGAAATCCAAGAAGCACAGAGAACTCCCATTAAATTAAGAAAAATTGACCTTCACCAAGACATATCATAGGTCAAATTCACAAAATACCCAGACAAGGAAAGAATCCTGAAGGCAGCAAATGCAAAAAGTCCTTAACCTACAAGGGAAGACAGATCAGGTTCACAGCCAATCTTTCTACACAAACTTGCCAAACCAGAAAGGAGTGGCATTTATTGTCTAATGTGTTGAATGGGAAAATTATGCAGCAAAGAATACTTTATCCAGCAAAGCTGTCATTCAAAATAGGAGAGATAAAAAGATTCCAAGACAAACAGAAACTAAAGGAGTTTGCAGCCACTAAACCAAACCTGCAAGAAATTTTAAGGGGGGACTCTGACGGAAGAAAAGACAAAACAAAACAAAAAAGACCAAAAGCAACAATGACTAGAAAGGACCAGAGAACATCACCAGAAACACCAACTTTATAGGTAACACAAAGGCACTAAATTCGTATCTACCAATAGCAACTTTGAATGTAAATGGACTAAATGTTCCAATCAAAAGACATAGGGTATCAAAATGGATAAAAAAACAAGACTCAATTGTATTCTGCCTACAAGATACTTATTTTAGACTAAAGGCAATTGCCAATTGAAAGTGAAAGGATGGAGAACCAACTATCATGTTAATGGACAACAAAAGAAAGCTGGAGTAAACATATGTATATGAGACAAACTAGATTTTAAATCAAAGACTCTAATAAGAGATTAAAAAGGGCATTCCTACATAATTAAGGGGTCTATCCAGGAAGAAGATATAGCAATTATTAATATTTATGCCCCTAATTTGTTACACCCAAATATATACATAAGTTAATAGCGAATATAAAGAAACTCATTGATAATAATTAAATAATAGTAGGGCACTTTAACACACCACTTACAACAATGGAAAGGTCATCTAAGAAGATCAACAAGGAAACAATGGCTTTGAATGACACACTGGACAATATGGACTTGACAGATAATTCAAAACATTTCATCCTAAAGCAGCAGAATACATATACAATTCAAGTTCACATGGAATATTCTCCAAAGCATATCACATACTGGGTCACAAATCAGCCCTCAACAAGTACAGAAATAATGAGATCAGACCATGCATATTGTCACAAAACAATGCTATGAAACTTGAAGTCAGCCACAAGAAAAAAAAAACTGGAAAGTCCTTAAATACATGAAGTTTAAAGAGTATTCTACTAGAGAATGAATGGGTTAACCAGGGAACTAAAAAAAGAAATGAAAAAATACATGGAAGCAAATGAAAATGAAAACATGACAGTTCAAATCCTTTGGCATGCAGCAAAGGTAGTCCTAAGAGTAAATTATATTGCAGTTCTATCTCAAGAAGCAAAAAGACCCAAATACACAACCTAACTATACACCTAAAGTAGCTAGAAAAGGGATAACAAATAAAGTCTGAAGCCAACACAAGAAGGAAAATAATAGGGGCGCCTGGGTGGCTCAGTCGGTTAAGTGTCCGACTTCGGCTCAGGTCATGATCTCACAGTTTGTGAGTTCGAGCCCCACGTTGGGCTCTGTGCTGACAGCTCAGAGCCTGGAGATTGTTTCAGATTCTGTGTCTCCCTCTCTCTCTGACCCTCCCCCATTAATGCTCTGTCTCTCTCTGTCTCAAAAATAAAGTAAACATTAAAAACATTAAAAAAAGAAGGAAAATAATAAAGATTAGAGCAGAAATGAGCAATATAGAAACAAACAAAACATAGTAGAGGAGATCAATAAAACTAAGAGATGTTTCTTTGAAGGAATTAACAAAATTGATAAACCTCTAGCCAGACTTATCAAAAAGAAAAGAGAAAGACACAAATAGAGAAAATCACATATGAAAGAGGAGAGATCAAAACCAACACCACAGAAATACAAACAATTATAAGAGAATACTATGAAATATTATATGCTAATGAACTTGGCAATTTGGAAGAAATGGAAAAATTTCTAGAAACTCACAATCTACCAAAACTGAAATAGGAAGCAATAGAAAATTTGAACAGACCCACAACAGATAAAGAAATTGAATCAGTCACTAAAAGTCTCCCAACAAGTAACAGTCCTGGGCCAGATGGCTTCCCAGGGGAATTCTAGCAGCCTTTTACAGAATAGGTAATAGTTATTCTTCTCAAAGTGTTCCAAAAGATATAAATGGAAGGAAAACTTCCAAACTCATTTTATGAGGCCAGGATTACCTCGATTCCAAAACCAGACAATGGTCCCATTAAAAAGAGAGTTACAAGCCAAAATCCCTGATGAACATGAATGCAAGAATTCTCAAAAAGATACTAGCATTTTGAATCCAATTGTATCTTATATCACAAACAAGTGGAATTTATTTCTGAGCTGCATGTGTGGTTCAATATTCACAAATCAATCCACTTGATTCATTTGCCACATTAATAAGAAAAAAAAGGATAAGAACCATTCATTTCTTCTATTCTTTTAAGAGATGCAGAAAAACATTTGAGAAAATACAGCATCCATTCTTGAAAAAAAAAAGCCCTCAACAAAGTAGGGATAGATGTAACATACATACACGTCATAAAAGCCATATACCAAAGACGCACAGTTAATACCATTCTTAATGGGGAAAACTGGTAGCTTTTCCTCTCTGGTGAAGAGCAAGAGAGGGATGTCCATTCTCAGTAAGAGTACCAGTACCAGTACCAGTACCAGTAACCAGTAACAGTACCATTACTATTAAATATGGTACTGGAAATCTTAGCCTCAGAAATCAGACAACAAAAAGAAATAAAAGGCATCCAATTGAGCAAGGAAAGTCAATTTTTCACATTTGCAGGTGACATGATACTCTATGTAGAAAACCCAAATGGCTCCACCAAAAAATTGGTACACCTAATACATGAATTCAGCAAAGTCACAGGATATAAGTAAATCATATACCAGTCGCATTTCTATACATCAATAATGAAGAAAAGGGTGCCTGGGTGCCTCAGTCAGTTAAGCATCTGATTCTTGATTTCTGCTCAGGTGGAGTCTGCTTGGTATTGTGTCTCTCCCTCTCTCTATGCCCCTCCCTGCGCTCTCTCTCTCTCTCTCTCTCTCTCTCCCTCCATCCCTCAAAAATAAATCAATATTTAAAAACTGAAGGAAAAAAAGGAAATCAAGGTATTGTTCCAACTTACAATTGCACAAAAAATAATAAGATACTTACGAATGAAATTAACCAAAGAGGTAAAAGATTTTTACTCTGAAAACTATAGAACACTTATGAAAGGAAATGATGAGAACTCAAAGAAATGGGAAAAATAACATGCTCATGAATTAGAAGAACAAACATAGTTAAAATATACTACCACAAAAAATCTACACATTTAATGCAATCTATATAAAAATACCATCAGCATTTTTCAAAGAGCTAGGAAAAACAATCTTAAAACTTGCATGTAACCACAACAGACAAAGCAATCATGAAAAAGAAAATCAAAATTGGAGGCATCATGATTTTGGACTTCAAGATGTAAACAAAGCTTTAGTCATCCAGACAGTATAGTATTGGTACAAAAATAGACACATAGATCAATGAAACAGAATAGACCACCCAGAAATGAATCCACAATCATATAGTCAACTAATCTTCAACAAAACAGGAAAGAATACCAATGCATGAAATACAGTGTTTTTAACAAATAGTGCTGGGAAAACTGGAGACATACAATGCTCAGCATTGTTCATGCAGAACAATGAAAACGGACAATTTGTTTACAGCATACGAAAAAATAAATGAAAAATGAATGAAAGTCCTAAATATGAAACATAAAATCACTAAAGTCCTAGATAGCACAGGCAGTACCCTTTTTGACCTTGGCCATAGCAACTTCTTACTAGACATTGTTGGTGGATGCAAGGGAAACAAAAACAAACATGAACTATTGAGACCTGATCAAGATAAAAAGCTTCTGTACAGGGATAGGAAACAAACAACAAAACTAAAAGTCAGCCTAAGTAATGGGAGACAATGTTTGCAAATGACATCAGATAAAGGGTTAGTATCCAAACTATATAAATAACTTAACAGCCTGAACACCCAGAAAACAAATAATATTGTGAAGAAATGGGAAGAAGCCATGAACAAACATTTTTCCAAAGAAGACATACAGATGGCTAACAGGCACATGAGAAGATGCTCAGCATCACTCATCATCAGGGAAGTAGAAATAAAAACCACAGGAAATACCACCTCACTCCTCTCAGAATGGCTAAAATTAACAACTCAGGAAAGAGTACATGTTGGAAAGGATGCAGAGAAAGAGGAGCCCTCTTGCACTGCTGCTGGGAATGCAAACTGGTGCAGCCACTCTGGAAAACAGTATGGAAGTTCCTCAAAAAGTTAAAATTAGAGTTACCCTACTACCCAGCAATTGCACTACTAGGTATTTACTCAAAGGATTCAAAAACATAGATTCAAATGAGTACATGCACCCTGATGTTTATAGCTGCGTTATCAACAATAGCCAAACTATTGAAAGAGCCCAAGTGTCCATAAACTCATGAACATGAATATGAGCGTATAAGTACACACACACACACACACACACACACACACACACACAAGAATCCTACTCAACCATAAAAAAGAATGAAATCTTTCCATTTCCATTGACATGGTTGAAGCTAGAGTGTAATATGCTAAATGAAATAAGTCAGGCAGAGGAAGACAAATACCATATGATTACACTCATATGTGGACTTTTAAGAAACAATACAGATGAACATATGAGAAGGGGAAAACAAAAAGAGAGAGAGAAACAAATCATGAGAGACTTTTTGTTTGTTCAGAGAGAGAGTGAGGTAGTGGGGTAGAGGGAGAGGAAGAGAGAATCTTAAGTAGGCTCTATGCTCAGTGCAGAGCCTGACACAGGCCTTGTTACAATGACTCTGGAATCATGACTTGAGTTTAAATCAAGAGTTAGACACTCAACTGACTGAGCCACCAGGCACCCCAAAACCTTAAGAGACTCATAATGATAGGGAAGAAACTGAGAGTTGATGGACGGAGATGGGTGAGGGATTGACTAAATGGTGATTGCTATTAAGGAGGGCACTTCTTATAAGAAACACTGGGGTTTATATCAGTGAGGAATCACTAAATTCAATTCCTGAAACTAATATTATACTATATGTTAACTAATTAGAATTGAAAGAAAAATTTAAAAACTAAATAAAAAATTTAGAAAAAGAAACAGACACTTAATTATAGAGAACAAACTGATGGTTATTGGAGTGGTGTTCGGTGCAGGGATGGTTTAAATAGGTGAATGGGTTTAAGGAGTGCACTTGTCATGATAAGTACAAGGTGATGTGTGGAAGTGTCGAATTCCTAAATTGTATACCAGAACCAAACATAACACTATATGTTAAGAAACTATAATTAAAATTAAAACTTAAAAAATCTAAGAAAAAATGATAAATTGGAATGTAGGAGGTACTGCTGTCTATAGAATTAAATCTCAGACATGCCAATAATAATAGTAGCTATCATGTACTGGTCATGTGCTATGTTCCATTCACTGTGATATGTTTTTTACATATGTTTCCCTGTTTGAGTCTCAGAATATTATGGAGCAAATATTACTATTTTTATTTGCTAATAAAGTATCCAAGATTGAGCAATTTTAAATAATTTATGTAAGATTCATATCTAGTAATGTCTTGACTTTATGAAACAATTTTTATAAGTATCTAGAATCATTAATTTTGCACTACCCCACACTAACCAATCTGATTTTACAGTATGTAGGCAATAATAAAAAAAAAGTTGCAAAGATTTCTCGCATTTTATTAATTTTTCATAATATGAAAGAATGGGATATTTGAAACACCTATTGCTTATTCATCTTTAAAACATTGGGGGTGCCTGGGTGGCTCAGTCAGTTAAGCGTCCAACTTCGGCTCAGGTCGTGATCTTGCTGTTCATGAGTTCGAGCCTTGCATCGGGCTCTGTGCTGACAGCTCAGAGTCTGGAGCCTGCTTCAGATTCTGCTGTCTGTCTCTCTCTCTCTGTCTCTCTCTGTCTCAAAAAAAATAAACATTAAAAAATTGTATATTTTTTTCTACTTTGTGTCAAGTGATTTTGTTATCACTTGACACAAATCTATTCTAGATTCTAGGCCCAAAAATTGATGCAAATATTTTAGATAGTTCAGTGTATTAAACACAATAATAGTATTTGATTCTTAAACATTTATTCCATCAGATTAATTAAGTGAGCTCTTCAGTTATTTCCCATTCATTGACATCTAAGTTAGATTTTCAGGTTAGTTCATGTTAAGCAGTTAAAACTGTATATAAAGAGGAGGTCGGAGAAAGCATGGAGTGGTGAATGATTACTACAAACCCTCACTGCATCTTTCTGGCTGGGAAGAATAGCAATTATCCTTATCCCTTCCTCCATTGTTTTCTTTCTTTCTTTCTTTCTTTCTTTCTTTCTTTCTTTCTTTCTTTCTTTCTTAAATTAGTAAAAGAATAAAGGAACAAAAAAGCAGAGACATTTGTGTAGATGATAAAAAAAAATTGTTGGAGGAGTTCCTTTACTCTTTTTAAAGTTTGGCAGTCCTCAAGATCTCAAAATAACATCTTACCCAAATCATTGAAAGAAATAAACCCTTTGGTCTCCACTTGGAGACTCTGAGACTGAAAATGGAAACTCTGTAGTCCTAGGTCCATTTCAGTAGTATCCCTCTGTATATTCTAGTTGGCATAAACATATAATTGTTGTAATTAACGTTTTATCATTTAACTTTCTTTCAAAAAGGAAAAAAAAGTAAAGCCAATCTCCAACATGCTTTTATCTTTATTACTAGCTTTAGGAGCTTAAACATCACCTTTCTTGCAACATTAATAATGCAAATTCATTTTTGTTTGTTTTTGTCTCACCTAAGACTATAATTAGAAGTAAATATTTAATGTCCAGATCAGAAAACCAAGTCCTATACTCCAGAAATTGTATTCCTTAACTATGGGAAGTTAATGTGGGAAAGATTGCATGTACTACCGTTTTTGTTTATTTAACCTTTCTTGGTTTGTCTTCATGATCAATGGATTACTTTGAACTATTTCTTAAAAAGTAATATATTCTTACAGTTTTTCTCCCTCAATTTTTAAAAATTTCTTTCTATGTGTCAGGCACAAAGAAAATGTAGGCACAAAGAAAAAAATAATGAGCAAGGTAAGATATCTTCTATTGAGGATACCTAAAATCTAGTGGTGAAAACAGCCTATTGAGGAGGAAATCACAATAACATCTAATTTAGCTATGTAGTGAGAAGCACAACATTCTGGAGGAGAGTGTATTATCAAGTCTATAGTGATCAAAAACTGTTATTTAGAGGGGAGGATCCAAGATGGTGGAATAGCATGGAAGTTTTTTTTGTGTGTGTCTTGGATCCTTTAAATACAACCATATCAACACTAAACCATCCTGCACCCCTAGAAAACTTACATGAGGATTAACACAACAATCTGCACAACCTGCACCACAGAACTCAGCAGGCACATAGTGTGGAGAGGCAAACTGGGTGAGAGAGAAGCCACGGATGGCAGGGAGATTTTTTTGCATGTGGAGAAAGGACTGAGACTGGGGGAGAATACAGGAAAAGTGTCCCCCTGAAAAGCAGCTGGTGAGAAAGTGGAAAATTGGAAACAGCTGCAGAGACTGAACTAAAGGGGAGAAAGGAGAAAGGAGAGGGTTTAAATTCCATTAACACTATAAACAGGGAGAGCACAGAGTCTGAAACACCACAGCTTGATACCTGGCAGTGCTCTGGTGAGAAAGGTGAGTCCCCAGGGGCAAAGTCCGGGAGTCATCAGGCTATGCAAGAGAAGTGGCTCCCTTGCTGGGAGAACATGTGGTAGACGCTGTGTGTCTTCTCCAAAGGCAAAGACCCCAGTGGACCCTGGAGAACAACCATATTCACTGGTGCTGGGACAAGTTCATTAAGGGTGAAGCCTGGGACCAGATGTGTGTTGTGATTTTCCATCCTCCCTGAAACCCTGCTGCTACAGGATTGCGTGAGCCTTTTCTGGGGTGGGCTGGCACCCAGCCACAGTCTCTGGATGTCGGCAGCAGCACAGTACCATGAATGTACCTGGGTGCATCTGGCATCTGGCGATTGCTAGGAGGCACCCTCCCACAGAGAGTCAGAATGGGTCAAAGCCGTATTCCTTCAGAAGTAAGGAGTCGGGAAACACAGCCACATCTGAGATAAAACTCAGGAGGGAAGTGCTGCCTGGGGCTTGGTTATGGACAGTATAAAAGCAGGGAGTGGACAGAAGCTGAAGACAAAGGACGGGTGCCTGATTGCTGTTGGGGGAGACCAGAGTTCTAATACTAGAGATCGGGGAGTTGGGTGACCATTTTCACCGCTCCCACGCATGCGCATATGCACCTACCATCGCCACAACAATCCACCCCAGTAAGCTAAGCAGCGCCATCTTGTGGAAAACAGAGCCGTTACACTAACCCCCACCCACCTGGGCCAGCCTCCTTCTTATGAACACAAGTCTCACCTCCTGCTTAGTTTATGGACTATAAAGCACTTCATAGTTTGATGTCTAGGGGAAAATGAAGTAATTTCAGTCACATTTCAGTGTATTAGCTGGTCCATCTATTCAATTTTCATTCTTTTTTTTCTTTTTCATTTATTTTATTTTTCTTGAGTAGAGAAAGAGAAAAAATCATTTTTATATTCAATTTTTATTAAAATATTTTTCTTTAATTTTTTTCTACTATATTATTTACTTTTGTGTAACTGTTTCCAAGTTCTATTTTACTTCCATGATTTCTTTTTATTCTATTTCAGTGTATTCATTTTTTCAAATTTTCAAATGATTTCTTTTTTTCCCCTTTTTCCCTTTTTATCTCTAATCCAGCAAGCCACTTTCAACACCCAGACAAAAACACACCTAAGATCTAGCATCATTTATTTCACTTTTGTGTGTGTGTGTTGTTTTTAATTTTTAAATTTTAATTTATTTTAATTTAAAATTTTTAATTTTAATTTGTTTTACTGAATTAATTCCTTTTCTCCCTTCCAAATAACGAAACAAAGGAATTCACTCCAAAAGAAAGAGCAGGAAGAAACGATAGCCAGGGACTTAACCAACAGAGATACAAGCAAGATGTCTGAACCAGAATTTAGAATCATGATAATAAGAATACTAGGTGGAGTTGAAAATAGATTTGAAACCCATTCTGCAGAGATAAAAGAAGTAAAATCTAGTCAGGATGAAATAAAAATTGTAACTGAGCTACAGTCTTGAATGGATTCCAAGGTGGCAAGGATGGATGAGCCAGAGCAGAGAATCAGTGATATAGAGGACAAACTTATGGAGAATAATGAAGCAGAAAAAAAGAGGGAGGCTAAAGCAAAAAAAAAAAAACAAAAAAAAAAAAAAAACAAACCACGATTTAAGAAATAGAGAAATCAGTGACTCATTAGAAAGGAGCACCATCAGAATCAAAGGGGCCCCAGAAGATGAAGAGAAGGAAAAACGGGTAGAAGTATTATGTGAGCAAATCATAGCAGAAAAATTTCCTAACCTGGGGAAAGACAGACATCAAAATCCAGGAAAAACAGAGGACTCCCAGTAGATTAAACAAAAACCGACCATCAACAATGCATATCATAGTCAAATTCACAAAATACTCAGGCAAGGAAAGAATCATGAGCAGAATGGGAAAAAAAATCCTTAATGTATAAGGGAAGATAGATCAGGTTTGCAGCAGACCTATCCACAGAAATTTGCTAGGCCAGAAAGGAGTAGCAGGATATATTCAATGTGCTGAATCAGAAAAATATGCAGACAAGAATTCTTAATCCAGCAAGCTGTCATTCAGAATAGAATGAGAGATTAAAAGTTTCCCAGACAAACAAAAATTGAAGGAGTTTGTGACCACTAAACCAGCCCTGCAAGAAATTTTAAGGGAGTCTCTGAGGGTAGAAAAGATCAAATAAATAAATAAATAAATAAATAAATAAATACCAAAAGCAACTAAGTACCACAAAACACCACCAGATACTCCAACAGTACAGGCAACATAATGACAATAAATTCATATTTTTCAGTACTCACTCTAAATGTCAATGGACTAAATGCTACAATCAAAAGGCATAGGGTAACAGAATGGATAAGAAAACAAGATCCATCCATATGCTGTTTACAAGACACCCAGTTTAGACCTGAGGACACATTCAGATTGAAAGTAAGGGGATGGAAAAGCATCTATCATGCTAATGGTCAACAAAAGAAAGCCAGAGTAGCCATACTTACATCAGACAATCCAGACTTTAAAATAAAGACTGTAACAAGAGATGAAGAAGGGCATTATACCATAATTAAGGGGTCTATTGACCAAGAAGACCTAACAATTGTGAACATTTATGCACCAAATGTGAAAGCACCCAAATATATGTCAATTGATTACAAACATAAAGAAACTCATTGATAGTAATACCATAATAGTAGGGGACTTCATCACCCCACTTACAGCAATGGACAGATTATCTAATCAGAGAATCAACAGGAAAACAATGGCTTTGAATGATACACTGGACCAGATGGCCTAAACAGATATATTCAGAATATTTCATCCTAAAGCAGTGGAATATACATTCTTTTCCAGTGCACATGGAATATTCTCCAGAATAGAACACATACTGGGACACAAATTAGCCCTCATCAAATACAAAAAGATGAAGATCATACCCTGGATATTTTCAGATGACAACGCTATGAAACTGGAAATCAATGACAAGAAAAAAAAAATTGTAAAGTTACGAAGTACTTGGAGACTAAAGAACGTCCTATTAATGAATGAATGGGCTAACCAAGAAGTTAAACAGGAAATTAAAAAGTACCTGGAAATCAATGAAAATTATAACACCACAACCCAAAACCTCTGGGATGCAGCAAAGGCCGTCATAAGAGGAAAGTGTAGAGCAATGCAGACCTTCCTAAAGAAGGAAGAAAGGTCTCAGATACACAACCTAACCTTACACCTTAAAGACCTGGAAATATAACAGCAAATAAAAGCCAAAACCCACAGAAGACAATATAATAATAAAGATTAGAGCAGAAAATAATGCTACTGAAACCAGTAGAACAGATCAATGAAAGCAGAAGCTTGTTCTTTGAAAGCATTAACAAAGTTGATAAACCACTAGTAAGTTTGATCAAAAAGAAAAAGGAAAGGATCCAAGTAAATAAAATCAAGAATGAAAGAGAGGAGATCACAACCAACACAGCAGAAATAAAAACAAAAATAAGATAATATTATGAACAATTATATGCCAATTAAATGGGCAATATTGAAGAAATGGACAAATTCCTAGAACCATATACAGTACTAAAACTGAAACAGGAAGAAATGGAAAATTTGAACAGACCGATAACCAGTAAAGAAATTGAATGAATAATCAAAACTCTCCCACAAAGCAAGAGTCCAGGGCCAGATGGCTTTTCAGGAAAATTATACCAAACATTTAAGGAACGGTTAACTCCTATTCTCTTAAAGTTGCTCTACAAATATAAATGGAAGGAAAATTTCCAGACTCTTTCTCTGAAGCCAGCATTACCTTGATACCAAAACCAGACAGAGACCCCACTAAAAAGGAGAACTATAGACCAATTTCCCTGATGAACATGGATGCAAAAATCCTCAACAAGATATTAGCCAACCAGATCCAACAAAACATTAAAAAAATTGTTCACCACGTCCAAGTGGGATTTATACTTGGGATGCAGGGCTGGCTCAATATCCACAAAATAATCAATGTGATTCATCACATCAATAAAAGAAAGGACAAAACCAAATGTTCCTCTCAATAGTTACAGATAAAGCATTTGACAACATACAGCATCCTTTCTTGATAAAAACTCTCAAGAAAGTAGGGATAGAAGGAGCATGCCTTGAGATCATGAAAGCCATATATGAATGACTCAATGGGGGAAAACTGAGAGCTTTCCCCCTAAGGTCAGGAACAAGACAGGGATGTCCACTCTCGCCACTGTTATTCAACATAGTATTGGAAGTCTTAGACTCAACAATGAGACAACAGAAAGGAATAAAAGGCATCCACATCAGCCAGGAGGAGGTCAAACTTTCACTCTTTTCAGATGACGTGGTACTTTATATGGAAAACCCAAAAGATTCCACCAAAGAACTGCTAGAATGGATCCATGAATTCAGCAAATTTGCAAGATATAAAATCAATGCACAGATATCTGTTGCATTCCTATACTCCAAAAATGAAAGAGACAGAAAGAGACAAGAAACAGAAAGAGAAATCAAGGAATCAATCCCATTTACAATTACACCAAAAAACAATAAAATACCCAGGAATAAATCTAACCAAAAATGTGAAAAATCTATACACTGAAAACTATAGAAAGCTTATGAAAGAAATTGAAGAAGACAGAAAAAAAATGGAAAAAAGATTCCATGCTCCTGGATAGGAAGAACAAATGTTAAAATGTCAATACTACCCAAAGCAGTCTACATATTCAATGCTATCCCTATCAAAATAACACCATCATTCTTCACAGAGCTAGAACAAACAACCCTAAAATTTGTATGGAACCATAAAAAACCCTGAATCACCAAGCAATCTTATAAAAACAAAACAAAACAAAGCAGGAGACATCACGATCCTGGACTTCAAGCTGTATTTCAAAGCTGTAATCATCAAGACAGTATGGTACTGGCACAAAAACAGCCACTCATATAAATGGAACACAATAGAAAACCCAGAAATGGACTCAAAAACATATGGCCAACTAATGTTGACAAAGAAGGAAAGAATATCAAAAGAAAAAATATTCTTTTCAGCAAGCAGTGCTGGGAAAACTGGACAGCAACATGCAGAAGAATGAACCTGGACAACTTTCTTTCACCACACACAAAAATACACTCAATAGAGATGAAAGACCTAAATGTGAGACAGGAAGCCATCAAAATCCTCAAGGAGAAAGCAGACAAAAACCTCTTTGATCTTGGCCTCAGCAACTTCTTACTCAACACATCTTCAGAGGCAAGGGAAACAATAGCAAAAATGCACTACTGGGACCTCATCAAAATAAAAAGCTTCTGCACAGCAAAGGAAACAATCAGCAAAACTAAAAGTCAACGGATGGAATGGTAGAAGATATTTGCAAATGACATATCAGATAAAGGATTATTATCCAAAATCTATACAGAACTTATCAAACTCAACATTCAAAAAAAAAAAAAAAACAAATAAACAAATAACCCACTGAAGAAATGGGAAAAATACGTGAATAGACCCTTCTCCAAAGAAAACATCCAGATGACCAACAGAAACATGAAAAATGCTCAACATCTCTCATCATCAAGGAAATGCAAATCAAAACCACAATGAGGTACCACCTCACACCTGTCATAATGGCTAGGGTAACAACTCAGGCAACATCAGATGATAGCCAGGATGTGGAGAAAGAGCATCTCTTTGGCACTGCTGGTGGGAATGCAAACTGGTGCAGCCCCCTGGAAAACAGTATGGAGGTTTCTCAAAAAATTAAAAATAGAACTACCCTATGACCCAGAAATTGCACTACTAAGTATTTATCCAAGGGATACAGATATGCTGTGTCGAAGGGGCACATGCACCCCGATGTTTATAGCAGCAGTTTCAACAATAGGCAAAGTATGGAAAGAGCTAAAATATACATCGATGGATGAGTGGATAAAGAAGTGGTATATATATTTTTTGTGTGAAAAAATATATTTTGAGTGATATATATGTATATATATATATATATATATATATATATAT
Organism: Panthera tigris; assembly: GCF_018350195.1. Classification (NCBI taxonomy): domain Eukaryota; kingdom Metazoa; phylum Chordata; class Mammalia; order Carnivora; family Felidae; genus Panthera; species Panthera tigris. Next base: position 68,181,562 of record NC_056677.1, on the reverse strand, counting down.
ATATATATTACTCAAAAAGAATGAAATCTTGCCATTTCCAGCTATGTGGATGGAACTAGAGGGCATTAAGCTAAGCGAAATTAGTCAGTAAAAGACAGATATCATATAACTTCACTCATGAGGACGTTAGGACAGAGAACAGATGAATACAAAGTAAGGGAAGCAAAAATAATATAAAAACAGGGAGGGGGACAAAACATAAGAGACTCTTAAATATAGAGAACGAAGTTTACTGGAGGGGTTGTGGAAGGGTGGATGGGCTATATGGATAAGGGGCATTTAGGAATTTACTCATGAAATAATTATTGCACTATATGCTAATTAATTTAGATGTAAATTTAAAAAAAAATACAATTAACATTAAAAAAACTGTTCTTTAGAAGAAAATTATAAACTGAGTTGGTTTGGCAAAGATGAGTTAAGCATGTTACATAGGCATTAGAGGGAGAACCTTTGACGTTTGGTGCAGTTTTGTACAGGACAGTTTGCTTCTCCTGAGTCTTAGTTACTTTATCTATAAAAGTGGTATATGCATATCTACTGTACACTTGTGAAGATCATATACATAAATGATATGAAAATGTCTTGGAAAGTAAAGGATTAAATGATATGTGGAATTAATTATGCTCCCTCAAAACTCTTTTCTTCCTTTCTCTTTCTTGATATGTACCATTTCAGGTTTCCAATTTTTTAGGAACTTTGTCTTGCTGGTGTATACCTTGCTATTCTGATAAATAGTCCCATACTAGTGTGTTAATTGATGGTGGTGGATATATTTTTTTCTTGGAGTATTTTAGCAGAAGCATCGTGAAACACTTCCTTAGTCAAAAGTTGTAACTCTAATTGTGAGAATTACTGGCATTTGTGCAGTGTAATGGGAAAAATATTTTATTCCGTGGCAAGATGGTCTACTAAGGGTTCCTTAATTTCAAGTAGAGGACCATCTATTGTGCCCACTATAGAGCCAGTTTGGGGCATACAAAAAGATTTTGTTTCAATCATAATCTCATTTGATATTCATAGTAACCCCTGGAAGAGGAAAGACCAGAATTATAGCTAGTAAGTGAGAGAATAAAAAACTGGAATCCAGGTCTTCTGAATCCAGGTATTGTTCTTTCCACTGTAACAGTGGTTTTGAAACATTTTATTTGCTCAAATAAAATATATAACAAAACCTGAAGATAAAAAACAAGATACAGGAGTTGGTTGGGTGCTGTCCGTGGCATCGTTGGAGTCTGAATCTTGAACTCCTGAGAAGAGCATCTGGGCTTCAACTTTCTTACAAGAGATTCCAGTAAAACGTGGAAAAAGAGTGGTGAGAGGATTGTCCTTTCTCTTTTTAACCAGGGTATAATAAGACTCACTAGAAGCCACTGCACGGTATTTTGGACCTGAGGAAAATGGTGGCGTAGGAGGAAGCTGGACTCACCGCATCATGCTGATCACTTAGATTCCACCTACACCTGCCTAAATAACCCAGAAAACCACCAGAAGACTAGCAGAACAGAGTCTCCGGAACCAAGCACAGACAAGAGGCCCACGGAAGAGGGACTACTCCCGAAGCGGATCTCCAAAGTAAAAGCGAGCTGATCCTGCCGCTCCTGCCCCTGTGCACCTTGCACATCCACCCCAGCTAATACACCAGATCCCCAGCACCACAAGCCTGGCAGTGTGCAAGTAGCCCAGACGGGCCATGCCACCCCACAGTGAATCCCACCCTTAGGAGAGGGGAAGAGAAGGCACACACCAGTCTGACTGTGGCCCCAGCAGTGGGCTAGGGGCAGACATCAGGTCTGACTGCGGCCCCACCCACCAACGCAAGTTACTCAAGACAGCACAGGGGAAGTGCCCCATGGTTCTGCACCACTCCAGGGACTATCCAAAATGACGAAATGGAAGAATTCCCCTCAAAAAAAAAAAACCCAGGAAATAACGACAGCTAACGAACTGATCAAAAACGATTTAAACAATATAACAGAAAGTGAATTTAGAATAATAGTCATAAAATTAATCGCTGGGCTTGGAAACAGTATAAAGGACAGCAGAAAATCTCTTGCTACAGAGATCAAGGGAATAAGGAACTGCCAGGAGGAGCTTAAAAATGCTATTAATTAGCTGCAAAATAAAATGGAGATGGCCATGGCTCGGATTGAAGAGGCAGAGGAGAGAATAGGTGAACTAAAAGATAAAATTATGGAAAAAGAAGAAGCTGAGAAAAAGAGAGATAAAAAAAAATCCAGGAGTATGAGGGGAAAATTAGAGAACAAAGTGATGCACTAAAGAGAAATAATCTATGCATAATTGGTATTCCAGAGGAGGAAGAGAGAGGGAAAAGTGCTGAAGGTGTACTTTAAGCAATCATAGATGACTACTTCCCTGATCTGGGGAAGGAAAAAGGCATTGAAATCCAAGAGGCACAGAGAACTCCCTTCAGACATGACTTAAATCGATCTTCTGCACGACATATCATAGTGAAACTGGCAAAATACAAGGATAAAGAGAAAATTCTGAAAGCAGCTAAGGATCAATGTGCTCTAACATATAAAGGGAGACCTATAAGACTCGTGACCAATCTCTCTACTGAAACTTGGCAGGCCAGAAAGGAAAGGCAGGAGATTTTCAAGTGATGAACAGAAAAAATATGCAGCCGAGATTCCGTTATACAGCAAGTCTGTCTTTTAGAATAGAAGGAGAGATAAAGGTCTTCCCAAACAAACAAAAACTGAAGGAATTCGTCACCACTAAACCAGCCCTACAAGAGATCCTAAGGGGAATCCTGTGAGACAAAGTACCAGAGACATCGCTACAAGCATGAAACCTACGAACATCACAATGACTCTAAACCCATATCTTTCTATAATAACACTGAATGTAAATGGACTAAATGTGTCAACCAAAGACATAGGGTATCAGAATGGATAAAAAAAAAAACAACACCCATCTAATTGCTGTCTACAAGAGGCTCATTTTAGATCTGAGGACACCTTCAGATTGAGAGTGAGGGGATAGAGTACTATTTATCATGCCACTGGAAGCCAAAAGAAAGCTGGAGTAGCCATACTTATATCAGACAAACTAGACTTTAAATTAAAAGCTGTAACAAGAGATGAAGAAGGGCATTATATAATAATCACAGGGTCTATCCATCAGGAAGAGCTAACAATTATAAATGTCAATGTGCCGAATACAGGAGCCCCCAGATATATAAAACAATTACTCACAAACATAAGGAACCTTATTGATAAGAATGTGGTAATTTCAGGGGACTTTAACACTCCACTTACAGAAATGGATAGATCATCTAGACACACGGTCAATAAAGAAACAAGGGCCCTGAATGATACATTGGGTCAGATGGACTTGACAGATATATTTAGAGCTCTGCATCCCAAAGTAACAGAATATACTTTCTTCTCAAGTGCACATGGAACATTCTCCAAGATAGATCATATACTGGGTCACAAAACAGCCCTTCATAAGTTTACAAGAATTGAAATTATACCATGCATACTTTCAGACCACAATGCTATGAAGCTTGAAATCAACCACAGGAAAAAGTCTGGAAAACCTCCAAAAGCATGGAGATTAAAGAACACCCTACCAAAGAATGAATGGGTCAACCAGGCAATTAGAGAAGGAATTAAGATTATATGGAAACAAACGAAAATGAAAATACAATCCAAACGCTTTGGGATGCAGCGAAGGCAGTCCTGAGAGGAAAATACATCGCAATCCAGGCCTATCTGAAAAAACAAGAAAAATCCCAAATACAAAATCTAACACCACACCTAAAGAAAATAGAAGCAGAACAGCAAAGACAGCCTAAACCCAGCAGCAGAAGAGAAATAATAAAGATCAGAGCAGAAATAAACAATATAGAATCTATAAAACTGTAGAGCAGATCAATGAAACCAAGAGTTGTTTTTTTGAAAAAAAAATAAACAAAATTGATAAACCTCTAGCCAGGCTTCTCAAAAAGAAAAGGGACATGACCTAAATAGATAAAATCATGAATGAAAATGGAATTATTACAACCAATCCCTCAGAAATACAAGCATTTATCAGGGAATACTATGAAAAATTATATGCCAACACACTGGACAACCTGGAAGAAATGGACAAATTCCTACACACCCACATGCTTCCAAAACTCAATCAGGAGGAAATAGAAAGCTTGAACAGACCCATAACCAGCGAAGAAATTGAATTCGTTATCAAAAATCTCCCAACAAATAAGATTCCAGGACCAGATAGCTTCCCAGGGGAGTTCTACCAGATGTTTAAAGCAGAAATAAAACCTATCCTTCTCAAGGTATTCCAAAAAATAGAAAGGGAAGGAAAATTTCCAGACTAATTCTATGAAGCCAGTATTATTTTGATTCCTAAACCAGACAGAGACCCAATAGAAAAAGAGAACTACAGGCCAAGATCCCTGATGAATACAGATGCAAAAATTCTCAATAAGATACTAGCAAATCGAATTCAACAATATATAAAAAGAGTTATTCACCATGATCAAGTAGGATTCATTCCTAGGCTACAGGGCTGGTTCAACATTCGCAAATCAATCAACGTGATATATCACATTAATAAAAGAAAAGATAAGAACCATATGATACTGTCAATCGATGCAGAAAAGGCCTTTGACAAAATTCAGCACCCTTTCTTAATAAAAACCCTAGAGAAAGTTGGGATAGAAGGAACATACTTAAAGATCATCAAAGCCATTTATGAAAAGCCCACAGCTAACATCATCCTCAATGGGGAAAAACTGAGAGCTTTTTCCTGAGATCAGGAACATGACAGGGATGTTCACTCTCAATGCTCTTGTTTCACATAGTGCTGGAAGTGCTAGCATCAGCAATCAGACAACAAAAGGAAATCAAAGGCATCAAAATTGGCAAAGATGATGCTAAGCTTTGACTTGTTGCAGATGACATGATACTATACATGGAAAATCCGATAGACTCCACCAAGAGTCTGCTAGAACTGATACATGAATTTAACAAAGTTGCAGGATACAAAATCAATGTACAGAAATCAGTTGCATTCTTATACACTAATAGTGAAGCAACAGAAAGACAAATAAAGAAAATTATCCCATTCGCAATTACACCAAGAAGCATAAAATACCTAGGAATAAATGTAACCAAAGATGTAAAAGATCTGTATGCTGAAAACTATAGAAAGCTTATGAAGGAAATTGAAGAAGAAATAAAGAAATGGAAAAACATTCCATGCCCATGGATTGGAAAACAAATATTGTCAAAATGTCAATACTACCCAAAGTTATCTACACATTCAATGCAATCCCAATCAAAATTCCACCAGCATTCTTCTCGAAGCGAGAACAAACAATCCTAAAATTCATATGGAACCACAAATGGCCCCAAATAGCCAAAGTAATTTTGAAGAAGAAGACCAAAGCAGGAGGCATCACAATCCCAGACTTTAGCCTCTACTACAAAGCTGTAATCATCAAGACAGCAGGGTTTTGGCACAAAAACAGACACATAGACCAATAGAATAGAATACAAACCCCAGAACTAGATCCACAAATGTATGGCCAACTAATCTTTGACAAAGCAGGAAAGAACATCCAATGGAAAAAAGACAGTCTCTTTAACAAATGGTGCTGGGAGAACTGGACAGCAACATGCAGAAGGTTGAAACTAGACGACTTTCTCACACCATTCACAAAAATAAACTCGAAATGGATAAAGGACCTAAATGTGAGACAGGAAACCATAAAAACACTAGAGGAGAAAGCAGGAAAAGACCTCTCTGACCTCAGCCGTAGCAATTTCTTACTTGACACATCCTCCAAGGCAAGGGAATTAAAAGCAAAAATGAACTACTGGGACCTTTTGAAGATAAAACGCTTCTGTACAGCAAAGGAAACAACCAACAAAAGTAAAAGGCAACCAACGGAATGGGAAAAGATATTTTCAAATGACATATCGGACAAAGGGCTAGTATCCAAAATCTATAAAGAGTTCACCAAACTCCACACCCGAAAAACAAATAATCCAGTGAAGAAATGGGCAGAAAACATGAATAGACACTTCTCTAAAGAAGACATCCGGATGGCCAACAGGCACATGAAGAGATGCTCAACGTCGCTCCTCATCAGGGAAATACAAATCAAAACCACTCAGATATCACCTCACACCAGTCAGAGTGGCCAAAATGAACAAATCAGGAGACTATAGATGCTGGAGAGGATGTGGAGAAACGGGAACCCTCTTGCGCTTTTGGTGGGAATGCAAATTGGTGCAGCTCCTCTGGAAAACAGTGTGGAGGTTCCTCAAAAAATTAAAAATAGACCTACCCTATGACCCAGCAGTAGCACTCCTAGGAATTTACCCAAGGGATACAGGAGTACTGATGCATAGGGGCACTTGTACCCCAATGTTTATAGCGGCACTCTCAACAATAGCCAAATTATGGAAAGAGCCTAAATGTCCATCAACTGATGAATGGATAAAGAAATTGTGGTTTATATACACAATGGGGTACTACATGGCCATGAGAAAGAATGAAACATGGCCCTTTGCAGCAACGTGGATGGAACTGAAGAGTGTGATGCTAAGTGAAATAAGCCATACAGAGAAAGACAGATACCATATGTTTTCACTCTTATGTGGCTCCTGAGAAACTTAACAGAAACCCATGGGGAGGGGAAGGAAAAAAAAAAGAGGTTAGAGTGGGAGAGAGCCAAAACATAAGAGACTCTTAAAATCTGAGAACAAACTGAGGCTTTATGGGGGGTGGGAGAGAGGGGAGGGTGGGTGATGGGTGTTGAGGAGGGCACCTTTTGGGATGAGCACTGGGTGTTGTATGGAAACCAATTTGACAATAAATTTCATATATTGAAAAAAAAGAAAAAAAGAAAAAAAACAAGATACAAAGATACTTATTTGAAAGATGAATTTGCGTGCTCAGAGCCCTAACTTCTCATTAACTCCTTTCACAATCTTAAAAGACTTTCTAAAAACTGCATAATAACCTTGACAACCGGTGTACAACATTATGCTGCTGTACAACTCACTGAGTATTTCCAAGATGTCCTCCCTTATTAATGGACTTCTATGTCATGTCTAGATAAACTCCATAAAGTAGATAAAAACTCCAGAGAGTTTGAATACATCCTTCCTTGTTTTTTCACACTTAAAGTAATATATTAATTTATTCAACAAATAATTATTTAAAACTTACTCTGAGCCAGACATTTTTTCCAGTCATTGAGAATACATCACTGGACAAAACAGTCAAAAATCTATGTCCTCACAAGCCTCACATTCTAATTTATGCTATATTGTTTAAGGGGATGGACGGGGTCAAAATTATCTTCATTTTTAAAGATCACATTAAAAAAATAAGTTATTTATTTATTTTGAGAGAGAGAGAGAGAGACAGAGACAGAGAGAGAGAGAGAGAATCCCAAGCAGGCTCCATTCTGTCAGCGCAGAGTGCAAGGTGAGTCTCTATCTCACAAACTGTGACATATGACCTGAGTCAAAATCAGGAGTTGGATGCTTAACCAAATGAGCCAGCTAGGCATTCCAAAATTATCTGCATCTTAACCCCAACTCTGCCAGCTAATATTTTTATCGTGTTATTAATGTTACTGTATCTATTTATGGTCTTTTACTTCATTTGCACAATAGACATGTTAATAGAGTACAACCTCACAATGATTATGAGGATTAGAGTGTTAATACTTATAAAACAGAGCACACAAGAAGCAATATATATGTATGTTAAAAAAAAGTGAGAGGATACAGACAGAAAATGAGTACATAAAACCAATTGGATGACAGATGGTTTGAGGACCACGGAGAAAAATAAGGCAAGGAAGACATAAATATTCCTGTAACATTCTAGGGGACAGCAAGGAGGTTATTGTGGTTGGAGTAAATTGAGGAATAAGGGAAGACAGTAAGGCTTTTGATATTTCAGATTTTTGCTCAAAGTCGATTGTTCTGGGGTGCCTGGCTGGCTCAGTCAGCAGAACATATGAATCTTGATCTCAGGGTCATGAGTTCAAGTCCCACGTTGGGTGTGGAGCCTACTTAAATTTGTTTTTAATTAAAAAATATTTTAAAGTGGATTGCTCTATGGCAATAGATGCATACTCTTTAAGAAAGCAGTTTGCATCAACAGTGGGAAACAGTAGAAGTTATAAGCTGCCAAGATATTGGTAACCACTATTAAATAACTGAAAATTTCCTTGAGGAGCGAGAAGATGGTGTTCTTCTTTAAGAGAATAATAGAAACTGACTTTCTGATTAGGAGTGGTGGTGGAAGGGGGAGTAAGAGATGTCACAGATACTTTTCTTTGCCTCTAGTTTTCCTCTTCTAATATGAAGGTCTACTTCAGTTGATGTTATGACACAGAGAGTTTCAAAAATAATTTGTTCTGTGTAAGTAATCCATCATTTGTAGTGGAGTGCTCCCCTTCCCAAATAGACCTGATCTAAGTTTGAACATGTGCACCAGCAGAGATAGGAAAGATTTGACTCTCAGATAAGTTAGAATAGTTATAATGAGTTGGAAAGAAATATTTTATGTAACATGTGGCAAACACCAGATTTAGATTAAGTTGTGAGTGGCATATTAAAGATTAGTAAGAAAAGTAACATATTGTATATAAGTGAACATGTCTTTAAAAGCATGTATTACCTAGCCTTTCTTTTATATTTTAGTGTTTCATATTAGTTCTGCAATATTAAAAACCAGGATAATTGACTTTATGTTTCCATGACTATTTATCTATAGATACAGACATAGATATCAATTAATCATGTATATATTTTTGAATGAAGTGTTTGGAACAGTAATTGAACATGTATTCAACAAATACTTGTTAAACATCTTCTATGAGCCAGACACTGTTCTAGATATTGAAATTGGAGCAGTAAGCAAAACAGGCAAGATCTCTGCTCTGATGGGGCACCTGGTGAGGGAGGCAGATTTGAAACAACCTGAGTAAGATATATATATTGTGATAGTTTCTAGTACTACTTTGTTATTATTATACCAAGTAGTCCTTAAAGTAGTCCACATTTGCCAAAGATTGAGTGATAAAGGGAAGAATTGGACTCCTGAGTGATAAATTTACAAAAATAAAATAAAAAATAATAATATGCATGTCAAAACTATCAAAAGTACTATTGATTGGTTCAGACACCAGTTGACAAATACTTTATTATCCACCTAAGGGAATTTAAAGTTGTTTCTGTTGACAGTAAGGATCATCTAGGTTTTTCTTGGTTTCTGTAGTTTGGTAAGTGAACATACAAAGGCTCCAAAGGGGAAAGAAATGTAGAGGAATCCCATGGCATCAAGGCCACATGGGACTTTTTAAAGATCATCTCTAGCAAGTATGTAAGCTTCAAACTTTGAAATCACTGATGGGTCTTACAAGATTGGTTGAACACAGTGTTTTTTGTTCAGCCCTGCTCCCACCTCATTTTGAAAGCCATTTCTTATAATTCTAAGAATTGGTTCTTTTGTGTGGCACACTTCAAATCAGATTTTGACAGAATTACTTGAATTACTTGAATCTGGAGAATTGAAAGGTTTTAATAAGCTTTTTGAAAATTCTTTTGCTAAAATCACATGTTACAATTTGCCCAGAGAAGGTAGGACCAAAACAGAAAAAAAACTTGATGACAGTGACATGAGTCACAGACTTGGTAAAATGTCATACTTAAAAGATAATGTATTCTTAAAACCATTAAGACAATATTCAGAACAGCTTTCATGGAGCTTTGTTGCCTAATTGCTCAGGCCTTGTCATATTCATCCTATTTTGTATGTATAATCAGCCTACCAAGTTAAACTAGTCAATGTGTTGGCTCAGTGAAAGGTGAAAAAGACAGAAATACAAAATTCCAACAATTTTTCAAAGTCATAGTTGCATTAATTCTTCATTGAAAACAATGAAACTTTTATCTGCTTAAGAAACACCATCTCTATCACCGTAGCAGAATCATTGTTGTAGTGGACCATGTAGATTCAGGCAATCATTTCCTTGAAACAGCTCCATGAATTTAAATTAAGTGACAGAATCATAATGGATAAAATTTTACATTGCTGCAACATCCAAATATGGGCTTGAATTTTGTATACTTTTAATTTCATTTTTCTAGTAATTTGTTTGTAATGTATTTTACAAAAGTATCTTTGCAATAGATTGGATATATATTTTTAAAGGAATATCCATCACTGCCTGCTCATATAAAAAGTTATGGATTTTTTTTAAAGTCTGTGCATCTATGGAAGTGGAAGTGTCATCAAGTGCATAACTTCTTTACACGCAAAACTTTTCTTATTCACCTATTCTGTGCCTGGTACTGAGAATATAAAAATAAATATACACAGTATTTTACCACTTAGTCTTATAGATTTGTTACTGAACTTGTGGCACTGTAGACTTCACCAGATAACTGTACAACTCACTGAGTATTTCCAAGGTGTCCTCCACCAGCACTGTAGACTTCACCAGATAACTAACTAGAAATGCCAAATCTCAGACCCAATTCAAGAACTTTTAGAACTTGCATGTTAACAAGAGTCCCATTCATATTCTTATGATTATTACAATTGGATAAACACTAATCAAATGCATTCTATCAGTGTTACTCATTAAGTGTTTGAGGCCTGGAGGTGGTTTGGGAACTGGTCAATGGCAAGATAAAAATGGAAATTAAAGAAAAGTATTTAGAAATTTTTATGGCAATTTGACATTGCTACAACATACAAATGTGATCAGTGGACTTGAATTTTATTTGCTTTTTAAATTTCACATTTCTAGTAATTTATTTTATTTAACAAAAGTACATTTTTGTCGCAGATTGTATAGGTCCTTTGCCAGAGTTAGAGAAGCACAATGGTAGATCATTTGATCATTTAGATGTTTAGGGCATATGAAAATCTCAGTTGTTCACAAACATATTCTTATAGTCATGAAACTAGTTGCATTACTGTTCAGAAATTTTATTCAAAGTATTTTCTTTTGCATAAGGGAAACAAGCTTTACCAAAAACAGTTTGTGGAAAATTCTTTGCTACAAAGCAATTTGTGGAAGTTGCAAGTTTAAAAACAAAGCTAAGGTTTTGATAAGAACTATGATTTTGTGAAAACAATTTCTTAACTACAAAGTAAAAATGGAAATTATTTTCCTTATGAGTGGAAAGAATCTAATCATAAAGGTGCATTGAGATTATTGTGTCAATGAGCTTTCTTCTCTGGCTGAGTGAAGAGGAGCTAAGGCAATTTTAACACATGGGTTCTAAAACTTACAACATTATCATTTCAGTAGTAAGTATGCTATGAAAGGGTGTAATCATAGTTAAGATGATGTGCTAGAAATTGAGAAATCAAGCCAGTCTGAATTTACACATGAACCAAACTGTCACTAGTAAGAAGGATCTTATGGCTAGGCAGGGGGGATATACATTGAAGAGATATGTAAATAATTATTTAATTGCATTTGGTAAAGGAAAATTACAGAGTCGTGAAAATATATAATTGTATGTATACTTCAGTTTGGAGTAGTAAAGGAAGACTTCTCTCTAAAGAAGTCACATTTGAGCTGAGGCTGAAAGGGTAATCTGAAATTAGTCAGATGAAAGGAGAAAGACATTATTAAGTAAAAGGAAATAGTATTTGTGAGGACCTTGAGACAAGAAGGTATTTCCATGGAGAAAAGGGGAATGCCTGATATATGGCAATTAAGAGAAAATAGTGGTAGATGAGAACACCAAGATGCTGAGACCATGAATGCTTTGGAAGGTAATAGTCACTATTTTGAACTTTATCCAAAGAGGAATGAGAAGGCATTAAAGGTGGGAGGCATGGGCCTCCCGGGTGGCTCAGTCAGTTGAGCGACTGACTTCATCTCAGGTCATGATCTCACAGTTCATGAGTTCAAGTCCCGCATCAGGCTCTGTGCTGACAGCTTGGAGCCTGGAGCATGCTTCAGATTCTGTGTCTCCCTCTCTCTCTGTCCCTCCCCCACTCATGCTCTCTCTCTCTCTTTCTCAAAAATAAATAATTAAATATTAAAAAAATTAAAGCTGGGAGGCGGAATAGTGACATGATTAAAAGTTAGCTTTTGGAGGATCAGCTCAATTGCTTTCAAGAGAATTGATACAAGAGGTCTTGAACAGCTGGAGGTAGTATTCATAGGAATTTAAAAATGAGAATGGGTCATTTTAACCAAACTCTAGGAAAAGACTCCTAGTGGATACAGTTAAGGTTTGTTTCAGTTAAGAGACAGATCTTTTTCTTTTTTTTTTTTCTTAAAGTCAGTATTTGGTTTATAAGTCAGTATTTGACTTTATAGGTAGTTATTTTTAATTAGTTATTTTAATAGCATATTGTAAGATAATCTGAATTAATATAGATTTAGATACAATTAATACATGACATGGATAATAGGCTAGGTTACTCAGAACAATAAAAATCCCAATAAGACTTTCTAAAAGTGTTACAATAAAGAACATTTAAAAAATATTAAAATTATTAAAGAGCAGACAAGAAAGCAATGAAAAAGACAAAATCTAATGTACAAAGAGAACCCAGATAATAAAAAAGAACACTGAAGCTATTTTTCCTCCCTCTGAGGGATTTGTCTGTCCTAGTGAACTTGAGCTTCTAAGAAAGGTAAAAGTCCAGTACCTTACTACTTTAGAGGATATGGTAAGATAATGTTTTACCAATAAAATCTGAATTCCAAAAATCTATACCCTGAGGGTAAAAGTTCCTGAAAATAAACCCATTACCCATTTCTCAGAAAAGCACCTTTTTTCCCCCCCTTGGTACCCAGATAATCAGGTTGACAGGGGTTGGGAGAAGGCATCCCTGAGAAGTTATAAGTATAACTCCTGTGGATTTATAGCCCAAATTCAAATCACCAAAGTGGGTAAAGAAAATAACAGGTTATAAACCAAGTAATATAATTCATGTTTAACACAATAAAATGCCACAAGGAGCAAGATATTTTTCATGTTACATTTTTTTAATGTTTCAAGTTTTTATTTCAATTCTAGTTAGTTAACATATGGTATAATATTGTTTTCAGTATTGGAATTTAGCGATTCATCATTTACGTATAACACCCAGTGCTCATCACAACAGGTGCCCTCCTTAATACCTATCACCCATTTAGCCCATACCCCTGTCCACCTCCCCTCCAGCAACCCTCAGGTTTTTCTCTATAGTTAGGAGCCTTTTTCATGGTTTGCCTCCCTCTCTTTTTTAATTTTTCTTTACCCTATGTTCATCTGTTTTGGTTCTTAGATTCACATGAGTGAAATCATATAGTATTTGTCTTTCTCTGCCCAACATATTTCACTTACCATAATACACTCTAGCTCCATACATCTTTGCAAATGGAAAAAAAATCGTTCTTTTTTATGGATGAGTAATATCTATATCTGTATCTATATCTATATCTCCTTCTCTATCTATATCATCTATCTATATCATCATATCTATCTATCTATCTATCTATCTATCTATCTATCCATCTATCCATCATCTATGTATAATGGCAGCATGTACAACTTGCCTTGCAAGAGATTGTTCGTTTATGAGATTAAAATTTATTAGGTATGTTTGCTCATCTTGAGGAACTCTTGCAGAACAAGTTATTCACAATCCCTCCAATTCATCAGTTGATGGAAATTTTGGGATCTTTCCATAATTTGGCTATTGTTGATAATGCTGCTATAAACATTGGGTTACATGTACCCCTTTGAATCTGTATTTTTGTATCCTTTTGGTAAATGCCTAGTAGTGCAGTTGCTGGGTCATAGGATAGTTCTATTTTCATGTTTTTGAGGAACCTCCACACGGTTTTCCCGAGTGTGCACCAGTTTGCATCCCCACAGAGTGCAAGAGGGTTCCTTTTTCTTCACATCCACACCAACACCTGTTTCTTGTGTTGTTAATTTTAGACATTCGGATTGGTGTGAGGTGGTATCTCATCATATTTTTGATTTGTATTTTCCTGATTATGAGTGATGCTGAGCATCTTTTCATGGATCTGTTAGGCATCTGGATGTCTTCTTTGGAAAAATGTCTGTTCATGGCTTCTGCCCATTTCTTAACTGGATTATTATTTTTGGGTATTGAATTTGGTAAGTTCTTTATAGATTTTGGGTATGAACCCTTTATCTGATATGTCATTTACAAATATTTTCTCCCATTCTGTAGCTTGCCCTTTATTTTGTTGTTTTCTTCACTCTGCAGAAGCTTTTATTTTTTTTATTTTTTAAAATTTACATCCAAATTAGTGAGCATATAGTGCAACAATGATTTCAGGAGTAGATTCTTTAGCGCCCCTTACTCATTTGGCCCATCCCCCCTCCCACAACCCCTCTAGTAACCCTCAGTTTGTTCTCTATATTGATGAGTCTCTTCTGTTTTGTCCCCCTCCCTGTTTTTATATTATTTTTGTTTCCCTTCCCGTATGTTCATCTGTTTTGTCTCTTAAAGTTCTCATATGAGTGAAGTCATATGATGTTTGTCTTTCTCTGACGGACTCACTTCACTTAGCATAATATCTTCCAGTTCCATCCACATAGTTGCAAATGGCAAGATTTCATTCTTTTTGATTGCCAAGTAATGCTCCATTGTATATCTATACCACATCTTCTTTATCCATTCATCCATCGATGGACTTTTGGGTTCTTTGCCTACTTTGGCTATTGTTGATAGTGCTGCTATAAACATGGGGGTGCATGTGTCCCTTCGAAACAGCACACATGTATCCCATGGATAAATGCCTAGTAGTGCAATTGCTGGGTTGTAGGGTAGTTCTATTTTTAGTTTTTTGAGGAATATCCATACTGTTTTCCAGATTAGCTGCACCAGCTTGCATTCCCATGCAGAAGCTTTTTATCTTGGTCAAATCACAAAAGTTTATTTTTTCTATGTTTCCCTTGTCTCCAGAGACATGTCTAGTAAGAATTTGCATGGTCAGTGTCAAAGAGTTTGCTGCCTGTGTTCTCTCGAAGATTTTGATGGTTTCCTGTCTTGCATTTAGGTCTTTCATCCATTTTGAATTTATTTCTGTGTATGATGTAGGCAAGTGGTCCAGTTTCATTGCTCTACAAGTCGTCCAGTTTTCCCAACCCCATTTGTTGAGAACACAGTCTTTTTTTCCCATTAGATATTCTTTCTTGCTTTGTCAAAGATTAGTTGACCATATAGTTGTGGGTCCATTTCTGGGTTTTCTATTCTGTTCCATTGGTCTGTGTGTCTGTTTTTGTGCCAGTACTACAATGCAGCAAGGAGAAACAAAGAGGAAAAATATAAATGCAATAACTAGAGATACAAATGTCTTCTTTCTGAAATCAAGCAAGACAAATAGTCTCTCATTTCAGAATTTTCAGATATCTTACTCCCACTAGTGTAAAGCTTTGCCCACAGATTTTTACCTTGGTAATAGCTGGTCCCTTCTCATTTTCAGTAGGCAGCTTAAGGGTCATATTCCTGGAAAGGACTTCTATTATGGGTTATTGACTATTGGATTACTCAATGGACAATTTACCATTAGCTTCCAATTCAGAGTCTGTAAAGCAAAACAAAACAAAATGATATATACCTCAGATTTATTTTACTTACTCCTGAGGACAATGAGGTTCCACCAGTTGTATACACTCCTGTGAGAATAGAACAGCAGAAAGGAGACAGAGGTTTCTTATTATTGCCATATATGCTAACAAACAAAATCATGGATGTGTAAAAATTGAGAAGCAATTGCAGTGGTTAGACTCAGCGTTTCAGTGGCTAATCACCAATTTCATGTGTATCAAGTGACAACTGTGGCAGAAGCAGTGGTTGTAGCAAGAACAGCTTTATGATCTCTGGATCACAGCTTTGATGATATTCTCTTCTATTTTTAACATTATCTAAATAACTATTTTCAGATGTAATTCACATGCCATAAAATTTACAATTGCACAGTATACAATTTTTAGTAGTTTTTGGTGGATTCTGAATTGTGCCACCATCACCACTATCTATTCAAGAATCCTTTCATCATCCCCCAAAGAAAACTTGTGTCAATTAGCAGTTACTTATCATTTTCTATTTTTAGTTCTTGGCAGCCACTGATCTATTTTTTTTTAGTTTCATCCATGTTGTAGTATGTAGCATATTTCACTCTTTTTAAGGCTTAGTCACGTTCCATTTTATGGATATATTACATTTTTTTTATCCATTCATCAAGTGATGGAAATTGGATTATTTCCAAGTTGTGACTATTAGAATAATGTCTCTATGAATGTTTAGATGCAAGTTTTTTCCCCCCTGTGGACATATGTTTTCAATGAATTTGTGTATACATCTTGGAGTAAAATCAATCAATCATATGGTCACTCTGTTTACATTTGGAAGAACTGTCGGCCATTTCCAAGTGACATTTCACCTTCCTATACACAATGTATAATTTCTCACACTTGTTATTGCCTATCTTTTTGATGTGTTAACCATTCATGTGCAATTATTTTTCATTGTGGTTTAAATTTGCTTTTCATAGTAATGAATGTTTTGAGCATCTTTAATGGTGCTTATTGGCCATTTGTGTATCTTATTTAACGAAAAATCTCTTCAAATTATTTTTCCCATTTCAATTAAGGCATTTAATTGATTATTTGTCTTTATTGAATTGTAGGCTTTCTTTTTTTAAAATGTTTTTTAAAAGTAATGGTTTCTCATTTATTTTTGAGAGAGCGAGAGTGAGAGAGAGCATAAGCAGGGGAGCAGCAGAGAGAGAGGAAGAGAGAAAATGCAACATAGGCTCTATGCTCTCAGCACAGAGCCTGATTTTGGACTCGATCCCACGAACTGTGAGATCATGACCTGAACTGAAATCAAAAGTTTGGTGCTCAACCGACAGCCACCCAAGTGCCCCTGAATTGTAGGTTTTATTTATGTATTCTGTATACAAGTATCGTATTAAATATACTATTTCAAAATATTTTCTCTTATTAGATTGGTTTTATTTTAAATTTCTTTAAGGTGTCTTTTGAGATACATAACTAAAATTTTATGAAATCCACTTGATCTTTTTTTTTTTTGTTACTTTGGTTTGTTATCTAAGAAATTATTATGTTATCCAATGTCAAAAATATTTATACCTATGTATTCTTTTAAGAGTTTTGTAGTTTTGGATGCCTGGTGGCTCAGTTAGTTAAGTGTCCAACTCTTGGTTTTGGCTCAGGTCATGATCTCATGGTTCGTGAATTTGAGCCCTACATCAGTCTCTGTGCTCAGTATGGATCCTGCTTCAGATTCTCTCTCTCCTCTCTCTGCCCCTCCCCTGCTCGTGTTCTCTCTATCTCAAAATAAATAGTTAAAAATTTTTTAAAAAGATTTTTATAGTTTTAGCTCTTACATTTAGGTTGTTGATACATTTTTAGTTGATTTGCATGTACAGTATCAGGTAAGAATCCAAATTCATTCTTTATAAATGGATATCCAGTTGTCTTAACAAAATTTTCTTTTTAATTTTGTTTAAATTTCACTACAGTTGACAAACAATATTATATTAGTTTCTTTTTTTAATTTTTTTACGTTTATTTATTTTTGAGACAGGGAGAGACAGAGCATGAACGGGGGAGGGTCAGAGAGAGAGGGAGACACAGAATCTGAAACAGGCTCCAGGCTCTGAGATGTCAGCACAGAGCCTGACACGGGGCTCAAACTCATGGACCGCGAGATCATGACCTGAGCCGAAGTTGGACGCTTGACCAACTGAGCCACCCAGGCGCCCCAATATTATATTAGTTTCAAGTGTACACCTCAGTGATTTGACAAGTGTATACGTTATGCTATCTTCACCACAAGTATAGCTACCACCTGACATTTCTATCACAATATCATTGACTGCATTCCTTATGCTCTGCTTTGTTATTCCCATGATGTATTCATTCCATAACTGGAGGCTGTATCTCCCTCTCCCCTTCACGCATTTTCTCAACACTCTACTCCTGTCCCTGGCAACCATAAGTTTATTTTCTGCATTTATATTTCTGATTCTTTTCTGAGTTCGCTTATTCAAGTTTTTTTTTTTTTTAATTTTAGATTCCACTTATGAGTGGATTCATATGGCATTTGTCTTTCTCAGTCTGACTTATCTCATGTAGCATAATAACCTCTGTGTCCACCCACATTGTCTCAAATGGCGCTATCTCATGATTTTTATGGTGGTATAATATTCCCGTGTGTCTGTGTGTGTATAGATATAGATATAGATATAGATATAGATATATAGATAGATATAGATAGATCGATAGGCAGATAGATAAATAGATATAGATATACAAATATATCACATTTTCCTTATCCATTTGTCTATTGGTGGACACTTAGGTTACTTCCATGTTTTGGTTACTGTAAATAATGCATCAATAAACAAAGGAAAGACTATATATTTTTGAGTTAGTGTTTTGTTTGTTTTCCCTGAGTAATTAGCCAATAGTGGAATTGTTGGATCATATGGTATTTTTATTTTTAATTTTTGAGGAAGTTCCATAATATTTTCCACAGTGCCTATATCAATTTACCTTCCCACCAATAGTGCACAAGTGTTCTTTTTCTCCACATACTCGCCATCACTTGTTGATGCTTGTCTTCCTTATTTTAGCCATTCTAACAGGCATGAGGTGTTATCTTGTTATGGTTTTCATTTGCATTTCACTAATGATATGTGATGTTGAATATCTTTTCATCTGTTTGTTGGCTGTATGTGTCTTCTTTAGAAAGATGTCTATTCAGTCCTCTGTCCATTTTTTAATTGGATTATTTATTTTTTTTTTGTGGTAAGTGTTGTAAGTTCTTTATATATTTTGGATATTAACCTCTTATCAGATATATTTTTCCAAATATATTTTCTCATTCAATAGCCTGTCTTTTTGTTTTGTTGATTTCCTTCACTGTGTAAAAGTTTTTACTGTTTTTTGTTTTGTTTTGTTTTGTTTTGTTTTTGGTGCAGTCCCAATACTTTATTTTTGCTTTTGTTTTCCTTGCGTTAGTACACATATATAGAAAAATGTTGCTTTGGCTGATGTCAGAGAAAATACTCCCTGTGTTCTCTTCTATTTTGTCTGATATAAGTATTGCTACTCCAGCTTTCTTTTCACATCCATTTTCATGATAAATATTTCTCCATCCCCTCCCTTTCAGTCTACAGTAATATTTTGGTCTGAAATGTGCCTCTTGTAGGCAGCATATAGATGAGTTTTTAATTTTGCTTCTGTTTGTCTTTTTCCCATTTTATATGGTCAATTAATATATGACAATAAAGGCAAGAATATACAATGGCAAAAAGACAGTCTTTTTAACAAATGATGTTGGGAAAATTGCTCAACTACATCAAAAGAATAAAAAAAATGGTTCACTTTCTTACATCATTACAAAATTAAATTGAAATGTGTAAATTGAAATGGATACACGTTCTAAATGGGAACCTGAAACCATAAATTTATAGACTAATAGATAGGCAGTAATTTCTTTGAATTAGCCACTGAAAACATTTTTTTTAGATATGTCTCCTTTTGGAAGGCAAACAAAAGCAAAATTAACCTATTGGGACTACACCAAACTAAAAAGCTTTTGCCAGGGTGCCTCAGTCAGTTAAGCATCTGACTCTTGATTTCAGCTCAGGTCATGAACTCACAGTCATGAAATCCAAGCCCCAGGTCTGCCTTCATGCCAAGTATGGAGCCAGCCTAAGATTCTCTCTCTCCTTTTCCTCTTCTCCTCCCCCTCTTTCACTCTGTCTCTCTCTAAAAATTTAAAATAAAAAAATGATATTGCACAATGAAGTAAGTCATCAACAAAACAAAAAGATAACACACTGCATTGGAGAATATATTGCAAATGATATACCCAATAACAGGTTGATATCCAAAATATATAAAGAACTTATGCAACTCAACACCAGAAAAAAATGATCCAATTTTAAAAATGGGCAGAGGACATGTAGATATTTTCCCATAGAAGACACATGAAACGATGCTTAACATCATCATTAAGGAAATGCAAATTACAATGAGCTATCACCTCACATTTATCAGAACAGCTAAAATAACACACACACACACACACACACACACACACACGAAAAAGTTTTGGAAGGGATGTGGAAAACAAAACAAAAAAAACCAAAAAACCCTTGTTCACTTTTTGTGGGAATGAAAGCTGGTGGAAAACATGAAGATTCCTAAATAGATTAAAAATAGAATTAACATATGACCCAGTAATTCCACTACTAGGTATTTACACAAGGCAATAAAAATATTAACTCAAAAAATATATACACCTTATATTTATTGCAACATTATTTACAATAGCAAAGATATAGAAGCAACCCAAGTGTACATTTATAGATAAATGTGTAAAAAAGATATTGTGTATATGTACAATGGAGTATTACTTAGCCATAAAAATGACTGAGTTCTTACCACTTGCAACAACATGGATGGATCTAGAGTGCATAATCCTAAATGGAATAAGTCAGTCAGGGAAAGACAAATACCATATGATTTCACTCATTTGTGGAATTTAAGAAGCAAAACATATTAACAAATGAAAAACAGACCAAAAAAGAAGAGATTTAAATATAGAAGACAAACTTCTGGTTTTCAGAGGGTAGGTGAGTAGGTATGTAGATGGGTAAAATATGTAAGGAGATTAAAAGTACACTTTTTTGATGAACACTGAGTAATGTATATAATTGTTGAATCATATTGTACACCTGAAACTAATATAACATTGTAGGTTAATTATATTGGAATTAAAAATAGATACAAAATTTAAAAATCTTTTGTCAATAACTGTATGTGTTTATTTCTGAACTCTCAGTTATATTCAATTGAACTAAATGTTTACACTTACGCTATTACCTTAATGTCTTGATCATGTAGCTTTGTGGTAAAATTTGAAATCAGGAAGTGAGAGTGCCCTGGCTATATTTCTCTTCTCAATATTATTTTGTTCTTGGCTTCTTGCATTTACATGTGAATTTTAGAATCAGCTTGTCAATTTCTGAAAAGAAACCAACCATGATAAATATAAATAAATTTTAATAATCCTTAGCTGAATTCATCAAGTTAAACAAAACTCAAATAAATAAAATCGGAAACAAACAAGGAGAAATAACAATGGGCACCACAGAAATACAAAGGAATATGAGTATATATAAAATATATGTTAAAAATTGGACAATCTAGAAGAAATAGATAAATCCCTAGACATTCCTAATCAGGAAGAAATAGAAACAGACCTTTTACTACAAACAAAATTGATTTGGTAATCAAAAATCACCAAAAAATTAAAGTCCAGGACCATATGGATTCACAGGTGTTTCTTCCAAAAATTTATACAAGAATTAATATGTATTTTTCTCAAGGTCTTCCAAAACATAAAAGAGGAAGGAAAATTTCCAAATACATTCTACAAGGCCATCATTCTCTCATACCAAAACCAGACACACACACACACACACACACACACACACACACACACACACACAAAAGCTACAGGCCAATATCCCTGATGATCATAGATGCAGAAGTCCTCAAAAATTATTAGCAA
Organism: Panthera tigris; assembly: GCF_018350195.1. Classification (NCBI taxonomy): domain Eukaryota; kingdom Metazoa; phylum Chordata; class Mammalia; order Carnivora; family Felidae; genus Panthera; species Panthera tigris. The sequence continues at coordinate 68,159,944 of NC_056677.1, read as the reverse complement.
ACAAGAATTAAGTAATACATTAAGAAGATCTTTCAGGCGTGCCTGGGTGGTTCAGTCCATTAAGTGTCTGACTCTTGATTTGGGCTCAGGTTATGATCTCACTGGGAGATGGAGTCCCACTTTGGGCTTGGAACTAACAGTGCAGAGCCTGCTTGAAATTTTCTCTCTCCCTCTATCTTGCCCCTACCCCCTTCTCTCTCTCTCAAAAAAATATATATACATATATATACATATATGTATACATGTACATATATGTATACATGTGTATACATATGAACATATATGTATATATGTGTATATATATATATGAAATTAATATTTTTAAAAATATTATTCACCATTATTAAGTGAGATATATTTCCAGGATGCAGGATAGTCTAATATCTGCAAATCAATGTGATACATCACATTAATACAATGAATGGTTCTGGGCCAAAATAAGACTTGTTTTGTGGTCTAACATATAATGTATCCTGAAGAATGTTCCATGTGCACTTTTAAAGACTGTGAAATCTGCTGATTTCTTTTTAGACTCGATTTCAAAAACTTAATTTTCTAAACCCAGGGTTATCCTGTGTGAGAAGCTTCCTAGAATGAGAGGTTATTTTGTCTTATAGGTTGAATATGCTCAAGTAAAGTATGGAAGCTCAAGCTGCACTATTTAAAGTAGCAGATTCAAAGCTCTGTTGTTGTTTTATTTTTATTTTTATTTTTAAAATGTATTTATTTATTCCAAGAGAGAAAGAGAGAGAGAGAGACAGAGAGAGAGGGAAAGAGAGAAAATCCCAAACAGGCTCCATGTTGTCAGCACAGAGCCTGATGCAGGACTCAATCCCATTAACCATGAGATCATGACTTGAGTTGAAATCAAGTCAGATGCTTAATGGACTGCTTCACTCAGGTGCCCTTCTACTTTTTTTTTTTTTTTTAATGGGAAGTTCTTAATATATCTGTTTGAACCATGTGGTCTAATGTGTCATTCAAAGCCACTGTTTCCTTGTTCATTTTCAGTCTTGATAATCAGTCCATTGATGTAAGTGGGGTGTTAAAGTTGTATACTGCCAATTCCTTTTTAAAATCTCTGTTAATAGTTGCTTTATGCATCCAGGTGTTTCGTGTTTGGTACATATATATTTACAATGGTTATAATTTCTTGTTGGATTGTTCCCTTTATGACTATGTAGTGTCCTTTTTTTCCTTCTAACAATCTTTGTTTTAAAGTCTATTTTGTCCAATACAACTACTGCACCCCCAACTTCCTTTTTATTTCCATTTGTGTGGTAAGTGTTTCTCCATTCCTTCATTTTCAATCTGTATGTGTCTTTAGGTATGAAGCGAGTCTCTTGTAGGCAGCGCATCAATGGGTCTTGTTTTTTATTCATTGTCACAGTATGTTCATGAATTGGATAATTTAATCCATTTATATTCAAAGTAATTATTGACAGGTATGTACCTTTTCACATTTTATTACTTGCTCTCTTCTATTATGCTTTGATGGCTTTCTTCAGTTATATGCTTGGATTCCTTTCTGTTTATTTTTTCTGTATCTATTATAGGTTTTTGATTTGGGGTTACCATTAGGTTCATATGTAACATCTTACACATATAGCAGTCTATATTAAGTTTATGGTCACTTAAATTTGAACCCAATCTAAAAGCACTAATATTTTATTCCTGAACCATGTTTTATGTATATGATGTCATACTTTGCAGCCTTTTATTTTGTGAATCCCTTGACTGATTTGTAGATCTAATTAATTCTACTGCTTTTGTGCTTTATCCTCAATACTGTTTTTATAAGTGATTAATCTGCTTTTGTTATATGTTTGCATTTACCTGTGAAATTTTTTTTCTTTCCTAATTTTTCATTCCTGTTTATGTCATGTTCTTTCCATTCAAAAGATTTTTTTAATAATTATTATATGGCTTGTTTGGTGGAAATAAAGCCCTTTAACTTTTGTATGGAGAATTCTTTAGCTCTCCTATTCTGAATGATATGATATATGTGATATTCTTGTTTGCAGGTTTTTTCCTTTCAGCACTTTAATTATATCATGCCACTTCCTTCTAGCCTGCAATGTTTCTGCTGACAAATTAGCTGATAGCCTTATGGGGCTTCCCTTTTGTATCTTATCTTTTTCTTCCTATTTTTAATTTTCTCACCTTATCACTACTTTTTTTTTCATTCTATTCTTATCTGTCTTGGTATGGATATTCTTCAGTTGATATTGTTGGAAACTCTGCCCCTGGATCCTGAAGTCTTTTTCTTTTACCAGATTAGGAAGTTTTCAGCTATTATTTCTTAAAGTTTTTTTTTTAACATTTATTCATTTTGAGAGTGAGAGATACAGAGCATGAGCAGGGGAGAGGCAGAGAGAGAGGGAGACACAGAATCAGAAGCAGGCTCCAGGCTCTGGGCCTGACACAGGGCTCGAACTCACGGACTGCGAGATCATGACCTGAGTCAAAGTTGGACACTCAACCGACGGAGCCACCCAGGCACCCCTCAGCTATTATTTCTTTAAATCAATGTTCTGCCTTTTCTATTCTCGTTTTGGGATCCCTGTGATGCAAATGCTATTATTCTTGATCATGTCACTGAGTCTCTGTAATCCATTCTTGTTTATGATATATATGTATGTATATATGTATTTGTTGTTCATCTTGGTTGTTTTCCATTACATTTTTTTTTCCAGATTGCTGATGTGTTTTGTGTCCTGTAATCTGCTATTGTTTTTCTTTAGTGTTATTTTAAGTTCTTCATCTCTGATAGTGTTTTTTATATCTTTTTTGAAGGTCTCACTGAGATCCTCCACATTTTCTGAAGTCAGACAAGTATATTTCTGACCATTACTTTGAATTCTTTATCAGGCATGTTGCTTGCCTCTGTTTCATTTAGCTCTTCTGTTGTTTTGTCCTGTTCTTTCATATAAAATGTATTTCTCTGTCTCCTCATTTTATCTAACTTCCTGTGTTTGTTATTTTTTTAAAGTCATTTAAATTCCAGTTTGTTAACATACAGTACAATACTAGTTTCAGGTATAGGGTTTAGTGATTCACCCCTCACATACAATACTCAGTGCTGAAAGTAACAAATGCCCTCCTTAATACCAATCACCTATTTTTTTTTTATCTTCCAAGTTTCCATTTCAATTCCAGTTCGTTAACATACAGTGTAATATTAGTTTCAAGTGTAGGGTTTAGTGATTCATCACTAAAATACAGCATCCAGTGCTTATCACAGCAAGTTTATTTCTTTAAGCAATCTCTGCACCCAACTTGGGGCCCAAATTCACAACCTGAGATCAAAAGCCATGTACTATACTGACTGAGCCTGCCAGGCACCCCAATAAGCCCTCTGATTTTTAAAGTACCCCAAGTTAAGCCCTGGTGATGCTAAAAATTTGCAAAATCAAGTCCCACTAGTTTTCAAAGCCAAATTTTATGGAGACTTGTCTTCCCCATGCAGGTCTCCCATGCCTGGGGTACCTGATATGGGATCTGATCCTTTGGCTATTCTGTTTCTGTGGTGTTCCTCCAATTTACAATTAGTCTTGCTAAGAGTTGGTGCCTAACTGCATCTCTATCCCCCTTACTTCTTTCAGCTTTGCTTCCTCACTACAATTATCTTTGGAAAGCCTATTCTCCCAGTCTTGGGATCATTTTAAGAGTAAGTTTCACTAATGTGTCTGTTTTTTTGTTGTAACCAGGGAAAGAGGTGAGCTCAGGATCCTCCTACTCACCCATCTTCCCAGACACTTTCCAAGACACCTGCCCTTTCTCTGAGTCTGATTGGCAGTTGGGAAAATGAAGAGTTAATTACACTACCCATTAAAAGTGACCATGGAAAGATTTATCAGAGAATAAAGGGATGATTTGAAAATAAAACATTTAATTGTACACAGGAAGGGTATTTTAAAGTTTGTATTATCCAGGTTCTTATTCTATTTACATATGATTTATTTCTTTGATTATAGACATGTAGGGTTTTGTTTTTGCTTTTATTTTTTGGTTTCCCTCTACCTCATCACCTGCACACAGCATAATAACAATGACCTCTTTTTCCTAGAACACTGAAGAAATAGAAACATTGTAAAAATATTCCTCCCTTTTTTCTCTCCAAAAGATTTTAAAACTGATTTTCAACTTTTTTCCAACTGTGTTCAGGTTGATTAAATTTTCTATGTTAAAAATAATGTTATAATTCTCAGGTCCCATTTAAGATATCATAAAAATACACCACCATTTCTACCATTTAATGTCACTATGGGTCTGAACAGAATGGGCTTTACAAACACTTAGAAATGTAAATCACTAGAAATGAGACTGGGAGAGACACTAGCCTTTGAAGTATCATCAAACCAATAGTGAGTTTCCTATTTTTATTTTCATTTTTCATGGCCTGCACTGAAGGCAGCTGGAAGCCTGGATGGGACATCCGCATGAGACAGAAAGAGCTCAAGGAAAATTCCCTTGTTCAGGCTTAAAATGTGATTAAATGACTCCTTATGCTCAGAGGAAGATTTTATATTCACATTTTATTTTCATTTATTTTTGTCTTTTTTTTTTATCATATTCCTTATCCCAGTCTCCAGGAAATAGTACTGTATTGACAAGAAAAATATTGGAGGAGGTTGTTGGGGATTTTTCCTTTTCATTTTAGGCACTGTTTTCCCAAGATCATGGCAATCAATCCTTCTATTTTCTTAATAATTAAATTTATCTCTATAAACTTTTCTTTCAGAACTACTTTCTCCACTTGAGGTATAAAATGAGTTTGTTTCTTTGAGTTCTTTCTTGTTTATTAATGTAAACTATTATCATAAATAAATTTCCCTATCATTACTGCTTTTGCAGCATCCAATATGTTTTGATGTGCTATACTTCCATTTTCATTTGTTTTGACATATTTCTTGATCTTTCTTTTACATTCTTCTTGACCTATTGGTGTTAAGGAGTGTGTTGTTTAGTTTCCACATACTTGATAATTTGTCAGCTTTCCTTTTGTTGATTTCTCGTTTCATACTATTGTGGTAAAAAATATATTTGGTATGATTTCAATCTTTTCAAATTTGGTAAGAATTGTTTTGTGACCTATCATATGATCTATCCTGGAGAAAGTTTCAAGTGCACTTGAAGAGAATGTGTATTCTAATACAGTTGAATGGGATGCTCTGTATATATCTGTTATGTCAATTTGGTTTAATGTATTGTTTAAGCCCAATGTTTCCTTGTTGATTTTCTCTCTGAATGATTTATCCATTGCTGAAAAAGGGGCACTGAATTCCCCTACTACCGTTGTACTGTTGTCAATTTCTCATTTCAGATCTATTAGTATTTTCTCGATATACTTAGGTAATTCAAATTTGGGAACACATATTTTTAATTGTCATATCTTCTTAATCAATTAAAACTTTTATCATTATATAATGATTTCTTTGTCTGATATTACTGTTTTGGGCTTCATGTTTATTTTGTCTGAAATAAGTATAGTTTCCCCCATTTTCTTTTGCTGCCTATTTGTATGTAATATCTTTTTCATCCATTCACTTTAAGTTTATTTGAGTCTTTTGTAGGTATCATATATTTAGGTCTTTTGTTTTTGTTTTTGTTTTTTTTAATATAAATTTTATTGTCAAATTGATTTTCATACAACACAGTGCTCATCCCAACAGGTGCCCTCCTCAATGCCCATCACCCACTTTCCCCTCCCTCCCACCTCCCATCAACCCTCAGTTTATTCTCAGTTTTCAAGGGTCTCTTCTGATTTGCCTTCCTCCCTCTCTAACATTTTCTTCCCCTTCCCTTCCCCCTCCCCCATGGTCTTCCGTTAAGTTTCTCAGGATCCACATAAGAGTGACAACATATGGTATCAGTCTTTCTCTGTATGACTTATTTCACTTAGCATAACACTCTTCAGTTCCATCCACGTTGCTACAAAAGGCAATATTTCATTCTTTCTCAATGCCAAGTAGTATTCCATTGTATCTATAAACCACAACTTCTTTATCCATTCATCAGTTGATGGAAATTTAGGCTCTTTCCATAATTTGGCTATTGTTGAAAGTGCTGCTATAGGTGTTTTGTTTTTTTTTTAATCTGTCCAGACACTAAACCCATTGAAGAGCATGTCACTCTTACTCCATTTGTCCTAGTTCATGACATCCACCACTTTACTTTCTGTTTCAATGAGTTCAACTGTATTAGATTCCACATGTAAGTGATGACATACATGATTTTTCTCTGTCTGGTGTATGTCACTTACAATAATGTCCTATAGATACATAGATGTTGTCCAAACTGATAAGATTTCTTTCTTTTTTATGACTGAATGATATTCTATTGTATGTATATATATTTTCTTTATATATTTATCCATCAACAGATTGTTTGCACCAATTGTGCATAATGTTGCAATAAACATGAGAGTTTAAATATTATTTTGAGGGGCGCCTGGGTGGCTTGGTCGGTTGAGCATCCGACTTCGGCTCAGGTCACGATCTCACGGTCCGTGAGTTCGAGCCCCGCGTCGGGCTCTGTGCTGACAGCTCGGAGCCTGGAGCCTGTTTCAGATTCTGTGTCTCCCTCTCTCTCTGCCCCTCCCCTGTTCATGCTCTGTCTCTCTTTGTCTCAAAAATAAACGTTAAAAAAAAATATTATTTTGAAAACCTGATTTTAATTATTCTAAACAAATACCCAGAAGTAAGATGATGGCTGTACCATATGGTAGTCTATTTTTAGTTTTAAAGGAATCTCCATACTGTTTTACATAAAGACTGAATGAATCATCTCACATGTCCACCAATAGTGTACAAAAGTCCCTATTTCTTAGCATGCTGTCCAATACTTGTTATTTTCTTTTTTCCCCTTTTTAAATATACAATGACGATCTTAACTGTTGTGATGTGATACTTATTTCTAGGTTTAACTGTATTTCTTTATTACTAACATTGAATGTCTTTTCCTTTTACTTGCTGTTTGTTTTCATGTGGTCATTTTATTGTTGCTATTGTTTTTGGAGAAATGCATACTCAATTCATCTTTAAAATAAATTTTTTCTTTGCCCATCTTTAAATAATTTTATTTGTTTCTCTCCTGATGACCTGTAGAAGTTCCTTCTATATATTGGAAATTAACCTCTTACCACATGTACCATTTGTAATTATTTTATCCCATTCTGTAGATTTCCTATTCATTATGTAGATTATTTCCTTTGCTGTGCAGAAGATTTGTAGTTTGATGTAGCCACTCTTATCTGTTTGTGCTTTTGTTTTCTGTGATCTTGGTGTTACACCCAAGAAATTGTTGTCAAGAAAAATGTGACATCCACCACTTTATGCTTCAATGAGTTCAACTGTATTAGATGTTGAAAATGTTGAATTTTGAATTCAAAATATTGAATACTTTCTCTTCTGTTTTTGTGTAGGAATTTTATACTTTCAGGTCCTATGTTTAAATCTTTAGTCTATTTTGAGTTGATTTTTAAAGAAATTCATTGCACTCTTTATAATTGATTTCTTAATTCAACAAATATTCATTTAACATCTATTCTGTGATGTGCACTACAAATACAATAGTGAACCAGGTACAGTCAATGTTCACATAATGTGCAATTACCTAGAGAGCTGAAAATTAACCATAATTCTTAGATAGGTTTCATTTTATTATATTCCTGTAACAGTTTTAGATTATTTTTATTTTTAAACTTACACTTTCATACAGAAGAGCTGCAAAATACAAATAACTTTCGTATACCCTGTATTTAGATTAACCAATTGTTAACATTTTGCCACATATGCTTCCTATATCTCTGTCTGTAATATTTTTTTCTGAACCATTTGAGAGTGCATTGTAGATGTCACACTTCTATAAATCTGAATAATTTAGCATGGAATGAGGGGATATAGTGCAAAGTCAATTAGACAGTAATAGATACCATATGATATTATTTATTCATAGAATTTAATAAACAAAAGAACAAAGAAAAAAGAGAAAAAAAGTCGCTTGAATACAAAGAACAATCTGGTGGTTGCTACAAGGGAGGTGGGTGGGCAGATGGGTGAAATGGATGAAGGGGAATAAAGAGTATACTTATTGTGATTAGCACTGAGTAATGTATAGAATTGTTGAATCATAATATTGTACACCTGAAACTAATAGGTCACTGTATGTTAATTATACTTGAAGTAAAAAATTGTTAGAGCAATTGGCAGACTTTTTTCTTAGCTTTTATTTAAATTGTCAGAATTTGAATGTAGATTGTGTGTTATATTATAGTATTATATAAAAATTTATTGGATATGAAAATTGCATTTTTATTATATGAAAATGTCCTTGTTTTAGAAAAATACATGCTAAAATGTTGAATGGATTTTTGCATATAGTGATATTAAAGAGTCCAGTTTTATTCTTTTTCATGTGGATATCTAGTTTTTCCAGCATCATATGTTGAATTGACTACCCATTCCCTATTTTGTAGTCTAGAATTTTTTTTTTTTTTGAAAATCACTTAGCTATATATGTGTGGATTTATTTCAGGACTGTCTATATTGTTATATAGGTCTATATGTCTATTTTTATGCCAATACAATACTATTAAAATTACTCTAGCTTTGTAATGTGATTTCAGATCAGGAATTGTGAAGCCTCTAGTTTTATTTTTGTTTTGATTATTCAGGGCCTATTGTTGTTCCATATGAATCTTAGGGGAAAAATTGGTTTCTGTAAAACAACATAGGTGATTTTATGATTTTGAAAACGATTGCATTGATTGCTTTGTGTACTATAAATATTTTGAAAAAATGTCTTCTAATCTATTAACATGGATATCTTTCTACTTATCTGTGTCTTTAATTTAATCTTTTTTACTTTTCATTGTATAAGTCATTCTCCTCCTTAATTGGTTTTCCCTAAGTATTTTATAATTTTTGCTGTCATTGCAGATTAGATTTTCTTAACTTCTTTTTTGGAGTTTTCATTGTTAGTTTATTGAAATGCAAATTATTTATGTTGATTTTGATTCTGCAACTTTACTGAATTTAATTGCTCTAACAGTTTGTTTTTCTTAAGTATTTTTACTTTTCTACATATACAATCATTTCATCTGTGAACAGAGATAATTTTACTTCTTGTTTTTTATTTGGATGTCTTTTATTTATTTTTCTGGAATAAATACATTGGCTATGACTTCTAGTACTATATTGAATAGAAGTGACAAGAGTGCATCCTTGTCTTGTTCTTGATCTTAGAGTAAAAGCCTTCAAGTTTTCACCATGTTAGCTGTGGACTTTTTATGTTGAGCCTTTACTATGTTGGGGTAATTACATTCCATTGTTTTTATTTTAAGTTTATTTATTTTGAGAGAGAGAAAAAGAGGGCACGTGTGCAAGAGAGGCAGAGAGAAAGAGGGAGAGAGAGAATCTCAAGCAGACTCTGCACTAACAGTGGGGCTAGAAGTAACAAACCATGAGATCATGACCTAAGCTGAAATAAAGAGTCAGACGCTTAACCAATTGAGCCACCCAGGTGCCCCCAAGCGTTTTTTCTTAATCATGAAAAAGTTTCGAATTTTTTCAAAGGCTTTATCTGCATCTATTAAGATCATCTTGTGATTGTTTCATACTTTATTAATGTTGTGTTTCACATTAATTTATTTTTACATTTTGAAATATTTTTGATTCCAAACATAAACTCCACTTGCTCATGGTATGTGGTCCACTATTGAATTTGACTTGCTAATACTTTGTTGAAAAATTTTTAATTTATATACAACAGAAATATGTCTTTTTTTTTGGTAGTGTCTTTTTTTGTTTGTTTCAGTATCAGGCAAGTCCTGTCCTCGTGAGTTTGGATATGTTTCCTTTTCAAATTTCAGAAGCATTTAAGAAAAATTGGTGTAAATTATTTTTAAATATTTATTATAATTCACTGGTAAAGTAATCTGGTTTGAAACTTTTCTTTGTTGGAAGGTTTCTGCTTGCTGATTTAATGTAGTGATTGGTAGTGATAAACCTATTCAGATTTCTCTTTCTTCATGATTCAGTCTTGGTAGGTTTTATGTTCCAGGCATGTATCCATTTTTTCTATGTTATACAAAATATTGTCATATGATTATTCATAATAGTAATCTTTGATGCTTTTTATTTCATAGCATCCTTTGTAGTATTTTCACTTTCATTAATTAATTAATTTTAAATTTAAATATAAATTAGTTAGCATATAGTGTGATGATTTCAGGAATAGAATTTAATGATTCATCAATTACATATAACACCCAGTACTCATCCCAAAAAGTGTCCTCCTTAATTCCCCTCATACATTTAGCCTATCCCCACACACAACAGTACCCCTTAGTTTGTTCTCTGTATTTAAGAATCTCTTATGGTGTGTCTCCCTCTCCGTTTTTATATTATTTTAGCTTCCCTTCCCTTATGTTCATCTATTTTGTATCTTAAATTCCACGTGTGAGGGCAATTATATGATACTTGTCTTTCTCTAACTGACTTATTTTGCTCAACATAATGCATTCTAGTTCCAGCCACGTTGTTGCAAATGGAAAGATTTCATTTTTTTTGATCACCAAGTAATATTCCATTGTATATATATACCATGTCTTCTTTATCCATTCATCAGTCGATGGACTTTGGGCTGTTTCCATAGTTTGGCTATTGTTGATAGTGCTCCTATAAACATTGGGGTGCATGTGCCCCTTCGAATCAGCATTCCTGTATCCTTTAGAAAACTGCCTAGTACTGCAATTGCTTGGTCGCAAGGTACTTTTATTCTTAATTTTTTAAGGAACCTCCATACGGTTTTTCAGAGTGACTGCACCAGTTTACATTCTCACCAGCAGTGCAAAAGTGTGCATCTTTTTCTGCATCATTGCCAACAGCTGTTGTTGCCTGAGTTGTTAATTTTAGCCATTCTGACAGGTGTGAGGTGGTATCTCATTGTGGTTTTGATTTGTATTTCCCTGATGATGAGTGATGGTGAGCATCTTTTCATGTGTCTGTTGATCATCTTGATGCCTTCTTTGGAGAAGTGTCCATTGATGTCTTCTGACCATTTCTTCACTGGATTAATTTGTTTTTCAGGTGTTGAGTTTGGTAAGTTCTTTACAGAGTTTGGATACTAACCCTTTTTCAATATGTCATTTGCAAATATCTTCTCCCATACTGTCAGTTGCATTTTAATGCTGTTGATTGTTTCCTTTGCAGTGCAGAATATTTTTGTCTTGATGATGTCTCAATAGTTCATTTTTGCTTTTATTTCCCTTGCCTTCAGAGAAATGTCATGCAAGAAATTTATGCAGCTGATGTCAACGAGGTTGCCTATTTTCTCCTCTAGGGTTTTGATGGTTTCCTGTCTCACATTTAGGTCTTTAATCTATTTTGAGTTTATTTTTTGTGTGTGGTGTAAGAAAGTAGTCCATTGTAATTCTTCTGCCTGTTGCTGTCCAGTTCTTCCAGCACCATTTGCTAAAGAGACTCTTTTCTCCATTGGATACTCTTTCCTGCCTTGTCAAAGATTAGTTGGCCATCCATTTGTGAGTCAAACTCTGGGTTCTCTATTCTATTCCCTTGGTATATGTCTCTGTTCTGGTTCCAGTACCATACTGTCTTGATGATTACAGCCTTGTAGTAGAGTAGAAAAGTTCTGAGTATATCTGTGTAGTCCACCTGGTCCAGTGTATCATTCAAGGCCATTGTTTCTTTATTGATTTTTTTTTTTTGCCTAGATGATCTGTCCATTGTTGTAAGTGGAGTATTAAAGTTCTCTGCAATTACCACATTCTTACCAATAAGATTGCTTGTGTTTCTGATTAATTGATTTATAGTTATGGGTGCACCAAGTTGGAAGCCTAAACATTTACAATTGTTAGCTCTTCTTGATGAATAGCATAATTATGATATAATGCCATTATTCATCTCTTTTTACAGCCTTTAGTTTAAAATCTAGTTTGTCTGATGTAAGTATGGCTACTCGAGCTTTCTTTTGACTTCCAGTATCATGATAGATGGTTCTCCACACCCTCATTTTTAATCTGAAGGTGTCATCAGATAAAAAATGTGTCTCTTTTAGACAGCATTTAGATGGATCTCATTTTTTATCCATTCTGATACCCTATGTCTTTTGACTGGAACATTTAGTCCATTTACATTCAGAGTGATTATTGAAAGATATGGATTTAGTGTCATTGGGTTATCTGTAGGCTTCTTGCTTGTGGTGATGCCTCTGGTCCTTTGTAGTCTTTAAAGCATTCCACTCATAGAGTCCCCTTTAGGATCGTTTTCAGGGCTGGTTTACTGGTCATGAATTCCTTCAGTTTTTGTTTGTCTGGGAAAGCCTTTATCTCCTTTGTTGTTCTGAATGACAGCCCTGCTGGATAAAGGATTCTTGGCTGCATATTTTTTCTATTCATCACATTGAATATTTCTTGCCACTCCCTTCTGGCCTGCCATGTTTAAGTAAATAGGTCTGCTACTACCCTTATTTGTCTACCCTTGTAGATTAAGGCCCAGTTGTCCCTAGCTTCTTTCAGAACTCTATCTTTGTATTTTGCCAGTTTCACTATGATATGCCTTGGAGAAGATCTATTCTTGTTAAATCTATAGGGAGTTCTCTGTGCCTCCTGGATTTGGACATCCCTTTCCTTCCCCATATTAGGGAAGTTCTCAGTTCTAATTCATTCAAGTAAACCTGCCCCTTTCACTCTCTCTTCTTCTTCTGGAACTCTTATGGTATGGATATTATTACATTTCATTGATCACTTAGTTCTCTAGTCTCCCCTTGTGATCTAGTATTTCTTATCTCTCTTTTTCTTGGCTTCATCATTTTCCATAATTTTATCTTCTATTTCACTTATTCCCCTCTGCCTCTTCATTCCTCTCTGTCACTACATCTAGTTTATTTTACACCTCATTTACAGCATTTTTAATTCATTGTGACTATTTCTTAGTTTCTTGATCTCTGTAGCAATAGATTCTCTGCTGTCTTCCATGCTGTTTTCCAGCCAAGCTATTAATCTTCTGACTATTATTCTAAATTCTTTCTCAGTTACATTGCTTATATCTGTTTTGAGCAATTCCCTATTTGTCATTTCTTCCTGAAATTTCTTTTGAGGAGAATTCTTCTGTCTTGTCATTTTGGCTAGTTTTCTATCCTGTGTGTGTTTTAATACCTTTTTATGAGTCCTGTACCTGCGAGCACTACTATATTAAAAAGGTGTCATAATACTGCCCAGGGCCTCACCCTTCACGAGGTGTTTTTCAAGTGTGTTTCATGTTCTCTGTTGTTGACACTCTGGTTGCTTTATCACCCTACTTGTAGTGGTGGTTTGGACCTTCCATCAGGTGTTCTTTGATTTGTTCATTGAAGTCTCCCTGGAAAAAAGAATTTTTAAAGGCGGGGTAGTGGAAAAGGCCTTATCCCATACAAAGAGATACATGACAGGGGTGGGGAAAATGAAACAAACAAACAAAAAAATTGACCACTCAGAGAATCAGAGAAATTATACAGCTTAGTCCAGAGAGAAAGCATGGAAAATAAAAAAGGAGATACAGAAAAGATGTAACAAGAATAGATTAAAAATGTGTTTTTAAAGAAACCAACAACCAGAATGACCAGACTAGAGATGGGAAGAAATAAGAGGAAGAAATATATATAATTTAGTATATATTCATTATATTTAATAATTAATTATACATAATAAATATAATATATATATAGTATATATTATATATTATATACAAAAATAAGAATTGACCAATCAGAGAATTCAAAACCACTGGACCAATATCTGATGGTGCCTTGGAACTGGTGCCTGCACTGGTCTGTAAGAGGGACTGTCTGGTTCAGTCAGTGTCAATATTGCTTTGTTATACATACAGTTACCAGGCACAGAGGGGCATGGTTTGGTGTCTGTGTGCCCATGGTCCATACCTTGAAACTTTACCTTGTTGGTGATGGGGAGAAAAATGACGAAACCCCAGTCTCTACTCCCTGGCCTGGGTGTTTCAAATCACTCTGTTCAGGCTGTCCTCACAGTGCTATGAGGGCACGAGCGGGCTGGTTCTCTTCCTCTCCACAGTCTCCCTTGCCTCCTAGGTGCTGGGCTGGGATTCAAACCTCGATGTCTTAAAGGATCATGCTCTATGTGCCCTAGTTATGTTCAAGTGCCACTCCAGTCAGCCAGCCAACTAAAGGCCTATGGCTCCTCACAGTGTTGAGTGGGCATGAGTGGACCACTATGTTCCACTCCACCATCTCCCGCACCTCCCTGGCACTCAGCTGGGATTCAAACCCCAACGTCTTAAAGGATTCTGCTCCACACACCCAGGTCCTGGGGTAGTTTCACTCCACCAGCCAGCCAACAAAGGGACTCTGGCTGGCGGGGGGCCTGCAGGGTCTTTTATTCTTTGAATGGCTATTTGTCTTCTTCCCACAGCACTCAGTGTAGATGATTGCTTTCTCTCACTGCTCCTGTGATCTAGCTATGGAGTCTGGGGCTGGCTCCCCTCCTCCAAAGGCACCTGAATAGAGCCAAGAAAGCCCCACAGTTAAAAATTGGTTCTTTTTTTTTTCATTTTTTCCATTTCCCATCCGTGTTTTTTTCTCTTGTCCAAATACAATCTTACACTTCCACAGACTCTCTTTCTCTTCCTTTTGTCTCTCCACAGAAGGGGATCCCTCCCCTCCATTCCTACACCACCCATTTTATCTTTCCCAGTTCGCAATCATGCATCTATGGCCCACCTTGTTGTCCTTACGGGCCCCTGGAGATTTTTCTGTCACTCTGTACTCTGGATTCCTGGAATTCCAAGTCTTCAGGCCTCAATAGTGCTGTGTTTGAGGGTCAAGGGAACTTTGGGTCCCTCTACTTCTCTGCCATGTTGACTCCTCCCTCAAAATTTAATTCTTCAACACTTAGTCATAAATTTTCTATATGTACCCTCAAATTATGACAGTTTTTGATTCATTTCTTGTTGGTAAGTGTGTATATATTTATAATTGTTATGACTTCTTGATGAATTAACACTTTTAATGTTGTTATAACATATCCTTCCTTAGTTTTCATAACAATTTTTGTCTTAATGTGTATTTAGCCTGATATCAGTATAGATATTTTACATATAATTTAGTTACTGTTTGCATGATGTATCTTTTTTCATCTTTTTACTTTTAACCAATTTGTGTTGTTAAATCAAAGTAAGTCTTACACACAGCATATAAGTAAATCATGTTTTGTGCTTTTTAATCTGGTCTACCAATCTATGACATTTGATTGGGATGTTTCATCCATTTATATTTGACCTAATAAGTGATAAGGTTGCATTTTAATCTGCCTTTTTGCTATTGTTTCATATACATGATTTATGTCTTTTGTTTCTCTACTCCATTCCTATCTTCTTTTGTGATTAAACACATTTTATTTATATATCATTTTAATGTCCTTGGTATTTTGTTTTTGTGTTTTTTAAAACTGATTTTTAAGTAATTTCCTGAAGATAATGATGAACATCTTAAATCTTGTAGTTTGGACTAATATAACTAAATTTAAGTAGTATATAAATTTTTTCTCCAATAACACTATCTCCTCTCCCTTTGTATTATTATTGCCACACAAATTAAATTTTATATATTTAAGAGCATTGAAACTGTTTTAAATTACATCTTTATATAGTTATCATTTATTTATTTTTAAAATTTTATTTATTTATTTATTTATTTATTTATTTATTTATTTAGAGCAGGCAGGAGAAAGGCAGTGAGAGGGAGACAGAGAATCCAAAGCAGGGTCCGGGTTTTGAGCTGTCAGTGAAGAGCCCAATGTGGGTCTTGAACCCATAAACCATGAGATCATAACCTGCACCAAAGTTGGACGCTTAACTGACTGAGCCACCCTGGCACCCCTATAATTATCATTTAAATCAAATAGAAGAAAATTGTCAAAAAAAATACATTTAGATGATCTTTTATATTTACCTATGTAGTTACCTTTACCAGAATTATTTATTTTTCATATGATTTGTATTAGTATCTAGTTTCCCATGTGATTTGTATTAGTATATAGTTTCCTATTATTTCTTTATGTTTTCTTGTAGGGCAGGTTTGCTAATAGGTTTGTTTGTGAGGTAATGTCGTGATTATTCCTTTAACTTTAATAGGTTTTCCAGATAAAAAAATGTTTGATTGACAGTTTGGTTCCTTTCAGCACTCAGAATATGTCATCTTACTGTCTTTTGTCCCTCATGATTTCTCAGGACATCTGTTAATCATATTGAGGAAATTTATACTTGAGATCATGACTTGAGCTGATATCAAGAGTCAGATGCTTAACCAACTAAAGCCATTCAGGCACTCCAGCCATTATTATTATTATTATTATTATTATTATTTTAACATTTATTCTTCTTCCTCTTTTTTTATATTGTTCTGGGATTCCCATTATGCATAATTTTGTAAACTTTATGGTGTCACTTTGAGCTCCATTTATATTTCCTTATTATTTTGGTTTTTGTTCCTTAAACTTATGTATAATCTAAACTGAACTATTTCTGAGTTTCCTGATGCTATCTTTGTCTCTTCCAATATGCTGCTCAACCTATTTAACTATTTTTAAAATTTATATTATTGTATACTTCAACTTCAATATTTTTATTTGTTTCTGTTACAATTTTAATGTTATATTAACATTTTCTACTTTAAGACATTCTTACACTTTTTTGTAGTTCTTTAGACATGGTTAAATAAATTTAAATTTTATTTATAAGATTTCTACATCTCTAATCACTAATTTAAAGTGTTTTTCTAGTAAGTGTAACATGTAGGCTTCTTCAAATGTAGATTTTGTTCATTTTCTTTCTATGTATGGGTCATAATTTCTTATATTTTAAAGTGTATTTTTTTGTTCAAGACTGGATAATTAAAATACAATAATGTTGCAAATCTAGAAATTGGATATCCCCACCCTAGAGTTTGTTTCTTTTGTTTGCATTTGTTGTTGGTCTTTTTAAATGATTAGCCTGGCATAATTCTGAAGTGTATTTTTTGCCACATTTCTCTATTGAAGTCCCTACTTTGTTAATGAATGGCCAATGTTTGGACAGATATTTCCTTACATATCTTGAACTAATTAGTTTCCCAGCCTTTGAGAGTATTGGGACATGCTTTATAAGCTCCTAAAGACATAACTACCACTTTACCTTAGCCTATACTTCCTTCTGTAAGCAACATCATGGTCAGCCAGACATGAGAAGTTGTCAAATTCTTAGGTTTTTTGAGATATGTGCACAACCCTATGAATGTGCATGTATTTTATATTCCTAGAATGTATAAATTTTTTTCAATGCCTTTTGTACACATCTAATTTCCTAGTTTTTACTTTTCTAACCAGACTAATGTTAATACCAGTTAGAATTACCTCTTCAGAAAGCTACAATTTTGAACAATTACCATTGATTCTTTTCAACACATACCCTGGGAATGGGGTGTTTGCATAAACTCTGACATAGGTCAAATAAAGACAAACACTAATAATTGAGATTTTAGTTAGTTTCTAAGGTCAAATAGTGACAGTTCCAAGGGGATCATGGCTTTGAGGGAGTTCTAGACCCATTCTTCTCCTTCCAGTTACTGCCAGTTTTCACTTCATTTACTACTCTTTTTCACTACTTTAATAGTTACACTAATTATTTTAAAATTATTTTAATACATTAATTACATTATGTAATAATGTTATATTAATTAAATAATGTTGCATTAATTAATATAGTTACATTAACTATTTTAAAATTATTTTAAAATGTATTTATTTTGTGAGAGATAGAAAGTATGAGCAAGGGAGAGGCAAAGATTTGGGAGGGAAAGAGAGAATCCCAAGCAGGTTCTATGCTGTCAGTGCAGAGCCTGATGTGGGTCACCATCTCAGGAAATGCAAGTTCATGACCTGAGCTGACACCAAGAGTCAGATGCTGCTTAACCAAGTCGCCTAGGCACTCCAAAGAGGCTGTTAATTTTTAATGCTACAGTGCAACATAAAAAAAGGAATAAAGTTATGTCAAATTAACATGCCATAAAATGTGTTGTTCTTCCTAATATTTAGTTGTTTTTCTTGAATAAATGCTTCTCAGATAGTTTTTTTTTTCAGATAGTTTTAAATTATTGGTTAACTTTCAGAGTTCCAAAAAATGCATTTTGACAATTTTTCCCATGTCTTTGTTTTTCATACAGAGATTATTATCAGAAGTTTTTACATGACAAATGTAAAACTGCCTTTTAATTAGGTTATTTTAATTCACAACTCAGTAGTGGCACAAGACTCCTCCTCTTTTAGGTCTTTCAACAATTTCAATAATTAATCTTCTTTCCTGCATTAAATTAAATTATTCTTAATTACCTATAATAATTTGTTTCTTACATAAATTCTTATTTTTATATATTCATTAAATAGCAATCAAAACGACATTATAATTTTTCATCATACACCTTGCTTTCTTATTGCTACTTGTTTTTTTAAATGTTTTATTTATTTTTGAGAGAGGGCAAGTAGGGACGGGGAAGAGAGAGAAGGGGACAGAGGGTCTGAAGTGGGGTTGGCACTCAAAGCAGGGACCCCCATTTGGGATTTGAACTCATGAAACATGGCCTGAGCGGAAGTCAGAAGCTCAACCAACTGAGACACTCAGGTGCTCCTTTTAATCCTACTTGTAAGTTTTGAAAATTATTTCTTTGTTAATTGTATTTTTTTTTCAATTTATTGTCAAGTTAGTAACATACAGTGTAGTCTTGACTTTAGGAGTATATTCTGGGATTCTTCATTTATATACAACACCCAGTGCTCAACCCAACAAGGACCCTACTAAATTCCCATCACTTTCCTACCGCCATCAACCCTCAGTTTGTTCTTTGTATTTAAGAGTCTCTTATGGTTTGCCTCCCTCTCTGTTTGAAACTATTTTCCCTTTCCCTTTCCCCATGGTCTTCTGTTAAGCTTCTCAAGTTCCATATATGAGTGAAAACATGATATCTGTCTTTCTCTGACTTAGTTCACTTAGCTTAATGCCCTCCAGTTTGATCCATGTTGCAAAAGTCCAGGATCGTGATGCCTCCAGTTTTGGTTTTCTTTTTCAACATTAATTTGGCTATTTACAATTGTTAGCTTTTCTTGATGGATAGACCCCTTACTTATTATATACTGTCTTAATCTCTTGTTACAGTACTTGTTTTAAAATCTATTTTGTCTAAGTATGGATACTCAGCTTTCTTTTGACATCCAGTAGCATGATAGATGGTTTTCCATGCCCTCACTTTCTATCTCTAGGTGTCCTCATATCTAAAATGAGTCTCTTGAGGGCAACATACAGCTGGATCTTATTTTTTCATCCATTTTGATACTCTATATCTTTTTATTATGACATTTAGTCCATTTACATTCAGAGTGATTATTGAAAGATATGGATTTAGCATCATAGTGTTATCTGTAGGTTTTGTGCTTGTGTTGAAGTCTCTGGTCCTTTGCAGTCTTTGCTGCTTTCCACTCATAGAATCCCTCTTAGTATCTCTTGTAGGGCTGGTTTAGTGGTCATGAACTCCTTTAGTTTTTGTTTTGTCTGGGAAAGCCTTTATCTCTCCTGCTGTTCTGAATGACAGCCTTGCTGTATAAAGGATTCTTGGCTGCATATATTTCCTATTCAGCACATTGAATATTTCCTGCCACTCCCTTATGGCCTGCCAACTTTCAGTGGACTGATCTGCTACTACCCTTATGTGTATACTGTTTTAGGTAAAGGCCCATCTGTCCCTAGCTGCTTTTAGAATTCTTTCTTTATCTTTGTATTTTGTCAGTTTCAGTATGATATGATGTGGTGTTGACCTGTTTTTGTTGATTTAGATGGGAGTTCTCTGTGCATCTTAGACTTGGATGTCTATTTCCTTCCTCAGATTAAGGAAGTTCTCAGCTATAATTTGTTAAAAAAAAAGAAAAAAAATCTTTTGCCCCTTTATCTCTCTTATTCTTCTGAAACTCCTGTGATACAGTTATTATTCCATTTCATCGACTCAATTAGATCTCTCATTTTACCCTCATGGTCTAGTAATTTCTTTTTCCCTCTTTTTCCAGGTTCATCATTTTCTATAATTTTATCTTCTATTTCACCTATTATCTCCTCTGCTTCTTCCAGCCTTGCTGTCACTGCATCTAGTTTATTTTGCATCTCATTTACAACATTTCTTTATTAATTGTGACCCTCTCTTAGGTCTTTGATCTATGCAGCAATAGATTCTCTGTTGTCTTCTATGCTTTTTTCAAGCCTAGCTATTAGTCTCATTAATATTATACTAAGTTATTGTTAAGATATATAGTTTTTATCTGTTTTGAGCAATTCTCTGACTATAATTTCTTCCTGGAATTTCTTTTGAGGTTATTTATTCTGTTTTGTCATTTTGGCTAGGTTTCTTTTATGTGATTTAATCTCTGTCTATTCCTAGACTCTACCATTAGACTATTAGCTCCGTCAGGCCAGGAACCACATCTTTCTTGTTTATTACTATATCTCACTAACTAGCCCAATGATTGGAAAATAATAGATGATTATTAAATATTTATGAATAAATGAACAAGTGAATGAAAAACTGGAAAATTATTAAGATGTATGGAAGAATGAAAGACAATGTTTGGTTTAGCACCAATGCTATGTGTGTTATGCTTTCAAATACTGTTGTTTCCTGGGGCTTTCAGAGTTGAAGTTCTTTGACATTCAGACTATGAGGAAAATTGAGATCAAAAATCTTAATTTTGTTGTTTATTTATTAAGCTGGCTAACTGAATAAAAACACTATTGTAAATTTAAAAATGTATAAGAAGGTCTCTATGTTGTATTTTTATTTTCAGAGATGTGTCTTTCATATCTAAAGCAATAGCTAGTACATCGTAGGCACACTGAAAAAAATTGTTAAATAAGTAAAAACATATAGGTACTTTGTTTCCATATTCTTTATTTTTTCCAGCTTTGTAGAGGCATAACTGACAAATAAAATTATATATATTGAAAGTGTACAAATGATATATATGTTTATTTTGTGAAATATTTACCAATATCAAGTTAGTTATCAATCAACTCACATTGTTACATTTATTTTGTGGTGAGAATAATTAACTTTATTATATTATCAAATTCAAGTATACATTGTAGTATTTTTAACTATAGTCACCAGGCTATATGTAAGAACTAAAGAACTTATTACTGAAAGTTTCATCCCTTTTACTAATATGTCTCCTTTTCCCCCATTTACCTGTCCTTGGCATTTTTTTTCTGTTTCTTTGAGGTTGACATTTTTTTAAGATTACACTTATAAGTGAAAACACAGTCTTTCTTTGGCTTATCTTTCTCACTCTAATGCATTTTAGGTTCATCCAAGTTGTTGAAAAATGCAGGTCTGTCTTCTTTTTATGGCTGGGTAGTAGTCTACTCTGAGTGAGTGCCCCTTTTTACAAATCTATTAGTTTCTTGTTTGTCATATATGATAAATGATAATGTTTACCTTATGAGGTTATAATGAGGTTTTAATGAAGATTACATGAGGCCATTTAGTAAGTACTTAATACAGTGCTCAGCATTTAATAATTTCTCCATTTAATGTTCATTTTTACTCTTGTTATTATTACTATGACATAACCATGGGATTTAGACTCAAGTCTAAAATGTTTTTTGAAGTAAGTGTCCTTGATCAAATTAATTTTCTGTTCTGGAAAATGGGGATGATAGTTATATTTCTCCAACTTTGTATTTAAATTCCAGGTAGTTAACAAACAATGTAATATTAGTTTCATGTGTATTTAGTGATTCATCACTTACATACATAACCCAGGGCTCTTACAAATCTCTTCTTTAATAATTATCACCCATGTGACAGATCCCTCCACCCATCTCCACTCCAGTAACCCCAAGTTTGTTCCCTATAGTTAAAGGTCAGTTCTCTGGTTTGCCTCTTGTGGTTTCCCCTATGTTCATCTATTTTATTTCTTAAATTCCACACATGAGTGAAATCATATGTTATTAGTTTTTCTCTAACTGACTTATTTTGCATAGCATAATACACTCTAGCGCCATCCACATCACTATAAATGGAAATAATTCATTATTTCTTTTTCATTATTTTTGAGATTGAATAATATCCCTGTGGTGTGTATCCTTGTACATATGTGTGTGTGTGTGTGTGTGTGTGTGTGTGTGTATACACACACATCACAGGGATATTATTCAATCCCATACACACACGCACACACACCCCACCTTATTTACCCATTTCAGTTGACAGACATGTGAGATTTTTGCAGTTTGGCTATGGTTGGTAGTCCTGTTATAAACATCAGTGTGCATGTACCCCTTCAAATCAGTATATTTGGATTGATTGGGTAAATACCTAGTAGTGCAAATGCTGAGTTGTAGGGTAGTTCTATTTTTAACTTTTTGAGGAACCTTTACACTGCTTTCCAGAGTATCTGCACCAGTTTGCATTCTCATGAACATTTTAAAAGTGTTCCTCATTCTCCACATCCTTGCCAACATGTGGTGTTTCCTGTGTTGTTATTTAGCCATTCTGATTGGTGTTAGGAGATATCTCATTGTAGTTTTCATTTGTATTTCCATGATGATAAGGGATGTTGAGCATGTTTTCATGTGTCTGTTAGCCATCTAGATGTCTTCTTTGGAAAAAATGTCTATTCATGTCTTCTGCAATTTTTTAAACTTGACTGTTATCATTATTTTGTGTGTGTTTGTGTGAGTGTGTGTGTTGAGTTTGGTAAGTTCTTTATATATTTTGGAGCTATTTACCAAATATGCCATTTGCAAATATCCTCTCCCATTCTGAAGGTTGTCTTCTGGTTTTGTTGATTGTTTCTTTCACTATGCAGAAAACATTTATGTTGATGAAATAACAACAGTTTATTTTTCCTTTTGTTTCCCTTGCCTCAGGGAAGATATCTAGTAGGAAGTTGCTATGGTTAATGTCAAAGAGGATAATGTTTGTGTTCTCCTCTGGGATTTTGATGGATTTCTGTCTCAAATTTAGACTTTTAAATCATTTTGAATTTATTTTTGTGTATGTTGAAAGAAACTAGTCCAGACTCATTCTTTTGCATGTTGCTGTGCACTTTTCCTAACAACTTTTGTTGAAGAGACTTTTTTTCCGTTGGGTATTCTTTCCTACTTTGTTGAAGATTAATTGACCAAATACTTGTGGATTCACTTCTCGTTTTCTATTCTGTTCTATTGATATGTGTCTATTTTTGTACCAGTAGCATACTGTCTTGATCACTACAGCTTTGTAATATAACTTGAAGTCTGGAATCGTGATGTCTTTAGCTTTTTTTTTTTCAAGATTACTTTGAGTATTCAGGGTCTTTTGAGTTTCCATACCCATTATAAGATTGCTTGTTCCAACTATGTGGCATTTTGGTAGGGACTGCATAGAATGTGTAGATTGCTTTGGGTAGTAAACACATTTTAACAATATTTGTTTTTCTTATCCATGATCTTGGAATGTTTTGCCATTTATTTGTGTCATCTTCAATTTCTTTCATCAGAGTTTTATAGTTTTCCAAGTACAGAAGTTTTTCCTCTTTGGATAGGTTTATTCTTAGGAAACTTATGGTTTTGGGTGCAATTGTACATGGGATTGATACCTTGATTTCTCTTTCTGCTGTTTCATTATTAGTGTGTAGAAATGCAACAGATTTCTGGACATTGATTTTGTATCCTGTGACTTTACAGAATTTATGTATCAGTTCTTGCAATTTTTTGGTGGAGTCTTTTGGGTTTTTTATATAGTGTACCATGTCATATAGGTACATGGTACCTGCAAATAGGAAACATTTGACTTCTTTCTTGCCAATTTGGATGCACTTTGTTTCTTTTTGTTTTCTTTTTGCTAAGGCTAGGACTTCCAGTGGTATGTTAAATGACAGTGGTGAGAGTAGATATCCCTGTCTTGTTCCTGACCATAGAAGAAAAGTTCTCAGTGTTTTCCCATTGGAGATGATATTACCTGTGGGTTATGTATATATGGCCTTTATTATGTTGAGATATATTCTATCTCTGTTAAGGGTTTTCATCATAAATGGATGTTGTACTTATCCTTTCTTTTATTAATGCACTGTGTCACGTTGCTTGTTATTGAGCCATACCTGCAACCCAGAAATGCATCCCATTTGATCACAGTGAATAATTATTTTAATATATTGTTGGATTCAATTTGCTAGTAGTTTGTGAATAATTTTTGCATTTATGTTCATCAGGGGTATTAGTCTATAAATATCTTTCTAGTGGAGTCTTTGCCAGGTAATTCTAGCCTCATAGAAAGAGTTTGGAAGTTTTCCTTCCGTTTCATTTTTGGAATAGTTTGAGATAAATAGGTATTAACTCTTCTTTAAATGTTTGAAAGGATTCCCCTGGGAAGCCATCTGGGCCTTAACTTTAATTGTTGGGAGATTTTTGATTATTAATTCTATTTCTTTGCTGGTTATTGGTCTTTTCAAGTTTTAAATTTCTTCCAGATTCAGTTTTGGTAGTCTATATGTTTCTAGAAATTTATCCATTTCTTCCAAATTGTCAGATTTGTTAGCGTATATTTTTTCATTATATTCACTTATAATTATTTGTATTTATGTGATGTTATTTGTTACTTCTTGTCTATAATTTGTGTTTTATTTATTTAGCTCTTTTTTCTTTTTGAAAAGTCTGGGTAGGGGTTTATAAATTTTATTAATTTTTTCAATTAACCAGGTCCTGGTTTTATTGATCTGTTCTACTTTATTTTAATTTTTTTTAATGTTTGTTTATTTTTGAGAAAAACAGAGACAGAGTGTGAGCAAAGGAGGGGCAGAGAAAGGGAGACACAGAATCTGAAGCAGGCTCCAGACTCTGAACTGGCAGCACAGAGCCTGACACGGGGCTCGAACCCACAAACTGTGAGATCATGACTTGAGCCAAAGTCAGATGTTCAACCGACTGAGCCACCTAGCACCCCTGATCTGTTCTACTTTAAAAAAAAAGTTGTTTCTATATCATTAACTTATACTCTAATCTTTTTATTTCCCTTCTTTCTTCTGCTTTTAGGCTTTGTTTCTTTTTCTTTTTTCTATCCTTTTACATGTATGGTTAGGTTGTTTATTTGATATTTTTCTTTCTTCTTGAAGTAGGCCTAAATTGCTATTTATTTTCTCCCATAGAACCACTTTTGCTGTATCCAGAAGGTTTTGAACCATTGTGATTTGATTTTCATTTGTTCCAATGTACTTTTAAATTTCTACATTGATTTCTTTGTTGACACATTAATTCTTCCATAGCATGTTGTTTAACTTACCCGTATTTGCAGTCTTTGTAGTTTATCTTGTGGTTGACTTCAAGTATCATAGCATTGTGCTCAGAACACATGCATGGAAAGATCTCAAATATTTTGTACTGTTGAGGCCTGATTTTTGACCTAGTATATGATGTATTCTAGAGAATGTCCCATGTGCATTTGGGGGGGGGGAACATGTGTATTCTGCTGTTTTAGGATGGAAAATTATGAATATAAATGTTGTCTATCTATTCCATTATGTCATTCTAAGTCATTGTTTCCATGTTGATTTTCTGCTTAGATGATGTGCCCATTGATGTAGGTGGAGTGCTAAAAGTCCCCTATGATTATTGTATTATTATCAATGAGTTACTTTATGTTTTTTCTTAAGTATTTTACATATTTTGATTCCTTCATATTGGGGACGTAACTATTTACAATTGTTAGATATTCTTTTTGATTTTCCCTCTGATTATATATAGCGCCTTTCTTCATCTCTTGTTACAGATTTTGGTTTAAAATCTAGTTTTTCTAATATAAGTATTGCTACTCCAACTTTCATTTGATGCCCACTTGTGGGATAAATATTTCTCCATCTCCTCACTTTAAACCTGCAGGTGTCTTTAGGTCTAAAATGAGTGTCTTGTAGGCAGAATACACATTTTTTTATCCATTCTGACACCCTATATCTTTTGATTGAAGCATTTAGTTCATTTACATTCACAGTTATTATTGATAGATATGTATTTAGTGCCATTTTATAATTTGTTTTGTTGTTGTTTCTTGGGATTTTCTCTGTTCCTTTCTTATATTTGTCACTTTTACTCTTTCCTTTACAATTACTGCATCCCCTTTAATATTTATTGTAGGCCTTGTTTAGTGGTAATAAACTTATTTAGTTTTTGTTTGTATGGAAAACTGTTTATCTCACCTTCGATACTGGATAATCACCAGATTTTTCCCATTCAGCATGTTGAATATATCATGCACTCGTTTCTGGTTTCCACATTTCTGTGGAGGAATCTTCTGATAATGTTATTGGTCTTCCCTTATAAATTTTGGACTTGTTTTGTCTTGCTCCTTTTATGATTTTTTTCTTTATAACCATACTTTACAAATTTAACTACAATAAATCTTGGGGTTGGCCTATTTCATTTTATTTTGATGAGTTCTCTGTGCCTCCTGGATTTGGATGTCTGTTTCTTTCCCCAGATTAGGGATATTTTCAGCTATAATTTCCTCAAATATACATTCTGCCCCGCTTTCTTTCCCTTCTTCTTCTTCTGGGACTCATAATAGGAAAGGTATTTTGTTTAATGGAGTCACTGAGTTGCAAAGTCTGCTCTTGTGATTGAACATTTTCTTTTTCTCTTTTGTGCAGCTTCATTATTTTTCATAATTCTGTCTTTTATATAGTTATTTGTTCCTTGCTTCTTCCATTCTTGTAGTCTTTACATTCACTTGGTTTTGAATTTCAGTTTCTTTCTTTTGAGATTCATTCCTCTGTTTTGTCAGTTTGTCTAAGCTACTTTCTTCTTCTCTGTGTTAGGAAAGCTTGTAAAGTGTCCTACTCCTAAGAGTAATGGCTTTATGAAGAAGAGATCATATCATGTCCAGGCACTGGGCTTTCAGGAAGTGTCTCTGATGTGTGCTGTGTGAATTTTGCTGCTGTGTTATGTATTCTTTATCCTTCAGATCAGTCTTCTGCAGAGTTTCTCCTTGCTTGCAGTAGGGGGTGTTTGGACCTTGGCCAGAGTGTGGTGAGTTTTGACTAGCTGTGCTCTGGTTGGCTTGCTAAAAGAGATGTGATGCTATTTCCACTAGATCTGAAGCTTGTTGAATTCTATGGTCAGTAGACATATTGTGTCCAAAGTTTTGTGTTTGTCTTCTTGGAGAAGGCCCACTGCTGGTCTTTAGGCACACCTGCCCATGAAATACAGTAACAGCAGATTGCAGGGAGGAGGGTTTGGTGTAATCAAGTTAGGCCACCCTCAGTAGGTGTCTCTGTGACTATGCTGAGGGATAGGGGAATAAAATGATAACCACAGTTTCTTTTGTCCCTGAAAGGCAATGCCACCTCTCAGAGATGTGCTCCAAGAAGAGGGAACAGTATCTCCCTGTGCAATTTTGGTGATCCTCAAATCATGTAATCTGCCCTGGAGTTATCTGCTTGCCTTCTTTTCAGGTGAAGGGCAGCATCTTCAGGTCTCTATACCAGACAATAACAGGACCTCGAAAATTCCAGTCATAGACCCCACTGTTTTCAAAAAATCCCAAAATTCAATCCCTTTTACTTTCCCTGTCAATGTTTTTGGAGAAGTGTTTTTTTGTGCAATCCTCTGCCTGTGTGGTGCTTTTTCTCTCTTACTTTTCTTTATGAATGCAGCACACCTGATCCATTTCTCCCCCAAACCACGTCTCTGCACTTCTTACCTTCCTCAATGTGGCCTCTGCTGACTTTCTATTGTGCAGTTTGTTCTATAATTTTTCAGGTCAATTTCTTGAGTATTCAGAATGATTTGATAGTTATCTAGTTGTGTTCAAGGAATGAGGCAAGACTAGGGTCTTCTTACTATGAAGCCATCTTAGCTCCTTCTGATAGTGATATTTTTAAAAGAAAGCCATATACATTTTCCCCCAGAGCTATTGTCAAGTGTTAATGAGGTGATATATCTTAAAACATTGTGTAGGTATATAATGCAAATATAATGAGTGTACTAAATATGTTTACATAATTTTAAGCAACTGGAAAATTTATATAATGAGGTAATATAAACTAATAGGGTTTAATTTGTGTCTTTCCAAAATAACATATTTCCATTTTACATGACCAGAATGTTGGAACTTAAAGCAATATTGGGATTGTCTGTTCCAAACTCTCCACCTATTTAGAAGAAACTGAGGTTTAGAACTAGGTGAGTTTTGCAAAGTACATAATGAGTTCATGGTGTAGATGAGTATAAAACTCAGATTTCTGCATATCTCATCTAGTGTAGTTTTCAAAGAAAATTATGATACTACTATGATGCTATTGGCAGGAAAATCGAGCACTAGAAGAAAGTATGTTGAAACATTTGAGCCTCTGTATTACACTGGTCTTATTTCATTGGTTATTAATTCACTAATACCTATGGTAAACCTATTATGTAGAAGTGGATGTTACTGGGCTTCCTAAAGTGCAAGAGTGGTGGATGCAGATACCTTCCACCAAAATCTAGAAGCATAATATTACATGTATGCACTTATCTAAAACCCATATGAGTATATGTGTTTGTATTCACATTGAAAAAGTACTTATTGCTTTTGAAAATTAGAGTTTTTTGGGGGATTTGTTGGCTTGTTTTAACACTGTCCAAAAGGCTTAACTAATGGAAGTTAAAATAAACAGAAAAAAAAATCATTAAAATAAAAGACTGGTATATCTGAATCCTTGTTTCATATTTCCAATGAAATAGAGCTAAAAGAGTCTGAAATCTATTAAGGATGTAAAGAAACTCTTATCAATGGTAGTGTGCTTTGTGGTAAATGGGCATAATGTAAAATGGGTAATAGTTTTCTTTGGTGTAAGATATGCACAGGGTTAAATTTCTGCTTGGTTACTTACTAGTTCTATAAAATTTTGACAAGCTTTTAATCTAAGAAAATATTTCCTTATCTGTCAAACTAGGTTTCAGACTAATACCCATTTTATTGGATTGTTATGAGGATTACATGATATGATAATCCATTTAAAGCTCTTAATACAATGCCTGTGTACAGTAAGAACTCAATAAATGGGAATTGTTATTATGATCTGTGTTTGTTGCTGAAGTAACACATAATAAAACCTAAAGGTATAAATAGTAGAAAATCTCTCCCAGTCAGTAAGTAGTGCTACAATTTAGCTCTGCTAGATGGATAGAATTTTATAGGTCATTTAATATCTACTCTCCTTGTTTTTCACTCTAATTTTCACATGGAACTGAATTTAGCTTTTCCCCTTTTATCTATAATATCTAAAAATTTTAAAATAAAAATTTTACCCATGTGAGTAACTCATGGGTAAAATTATACAATCTTATGGTAAGCTTCTTATGTAATGCTTGAAGCTGTCAATTAGACCATTAAGAGTGTTAAAAAAATACCTATCTTAGCAGGGGTTTTATGTGTCCTTATGTATGTATATATGTATGTATGTATGTATGTATTTTTGTTTTCCCTTTTTTAGATATCACCATTGATCCTAGTTTAATAATCCTTTACAAACATGGTAAATTGAGATTGCTCCTTGAGTGCAGACCAAACTTGCTCTTTATATTTTATACACAATACCTTTTCACATATTTGCAGAGCTTTCATGTGCTCCAGTGAACTTTTCTTTCTCACAAAAGATAAACAAAGGTATTTGAAATATTTATCACATGACAATCTGTCCAATCTAATTACTATCTTTATCATTATTTTCAAATCATGTAATGCATGAAAAACCTATAATTTCCAGATAGAAAACCAATATTTTAGGTATTGTTTGACTTCAGAAAGTAGAACAGGAATATCTCTTCCCTTATTTCAAGTATTGTACTTCTGTTAATGTTGTATAATATCACGTTAAATTTTGGCTGTCATATATTGTTTTTACTCTCACTCAACTCAATGTCAAAGAAAAGTCATTGAAACTTTGTGTGTGCTATAGGAAAATCTTCCTTAGGCATTCCGTAGACATATTTCCCTTTGCTGGTTTTTTGTTTTCTTTCTTTCTTTCTTTCTTTCTTTCTTTCTTTCTTTCTTTCTTTCTTTCTTTCTTTCTCTTTTTTATTTACACTCAAGTTAGTTATCATACACTCCAACAATGATATCAGGGGTAGAAACCTTGATGCCCCTTACCCATTTAGCCCATCCCACCTCCCACAATGCCCCCAGTAATGCTCTGTTTGTTCTCCATATTTAACAGTCTCTTATGTTTTGTCCCATTCCCTGTTTCTATATTATTTTTGCTTCCCTTCCCTCGTGTTCATCTGTTCTGTGTCTTAAAGCCCTCATATGAGTGAAGTCATATATTTCTTTTTCACTGACTGACAAATTTCATTTGAATAATACCCTCTAGTTCCACGAAGTTGCAAATGACAAAATTTCATTCTTTTTGATTGCCGTGTAATACCACATTGTATATATGTACTGCATCTTCTTTATGCATTCATCCAACGATGGACATTTGGGCTCTTTCCATACTTTGCTTATTGTTGAAAGTGCTGCTATAAACATTGGGGTGCATGTGCCCCTTTGAAACAGCATACCTGTATCTGTTGAATAAATACCTAGTAGTGCAATTGCTGGGTCATAGGGTAGTTCTATTTTAAAATTTAAAGGAACTTCCATACTGTTTTCCAGAGAGGCTGCACCAGTTTGCATTTGCACCAGCAGTGCAAAAAAAATCCTCTTTCTCCACATCATTGCCAGCATCTTTTGTTTCCTGAATTGTTAATGTTAGCCATTTTGACAGGTGTGAAGTGGTATCTCATTGTGGTTTTTATTTATATTTCCCTGATGATGAGTGATGTGGAGCATTTTTTCATGTGTTGGTTGGACATCTGGATGTCTTCTTTGTAGAAACGTCTATTCATGTCTTTCACCCATTTCTTCACTGGATTTTTTGTTTTATGGGTGTTGAGTTTGGTAAGTTCTTTATAGATTTTGGATACTAATCCTTTATCTGATATGTCATTTGCAAATATCTTTTCCCTTTCCATCACATTCCTTTTAGTTTTGCTGATTGTTTCCTTCGCTGTGCAGAAGCTTTTTATTTTCATGAGGTCCCAATAGTTTGTTTTTGTTTTTGTTTCCCTTGCCTCTGGAGATGTTTTGAGTAAGAAGTTGCTGCAGCCAAGATCAAAGAGGTTTTTGCCTGCTTTCTCCTCAAGGATTTTGATGGCTTCCTGTGTCACATTTAGGTCTTTCATCTCTACTGAGTTTATTTTTGTGTATTGTGTAAGAAAGTGGTCCAGGTTCATTCTTCTGCATGTCGCTGTCCATTTTTCCCAGCCTCTTGCTGAAAAGGCTGTCTTTATGCTATTGGACATTCGTTCCTGCTTTGTCAAAGATTAGTTGGCCATAGGTTTTTGGGTCCATTTATGAGTTTTCTCTTCTGTTCCATTGATCTGTGTGTCTGTTCTTGTGCCAGTACCATACTGTCTTCATGATTACAGCTTTGTAATACAGCTTGAACCCCAGAATTGTGATGCCTCCTGCTTTGGTTTCCATTTTCAAGATTGCTTTGATTTTCAGGGTCTTTTCTGATTCCATACAAATTTTAGGAATCTTTGTTCTAGCTCTGTTAAGAATGCTGAAGTTATTATGATAGGGATTACATTGAATATGTAGATTGCTTTGTGTAGTATCGACATTTTAACAATATTTGTTCTTCTTATCCAGGAACATGGAATCTTCTTCCATTTTTTTGTATCTTCTTCAATTTCTTTCATAAGCTTTTTATAGTTTTCAGAGTATAAATTTTTCACCTCTTTGGTTAGATTTATTCCTGGGTATTTTATGTTTTTTGGTGCAATTGTCAATAGGATCGATTCCTTGATTTCTTTTTCTGTTGCTTAATTGTTGGTGTATGGGAATGCAACAGATTTCTATGCAGTGATTTTATATCCTGCAACTTTGGAGAATTCATGAATCAGCCTCACAGTTTTTTGGTGGAATATTTTGAGTTTTCCATGTAAAGTATCATGTCATCTGCGAAGACTGAAAGTTTGGCCTCCTCCTGGCTGATGTGGATGCCTTTGATTTCTTTGTGTTATCTGATTCCTGAGGCTAAGTATTCCAGTACTATGTTGAGTAACAGTGGTGAGAGTGGATATCCCTGTCTTGTTCCTGACCTATGGGGGAAAGCTCTCAGTTTTTCCCCATTGAGGATGATATTAGCATTGGGTCTTTTATATATGGCTTTTATAATCTTGAGGTATGACCCTTCCATCCCTACTTGTTTGAGAGTTTTTATCAAGAAAGGATGTTGTATTTTGTCAAATGCTTTCTCTGTATCTTTTGAGAGAATCATATGATTATTGTCCTTTCTTTTATTGATGTGATGAATCACATTGATTGGTTTGCGGATTTTGAACCAGCCCTACATCCCAGGTATAAATCCCACTTGGTCGTGGTGAATAATTTTTTTTAATGTATTGTTGGATACGTTTGGCTAATATCTTTTTGAGGATTTTTGCATCCATGTTCATTAGGGAGATTAGTCTATAGTCCTCCTTTTTAGTGGGGTCTTTGTCCAGTTTTGGAATCAAGGTAATGCTGGCTTCATAGAATGAATTTGGAAGTGTTACTTCAATTTATATATTTTTTCTAACATCTTCAAGAGAATAGGTGTTAACCCTTCCTTAAATGTTTGTCAGAATTCCCCTGGAAAGCCATCTGGTCCTGGACTCTTGTTTGTTTTGGAATATTTTTAATTACTCATTCAATTTCTTTACTGGTTATGGGTCATTTTAAATTTTCTATTTCTTCCTGTTTCAGTTGTAGTAGTTTATGTTTCTAGGAACATGTCCATTTCTTACAGATTGACCATTTTATTGTCATATATTTTCTCATAATATGCTCTTATTATTGTTTTTATCTCTGCTGTGTTGGTTGCAAGCTCTCCTCTTTCATTCTTGATTTTATTTGGGTCCTTTCCTTTTTCTTTTTGTTTAAACTGGCTAGTGGTTTATCAATTTTGTTCATTCTTTCAAAGAACCAGCTTCTGGTTCCATTGATCTGTTCTACTTTTTTTTTTTTTTTTTTTTTGGTTTGATAGCATTAATTTATGTTCCAATCTTATTATTTCCTATCTTCTGCTGGTTTTGGGTTTTATTTGGTTTCCTTTTTCTAGCTCCTTATGGTGTAAGGTTAGGTTGTATATCTATGACCTTTCTTCCTTCTTTAAGAAGGCCTGGACTGCTATATACTTTCTTCTTATGACTGCCTTTGCTGTGTCCCACAGGTTTTGGGTTGTGGTGTTACCATTTTAATTGGCTTCCTTGTACTTTTTCATTTCCTCTTTAGCTTCATAGCTGGCCCATTCATTCTTTAGTAGGATGTTATTTAGTGTACAAGTATTTGTTACTTTTCCAGATTTTTTCTTGTGGTTGATTTCGAGTTTCATAGCATTGTCATCTGAAAATATGCTGTTATGATCTCGATTTTTTGTATTTACTTAGGGCTGATTTGTGTCCAAGTATTTGGTCTATTCTGGAGAAAATTCCATGTGCACTTGAGAAGAATGTATATTCCACTGCTTTAGGATGAAATGTTCTGAATATATCTGTTAAGTCTATCTGGTCCAGTGTGTCATTCAAAGCCATTGTTTCCTTGTTGATTTTCTGATTAGATGATCTGTCCATTGCTATAACTTGGGTGCTGTAGTCCCCTACTATTTTGGTATTATTATCAATGAGTTTCTTTATGTTTGTGATTAATTGATTTATATATTCAGGTGCTTTCATATTTGGAACATAAATGTTTACAGTTGTTAAGTTTTCTTGGTGAATAGACCCCTTAATTATGATATAGTGCCCTTCTTCATCTCTTGTTACAGTGTTTATTTTAAAGTATATATTGTCTGATATAAGTATGGCTACTCTGGCTTTCTTTTGTTGACCATTAGAATGATAGATGGTTCTCCATCCCCTATCAATCTGAAGGTGTCTTTTGGTCTAAAGCGGGTCTCTTGTAAACAGACTATACATGGATCTGTTTTTCTTATCCATTATGTTACCCTGTGTCTTTTGATTGGAGCATTTAATCCAATGACGTTTAGAGTGAGTACTGAAAGATATGAATCTATTGCCATTAAGTTGCCTGTAGAGTTGGAGTTTCTAGTGGTGATCTCTTGTCCTTTCTAGTTTTTGTTGCTTTTGGTATCTATTTATATACTTATTTAATCTTTTCTCCCCTCAGAAAGTCCCCCTTAAAATTTCTTGTAGGCCTGGTTAGTGGTCATGAACTCCTTTTTGTTTGTCTGGGAAACTTTTAATCTCTCATTCTATTCTGAATGACAGCCTTGCTGGATTAAGAATTCGTGTCTGCATATCTTTGTGATTCAGCATATTGAATCTATCCTGCCACTCCTTTCTGGCCTGGCAAGTTTCTGTGGATAGGTCTGCTGCAAACCTGATCTGTCTTCCTTTATACGTTAGGACTTTTTTTCCCTGTGCTGCTTTCATGAGTCTTTCCTTGCCTGAGTATTTTGTGAATTTGACTCTGATATGCCTTGTTGATGGTCAGTTTTGGTTGAATCTACTGGGAGTCCTCTGTGCTTCAAGATTTTGATATCTGTGTCTTTCCCCAGATTAGGAAAGTTTTCCGCTATGATTTGCTCACATAACCCTTCTACCCCTCTCTCTTCATTTTCTGGGACCCCTATGATTCTAATGTTGTTCCCTTCTAAAGAGTCACTGATTTCTCTAAATCTTACATTGTGCTCTTTTGCTTTAATCTCCCTCTTTTTTTCTGCTTCATTTTTGTCCATAAGTTTGTCCTTTATATCACTGATTCTCTGTTCTGCCTCATCCATCCTTGCTGCCGCTGCATACATTCGAGATTGCAGCTCAGTTATAGTATGTTTTATTTCATTCCGACTAGCTATTACTTCTTTTATATCCACAAAAAGGAAATTTAATCTATTTTCAACTCCATCTATTATTATTGTTATTTTTGTGATTATAAATTCTGGTTCAGACATCTTGCTTGTATCTGTGTTAGTTAAGCCCTGGATGTAGTTTCTTCCAGCTCCTTCTTTTGGTGTGTATTCCTTCATTTTGTCATTTTTAAAGGAGAAAAGGAATTAATGAAGTTAAAGAAAAATTAAAAAAATAAATTAAAAAAATTAAAATTAAAATATTAAAAACAACAAACACACAAAAAAATCAAATAACTGATCTAGATCCTAG
Source organism: Panthera tigris (assembly GCF_018350195.1). Taxonomy (NCBI): domain Eukaryota; kingdom Metazoa; phylum Chordata; class Mammalia; order Carnivora; family Felidae; genus Panthera; species Panthera tigris. The sequence continues at coordinate 68,124,680 of NC_056677.1, read as the reverse complement.
GTGTGTTTTGCTCTGGGTGTTGAAAAGGGCTTGATACATTAGAGAAAAAAAGGTGAAAGAAAAAAAAAACAGGAAATCATTTTAAGATTTGAAAAAATTAATACACTGAAATAGAATAAAATGAAATATCGAAGTACAATAAAATTTGAAAAAAGTACATAAAAGTAAAATATATAGTAGAAATAAAATTAAGGAAAATATTTTTAATAACAATTGAAAATAAAAACTTGTTTTTCTCTTTTTGTATTCAAGAAAAAGAAAAGAAATGAAAAAGATAAAAACAGGAAAAAAAAGAAAATTGAATAGATGGACCAGTGAACAGACTGAAATATGATTGAAATTACTTCTACTTCATCTAGAATTAAAACAATAAGCACTTTATAGTCCGTAAACTAGCAGGTGAAGAGACTTGTGTTCATGAAGAGCAAGGTTGGCCCAGTTGGGAGGGGCTTAGTGTAATAGCTCCGTTCTCCACTAGATGACGCTGTTTAGCTTACTGGGGTGGATTGTCGTGGTGCATATAGTGCGGGAGCAGTGAAAATAGCATCTCCCTGTTACCCAGTCTGTTGTATCAGAACTCCGCTCTTCCCGATCACCAATCACGCATCTGTCCTTTGTCTTTGGCTTCCATCCACTCCCCACATTTACACTGTCTGTGACTATGTCCCAGGAAGCACCTCCCTCCTGACTTTTATCTTACTTGCAGCTGTGTTCCCCTACCCCTTACTTCCTGGGGACTGAGGCTTTGACCCATTCTGCCCCTCTGCAAGAGGATCTCACTGAGCAATGGCCGGGTGCTGGCCATACCCAGGTACCTTCCCAGGACTGTGCTGCTGCCGATGCCCAGAGACTGTGGCTGGGTGCCAGCCTACCCCAGAAAAATTTCACAGATCCTGTAGCAGCAGCGTTTCAGGGATTATGGCAAATCACAACACGCTTCTGGTCCCAGGCTTCACCCTTAAAGACACTGTTCCAGCACCAGCGAATGTGGTGCTGGGGTCTTTGCCTTTTTGGGGGAGCCACAAAGCCTCTACCAGATGGGGAACCACCTCTCCCCATGTGGCCTGAAGACCCCTGGACTTCACTCTGCTCCTGGGGATTCACTTTTCCCACCATAACACTGCTGGACACTGCCAGGTATTGAGCTGTGGAGTTTCATATTCTGCACTTCCCCTGTTTATAGAGTCTTAATGGAATTTAAACCCTCTTCTTTCTACTTTCTCCCTTTTTAGTTCAGTCCCTGTGATTGTTTCCACTTTTCCACTTTCTCTCCAGCTGATTTGGGGGGGTTGCTTTTCCCATATTCTCCCCCGATCTCTATTCTCTCTCCATACACAAAAACAGCTCCCCACCCCCTGCGGATTCTCCCTTCCCCAGTTCACTTCTCTGCACCACATACCTGCTGATTTCTGTGCTTCAGGTTGTGAAGATTGTTGTCTTAATCCTCAGATCAGTTTTCTAGGTGTGCAGGATGGTTAAGTGTTGACCTGGCTGTATTTCATGGATGTGAGACACACAAAAAGCTTCCATGCTGTTCCACCATATTGGCTCCTCCTGACATATTCCCCTTTTCAAGTGCAGAAATATTTTTCATTCTTCCTTTTTTTCATGCTGATGATAACTACCATATATTCTGTTTCCTGTTGTGCCACTGGGAATAACATCAGCAAAACTGGAAACTAAGGTTCTCAAACCTCTTAATCTACCACAGAAACATTGAAACATTTAAAAACTATCTGAACCACTATATCAATGCTCTGGAAAACATTCAAAAACTTTTTTTAATGTTTTTATTTATTTTTGAGACAGAGAGAGACAGAGCACGAGCAGGGGAGGGGCAGAGAGAGAGGGAGACACAGAATCCAAAGCAGGCTCCAGGCTCCGAGCTGTCAGCACAGAGCCCGATGCAGGGCTCAAACTCATGGACTGTGAGATCATGACCTGAACCGAAGTCAGAAGCCTAACCAACTGAGCCACCCAGGCGCCCCAAAGACTTAAAGCAACCAAGTAAACATCCAATTAAGAAAATCTGTTTTGAAAGTGTTAAGAATATTTTCTAGTGTTTTTATTCACCCTTGGTTCACACCCTTCCTTGTGTGGTAGCATTCTTAGTCTTGAATTGGGAGCTGCTTGGTTCCCAATTACATGCCTAAATTCAGAGGAAACAACATACCTAATTTTCAAATTATTGTGTAATTTATTTTCTACTATGACTGGGCATTACCTGAAATAATGATGCAAGATGAACATCTCTGTTTTGCTTAAGTTAGATCTAATGGAGAAAAAGCAGTTGACATTTACTGTGAAAGCTTCCAGAGGGACTTAAAACCAATAGACATTTGGGACAAGAAATTATGGATGCCTTCCAACATACAAGAGATGATCTATGAAAGGGAGAAAAATCTGGGATGGAAATCTTTGTTAAACTACAATATTCTAAAACAGCCATGTATACTGAAGCATTTAGAAAACCATGAACAAGCCCAGGCAAGATACATGCTCAGAAATTTTTGAGAAAAAACTTTAAGCTTTCACCTTGAGCTAATACTTATACTAAGAAAATAAGTGTTGAAGTATCTAAGCACAGAGAAAAGCAGTAAAAACTAAGATAGGTAATTTTTTTCCTACTTTCTCTCTTTATATTTTTATGTGCTTGTGTTTGTTTCAGTTCTTTGCACTCTAGGAAATTTCTGGACATGGGTAAAGGAAGGGAGACATCAGTAACACATGACAAGGAATAATCTTTGCAAAAACAGTTTGGAAAAATATAGGAAAATTATTCAACAACTAAAAATCAGCAAACACTGTTGAAAGGAGAAAAACTTGATTTCTAGAGTTACAATGTCATACTATTTAAATACAAATTTTTCCATAAAAATAATAATTTATGTGTGAAAATTGAAACCATGACCTATTCAAAAGAACAGAGAAAATATACTACTGTTTCTGAAGAGCAAACATCAGACATACTAAACAATGACTTTAAAACAACTATATTAAATATACTCAGTTAAGGGAGAATGTGGAGAAATAACTAAAGAAAATCAGGAAAATGACATGAGAACAAAATGAAAATATCAACAAAGATGTAGAAATTACATAAAGGAATGAAACAGAAATTTGGAAATAAAAAGTATGATAACTAAAATACAAAATTCACTAGATTTCAACAGCAAATTTGAGTAGGAAAAAGAAAGAATAAGAGGGGCACCTAGGTGGCTTGACTGGCTGAGCTCTGACTTTGGCTCATGTCATTATCTTGCATTTCATGAGTTTGAGCCCAGTGTCGGGTTCTCTGCTGGCAGCTCAGAGACTGGAGCCTGCTTTGTATTCTATGTCTCTGTCTCTTTTTGCCCTTCCCTCACATGCACTCTATCTCTATCTCTCAAAAATAAACATTAATTTTTTTAATTAAAAAATAAGTAGAGAACTTAAAGATAAGGAAATTGAAATTTTTTTAGTATATAGAGAAGGAAGGAAAAAAGGAGAAAAAGTTAGGGTGCCCAGGTGGCTCAGTTGAGTGTATGACTCTTGATTTCAGCTCAAGTCATGATCTCAAGGTCATGGGATCGAGCCCTGTATTGGGTTCCACACTGAATGTGGAGCTTGCCTGGGATTATTTCTCTCTCTCTCTCTCTCTCTCTCTCTCTCCCTCTTCCCTTTTCCCCTGCTTGCTCTCTCTCTCAAAAATAAAAATAAATAATAATAGTAAATAAAAAATAAAAAAAGAAGGAGAAAAATAAACGGAACCTAAGGTACTTGTCATAAACATTTAAGTGTATATATATATATATATATATATATATATTATGTAAGTCCCAGAAGAGAAAGAGAGAAGAAAAAATAATTCAGAGAGTTAATTTAAAGAAATAATGGCAAAAAATGTCCTAAATTTGATAAAAGGCATCAATATACAAAGTCCAAAGTTCAAAAACTCCAAGTGGATAATCCCAAAGATATAAGACTGAGACAATTTTAATCAAACTATTGAATGCCAAAGACAGAGAGGAGCTTGTGAGCAGGAATACAAAAGTGAATCATGACATTTAATGGATTCTCTACAGGATTATCAGCCCAGTGTTCATTCAAAGTCTTGGGAACCAAAAAGCAGTGAGATAGTCTATTTAAAGTATTGAACACAGTCTGTCAACCAAAAATTCTACATCTGGTAAAACGTACTTTTAAAAATTAGGGAAAAGTTAAAACATCCCTAAAAGAAAAATTAAAACCTGAAGGAGTTTATTAACACTAGATTTTCCATAAAACAAATAGTAAATGGAGTCTTTTGGATCAACATAAATTGATGCAGGACAGCAATTTTGAAGACATATGAAAAAATAAATAATTTTCATAAATATGAATACAAGGGTGAATATAAAAGCCAAAATTATTATAATTTTATTTTGCAACTTTACTCTTCATATTTTGCATAATTAAAAAGACATATGCTTAAAAATAATTACAAATCTGTTAAAGGAACAGAATATAATAACATGTAAGTTGTGACAGTAATAATATAAAAGGGAGTGAAGTTCTACAGGAGACGTTTTGTATGAAGTTAAAGTTTAAGTTGTTATCAATTAAACTTATATTTTTACAACTTTAAGATTTTATGTGTCCCAATGGCAATCAAAACATAATAACTACAAAATATACACAAAAGAAATGAAAGGGAAACAAAGTATGTCACTTTAAAAATCAACTAAATACAAAAGAAGGCAGTAATGAAGAAAATGAGAGGGGAAAAAAACCTGTAAGACATACAGGAAACAAATAGTCCTTTGTTTTCAGGAACATTACATGTAAATAGATTAAACTCTCTAATTAAAAGACAGAAATTGATGGAATGGAGGAAAACACATGATCCAACACTGCTGTCTATAAGAGGCCTACTTTATATCTAAAGGAACAAATAGGTTGAAAGTGTACAGAAAAGGGGACCCCATTCCAATAGGAATCAATTGGAAGCTGACATAACTAAATTAATATCAAAGCAGAGTTAATTTAAAAACTGTAACAAGAGACAAAGTAGGATGTTATTGATAACAGGGTCAATTCATCAAGAAGATATAATAATTGAAAACACATATGCATCAATCAGAAGAATCCTATAATATATGATGTAAGCATTGTTAAAATTCATGAAAAAAATAGAAAGTTCTTCAACAATATTTGGAAACTTCAATATTTCACATCCAATTTTTGATAGAACACCCACAGAGATGATAAACAATAAAATAGAAGATATGAAGCAACACTATATACAGTTTAGGCCTAATATATATATATAGAACACGACATGCAGGAATAGCAAAATGTAAATTTTCTTCAAGTGCACATGAAATATTCTTCAAGCCTGATCACACATAGGCCACAAAAATAGTCATAATAACATTTTTAAAAATATTGGAATCATAATTTTTATCATACTGGATTAAAACTGAAAATTAATAGAAACTGAAATATTTACAAATATGTGGAAATTAAAGACTATAATATTAAACAACCACTGGGCCAATGAAAAAATAATAAGAGAAATTAGAAAATATCTAGAAACAAATTAAAACAAAAATGAACATTGTAAAACTTATGAGATGCATTTAAAGCAGAGCTAAGTGGTAAATTTATAGCAGAAAACAGAGATATTAAAAGAAGAAAGTTATCAGTATCCTGTTGTTACACCTTAAAAGAACTAGAAAATAAGAGATATGGGCAAAATCCCAAGCAAGAGGACAGAAGAAATTCATTAAATTTAAAGTGGAAATAAATTATAAAAAAAAAAAAATAAAAACAACATCAATGCAGACAAATACTGGATAATAGAAAATATGAATAAAATGGACAAAACATAGACTTCTGGGGAAGATGGTACAGTAAAAGGACCTTAGGTACACCTGGTTCCCAGGAAACCACTAGATAACACTCACATCAATGTAAATAACCCAGAAAATGACCCACGAAGAGGCCACATTGAGGGGGATAGGAATGGCAGAGATGCCATTAGGAACTAAAGGGACTCATGAGACAGTTTGTGGGAGAGAGGAACCTTGAGGGCATGGAGAAAGTAGATAAATGGACCTCCACACTGGGAAGCCTGCACAGGGAAAATGAATCCCCATAATATTTGGCTCTGAAAAACAGAGGGGCCAAACTTCATGAGGTCTTAGAATCAGCAGGACTTAAAACCTGGAACTTAAAAGAAAAAAAAAAAATTGGTGAGCTCAGCTCTGGGAGAGCAGGTGGGTTAAACAAGAGGAAACCAAGTCCTTACTCTTAAAGAGAAAGCACAACATACAGCCTATGTAGATATAAAATAGAATCAGCAGTTTGAAAAGCTCATGGAGAATACAGGAGGGAAAGTTTTTAATTTCAAAGCATGTCTTGGAGGGACAGAAATCACACGATCTTCTCTAAGAACAAAGGAACTAACACAAGCCATTTCCCTCCTCCTCCCTCCCTCAACATAAACACTCAGCCACCTGAAGAACACACTACCTAATTTGCTAGTACTGCCACCTCCCCTTCCACACTCACCTTTTGCCAATCCACCCATCCTGACAACCTACCTCAATCCAGGAACTGCAGGCCCTCTCCTGCAGAGGAATGGTGGTACATAAAGCTTGCTAGCAATGTCACCTGCCCCCCACCTCCCATGCTATGCTTTGGCAAATCTGCCTTTTCCAATACATTCTTGGCCAGAGCCCATTCAGGGTGATGTCAAAACCTGGCAGTGTGAAAGCAGCCACTACAGTGACCAGAACCACTCCAAAGTGACTTTTTCCCCAGAAAGAGGGAAAGGTAACCATGCAAAGCAGTCAGAGGAAGGTCCAGCAGTGGGCTGGAGGAAGAAAACTAGTCAGACTGAAACCCCACCCCTCACTGAAAGCTTCTCAGAAGGCAACACAGGGAAAACACCCTGCATCTTAGTGCTACTGTATCACTGGCAAATGCTTGGTTTGACTCAACTCAAGTCTTAGAAGTACCCAGACTGGCCCACCAACACCATAGGGACCAAATACTATCCACAATAGTCAAAGAGAGCCATTGCAGATGGCTGGGTTGAAGGAAAAGGTGGCTCAGCCACAAAAATAAGGCACGCACATTACACATCAGAGACACCCCTGAAGTGTCAGGTTATGGTGAACAAGAGTCACTACAAGGCAGGACACTAGAGAACCTATTCTTCATAAGGCCATTACTTTAAAGTGCAGGACATGTAGCTGTCTTTCCTAACACATAGAAACAGAGAGTGAGACAAAATGAAGAGACTGAGAAATATGTCCCAAATGAAAAAACAGGACAAAATCACAGAAAGAGACCGAAGTGAAATGAAGGTAAATAACATGACTGATAGGGAATTAAAGTAATGAACATAAAAATACTCAGTGGACCTGAGAAAAGAGTGGAGGTCATCAGTAAGACTCTTAATGAGAATAGAAAAGAGATGAAGAATACAATACATGAAATTAATAATATACAAGATAAAAAAAAAGTAGGCTAGATAAAGCAAAATAATGAATCAGCAACCTGGAAAAGAGAGTAGTGGAAAGCGATCAAGCTGAGCAGGTTTGAGGAAAAACTATGCAAAATAAGAATAGACTCAGGGAACTCAGCAACATCATCATGTGTAAAGACATCCCCATTATAAGAATCCTAATAGAAGAACAGAAAGAAAAGGGGAAAGAAAATGTATTTGAATAAATGATACCTACAAACTTCTCAAATCTGGGCAAGGAAACAGAAATCCAGATCCAGGAGGTACAGACAGCCTCCAACATAATCAACCCAAAGAAGTCCATATCAAGACACATAGTAATTAAAATGGCAACAGGCAGTAATAAAGAGAATTTTAAGAGCAGCAAGAGAAAATAAAGCAGTTACATGCAAGGTAAATTCCATAAGGATATCAGATGATTTTTCAACAAAAAACTTTTTAGGTAAGAAGGATGTGTCATGATATATTCAAAGTGCTGAAAGTGAAAAATCTGCAGCCAAAAATACTCTATCCAGCAAGGCTATCATTCAGAATAGAAGGAGACATAAAAAGTTTTCCAGACAAAAGTTATAAAAGATCATGAACACTAAACTCCCCTACAAGAAATGTTAAATGGTACTCTTTGACTGGAAAGGAAAGACCATAAGCAAGAGTAAGGAGAGTGGGAATCACAAAAGCAGTAAAATAAGTGTATCTGTAAAAATCAGTTAATTGACTCACAAAATAAAGGGATATAAGCATGACACCTTCCACCTAAAATGTGGGAAAGAAAGAAGTAAATAATGGGCTCAAACTTAAGCAACCATCAACTTAATATAGATTACTATATGCCAAAGGTATTATATAAAAACTGAATGTTAATGACAAACCAAAAACCAGTGATAGATATGCAAAGAATAAAGAAAAAAAAAAGAATCCAAGTATATCACTTAAGTAAGCTAACTAATCATGAGAGAAGAGAACAAGACAAGAAAGGAATGGAGAAAAAAATACAAAAAAAAAAGTTTTCTAATTCATATGACATGTAACAAAATGGCAGTAAATACATATCTATCTATAATCACTTTGAATGTTAATGGACTAAGTAATCAAATGACATAGGGTGATGGAATGGATTAAAAAAAAAAAGACCCATCTACATGTTTCCTACAAGAGGCTCATTTTACACCAATAGACACCTGCAGACTGAAAGTGAAGAGATGGAGAAACATTTATCATGCAAATGGACGTGACAAGAAAGCCAGGATAACAATACTCATATGGGACAAAATAGACTTTGTAACAAAAATGGTAACAGGAGACAAATGACACTGCATAATCATTAAAGGGGCAATAGAACAAGAAGATATATTATTTATGCAACCAATATGGGAGCACCCAAATACTTAAATCAGTTAATAACAAACATTCAGGAAGTAATCATAATAAAATAATAGTAAGGAACTTTAACACCCCAATTATATCGATGGATAGATCTTCCAAACAGAAAATCAACAAGGATACACTGGTTTTGAATAACACACTGGAACAGGTGGATTTGCCAGGTAAATTTAAAATATCCCATCCCAAAATAGCAGGATACCACTATTTTAAAGTGCATATGTAACATTCTTCAGAATAGATCATATATTAGGCGACAAAACAAGACTCAACAAATTAAAAAAAGATTGCAGTTGTTCCATGCCTCTTTTCTTTTTTTTTTTTAAATTTTTTTTTCAACATTTATTTATTTTTGGGACAGAGAGAGACAGAGCATGAACGGGGGAGGGGCAGAGAGAGAGGGAGACACAGAATCGAAACAGGCTCCAGGCTCTGAGCCATCAGCCCAGAGCCTGACGCGGGGCTCGAACTCACGGAGTGCGAGATCGTGACCTGGCTGAAGTCGGACGCCCAACCGACTGCGCCACCCAGGTGCCCCTCCATGCCTCTTTTCTAACTACAATGCTATGAAACTAAAATTCAACCACAAGAAAAAATATGGAAAGAGCTCACATACACGGAGATCAAATAACATGCTACTAAACATTGAATGGGTAAACAACAGCAACAACAATTAAAGACAAAATTAAAAAATACATGGAGACAATTAAAAATGAAAATACAACGATCCAAAATTTGAGGAATACAGCAAATATATTCTGTGAGGAAAGTTCAGAGCAATATATGCTTACTCAAAAAGTAAGAAAAATATTAAATAAACAACCTAAAAATTAAAGCAGAAATAAAGAAAATAGGAACTAAACACAAAAACAAAAACAATATAAAAGATCTATGAAACCAGGAGCTGGTTCTTTGAAAAGATCAACAAACTTGGTAAAACTTTAATGAGACCCAAAACAAAAACAAAAACAAAACAAGTCAGAGAAAGACAAATACCATATGATTTCATTCACATGTGGAATTTAAGAAACAAAACAGATAAACATAGGAGAATGGAAAAAAAGAGAGAGGGAAGCAAACATTAAGAGACTCTTAACTATAAAAAATAAGCAGAGGATTGATGGAAGGAGGTGGGTGGTGGATGGACTAAATGGGTTACGGGTATTAAGGAGGGCACCTGTGATGAGAAATGGGTGTCACTAAATTTTACACCTGAAACCAATTTTATCATATGTGTTAACTAGAATTTAAATAAAAACCTGAAGAAGACAGAGAGAGAGAGAGGACTGAAATAATCAAAATCAAAATCAGAGGAGAAATAACAACCAACATGACAGAAATGCAAAGGATTATAAGAGAATACTATGAAAAATATATACCAACAAATTGGACAACCTAGATGAAATGGACTAAATCCTAAAATCATAACCTCACAAAATGGCATCAGGAAGAAATGGAAAGTTTGAATAGACTGAGCACCAGCAATTCGTTTAAATCAGTAATTTTAAAAATACCGATAAACAAAAGTCTAGCACTAGATGGCTTCACAAGTAACTTCTAGTAAACATTTTAAAAAGAGTTAATACCTATTCTTCTCAAACTACTCCAAAAATGGAAGAGAAAAGGAAGCTTCCAATTTCATTCTGTGAGACCAGCATTACCCTGTTGTTAAAAGTATATAAAGACACTATGAAAAAAATAGAATTAACTATTCATGTCTGGTGAATATACATGGAACAGTCCTCAACAAAATATTAGCAAAACGAATCCAGCAAGACGTTACAAGTAATTAACCACAATCAGGTGGTATTTATTCCCGAGACGCAGGGTGGGTCAATATTCATAAATCAATGTGATACATCACATCAATAAGATAAAGACTAAAAACCAAATGATCATTTCAATAGATGCAGAAAAAACATTTCACAAAGAACAACATCATGATTAAAAAAAAAACTCTCAATACAGTAGGTTTAGAGAGAACATACGTCAATGTAATAAAGGCCATATATGAGAAACCTACAACTAACGTCATACTCAATGTTGAAAAACTGAGAGTTTCACCACAAGATCAGGAACAAGACAAGGATATCCACTGTATCCACTTTCATTCAACACGATATTGAAGTCCTAGTCACAACGATCAGACAACAAAAGCAGCATCAACAACAAATAAAAGACATTCAAATTGGTAAATAAAACCTAAAATTTTCACTATTTGTAGATGATATAATACACATGTAGAAAAATTTTATATATACAAAAACTACTAGAAGTGACAAAATAATTCAGTAAGGTTACAGTATACAAAATCAATGTACAGAAATTCATTGAATTACTTTACACTAATAATGAAGCAACAGAAAGAGAAATTAAGAAAGAAATTCTAGGGGCGCCTGGGTGGCTCAGTCAGTTAAGCGTCTGACTTCGGCTCAGGTCATTATCTCACGGTTCGTGGGTTCAAGCCCCGCATCAGTCTCAGGCTCAGAGCCTGGAGCCTGTTTCAGATTCTGTATCTCCCTCTCTGTCTTCCCCTCCCCCACTTGTGCTCTGTCTCCCTCTGTCTCAAAAATAAACATTAAAAAGAAAGAAACAATTCCTTCCATATACAATTGCACCAAAATTAATACAAATATGTAAGAATAAACTTAACTAAGGAGGTGAAAGATTTGTACTCTGGAAACTATAAAACCTTGACTAAAAAATCGAAGATGACAGGAAAAAAGGAAAAAAGATGTTGCATGTTCATGGATTGGAAAAACACATTTTGTTATATTGCCTATACTACCCAAAGTAATATACATGTTTAATGCAATCCATATAAAAATACCAACAGAATATTTTTATAGAACTAGAACAAATGTTCCTAAAATTTGTATGGAATCACAAAAAATCCTAGTAGCCTAAGCAACCTTGAAAAAGGCAAGCAAAACTGGAAGTATCACAATTCCAGACTTCAAGTTATATTACAAAGCTGTAGTAATCAAAATAATATGGTAGTGGCACAAATATATACACATAGATCAGTGAACAGCATAGAAAGCCCAGAAATATACCTACAATTATATACTCAATTTGTTCTTGACAAAAGAGACAAGAACATGCAAAGAGGAAAAGAATGTCTGTTCAACAGGTGTGTTGGGAAAACTGGACAGTTACATGCCAATAAATGAAACTGGGTCAGTTACTTACACCATACACATAAAATATATTCAAAATGTATTAAATACCTAAATATGAGTCCTAAAATCATAAAAGTCCTAGAAAAGAGCACTAGCAGTAATTTCTCTGACATGTGACACAGCAATATTTTTCTAGATGTCTCCTGGAGCCAGGAAATAAGAGCAAAAATTAAACTATTGGGGCAACATCAAAATACACAGCTTCTATACAGTGAAGGAAATAATCAACAAAACGAAAAGATATCCTAGTGAATGAGAGAGGTATCTGCAAATGACATATCCAATAAAGGGTTAGTATCCAAAATGTATAAAGAACTTATAAAACTCAAAACTCAACACCCTGAAAAACATAAAAGCCAGTTAAAAATGGGCAGAAGTCATGAACAGGCATTTCCCCAATGAAGACATTCAGATGGCCAACAAACACATGAAAGGATGCTCAATATCACTCATCATCAGGGAAATGCAAATCAAGACCACAATTGGATATCACTTCCCATCTGTCAGAATGGCTAAAATTAAAAAAAAAAAAAATCAAGAAACAGCAAGTGTTTTTAAGAATATGGAGAAAAAGGAACCCCCTTGTACTGTTGGTGGGAATACAAACTGGTGCAGTCACTGTAGAAGACAGTATGGAGGTTCCTCAAAAAGTTAAAAGTAGAACAACCCTGCAATCCAGTAATCACACTACTGAGTATTTACCCCAAAAATACAAAAACACTAATTTGAAAGGATACATGCACCCCTATGTTTATTGCTTCATCATTTATGATAACAGCCAAATTACGAAAGCAGCTAAAATTTCCATTGATATATGATTGAATAAAGAATAAGCATTACTGGGCCATAAAAATGAATAAAGAATAAGTATTCCTGGGGCACAAAAAAGGTATGAAATCTTGCTATTTACAACATGGGTGAGGCTAAAGAGTATAATGGTAAGCAAAATAAGTCAGTCAGAGAAAGACAAACATGATTTCACTCATATGAGTGATTTCACTCATATGAACAAAGGAAAAAAAAAAGAGAGAAAGACGAACCAAGAAACAATCTTAATTTTAGAGAACAAACTGATAGTTACCACAGGGGAGGTTGGTGGCATGATGGGCAATATAGGTGATAGGAATTGAGGAGTGTGCTTGTTGTAATGACTAATGGGTGATGTATAAAATAGTTGAATCACTATATTTTATACCTATTTATTACACTCTATTTTAACTATACTGCAAATAAAATAAAATAAAATAAAATAAAACAATTGTAAAAAGAATTATGCAAATTTTATCAGCTATTAAATGCCTATAAATAAGATAACCTAGACCAAATGGAAAAGTTTCTAGAAACATACTGCCAAGACTGAATCATGAATAAATAGAAAAGTTTAATAGATATAAACAGTATGTATATTAAAAAAGCAATAAAAAAACACGCATCAAAGATTTGACTGCTTCACTGGTGAATTCTACCAAACATTTAAGAATAATTAACCCCAATTCTAAAGTTTCTCCAAAAAATATTAAAGGGAAAGGATACTTCCTAATTCTGTCTATAAGTTCAGCATTCCCTTGTTACAAAAGCCAGACAAAGACACAGCTAGGAAAGCAAACTACAGACCAGTCAGTATCCTTTATTAATATTAGTGGTAATTTTACTGAAGAAAATACTGGGAAACTGAATTCACCAACATATTAAAAGGCTTATACACCATGGCCAAGTGAAGCTTATCTAGAAAATGCAAGGATTTTTCAATATACAGAAATCAAACACTGTAATATGCCACATTAACAGAATGAAAGGAAAAAAATCACATGATCACCTACATAGATGCACAAAGAACATTTGACAAAATTTAACACCATTTATTGTTAAAGACACTCAATACGTTAGGAATTGGAGGTGTATTAGTTTGCTAAGGGCAAGGTTACAAAGTACTACAAACTAGGTTGTTTCACGATATAAATTAATTTTCCCACATTTATGAAGCCTAGAAATATATAAGCCAGGTGTCATCAGGGCTGATTCTTTCTGAGAGCTGTGAAGATGAATATGTTCTATAATTCTCTCATAGCTGGCATCTGTTTTTGTTTGTTTTGTTTTGTTTTTGTTGTTTGTTTTTGCTTCTGTTTTTTTGATGGCATTTTTGTCATTCGTTGAGTTGGAGAAACATAAATCCATTCTCTGCTTTCATCTTCCCATAGCATTCTCCCTGTGTTTACTTATCTGTCTCCAACTGTTTTTCATTTTTATAGCATTGCTAAACATATTGGATTATGTATATAATATGTATATGTATAATATATATAGCCCAACAATAATAAGCTCATTTTAATTTGATTAATTTTATAGGGATTCTATCTCCAAATACAGTTGCATTCTGATATTGGGAGTTATGACTTAAAAATATGAATTCCTGGAAGACATATTTCAATTCATAAGTGAAAGAAAGTTCCTTAACATGATAAATCCATGCTAACATAATCAGTGTTGAGAGATTAAAAGCTTTGCTTTAAAAACAGGAACAAGATAATGATGCCTAGTTTCACCACTTCTACTCAACATAACATTGGTAGTTCTAGCCATATAAATTAGTCAATAAAAAGAAAACTTCTACAAATTTGAAAAAAAAGGAAGTAAAATTAGATATATTTACAAATAACATGAGATTATATGAAGAAAACCCTAAAGGTTCCACCATAAACCTGCTAAAAGTTAAAGACAAATCCAGCAAAAACCAAGATACAAAATAAAAATGTAAAAACCAACTGCATATAGGAGTGGGGGAAAAAAGAGGAGAGAAGAGAACAACCCACAAGAGATTCTTAACTATAGAGAAAAAACTGAGGTTTGATGGAGGGAGGTGGGTGGGAAATGGGCTAGATGGGTGATGAGTTGTAAAGACAGAACTTGTGATGAGCACTGGGTGTTATATGTAAGTGACGAATCACCAAATTCTACTCCTGAAACCAATATTGCACTGTATGTTAACTAAATAAAATTTAAAATGAAAAAATAAACAAACTGCATTTCTAAACTTACAATAACAATACAAAATGGAAATTAAGAAACAGTTCCATCTGCAATAAACTTAAAAGAATAAAATACCTTAGGAATAAATTTAACCAAGGGGGAAAACATTTGTACACTGGGAAGTACAAAATATTGCTGAAAGAAATTAAAGAAGACATAAATTAATAGAAAGACATTCCTTGATCGTGAGTTGGAAGACTTGATGTTGTTGAGATGATAAGACTACCCAAAGTGATTTAGATATTTACTGAAACTCCTATCAACATCCAAAAAGTAGTTTTTGTGTAAATAAATAATTCATCCAAAGATTCACATGGAATCTCAAAGGACCATAAATAACCAATTTTGAAAAAGGGAATCAAAGCATACAGACTTCCAATTCCTGATTTCATGTCTTACTATAGGCTACAGTAAACAAAACTATGACACAGGAATAAGAATCAATATATAGATCAAGGAAATAGAATAGAAAATACAGGAAAAAAAACCTCTAACATATATGTTCCTAACCAAAAAAGTAAAATGCAACCTACTGAATAAAATGAAATATTTACAAATTATTTATCTGATAAGAAATTAATATTCATAAAATTAAAAAGACACTGTATTAGTCAGGATCCTCCAGAAAAATAGAACCAATAGGATATATATGTATAGACATTATATACATATATATAATTAAAATAAGATTCAAAATCTTATTTATATATATATATAACTTATTTAGAAATTGGCATGTATGATTATGAAGGCCAATGATCTGATATCTGTAAGCTGTAGAACAAAGAAAGCCAGTGGTTTATTTTAGCATGAATCTGAACGCTTGAAAACTGGGGAAGCCAATGGAAGCCACTCCAAGTTCAAATGACTGAGAATCAGGGGACTGACAGGATAAGTCCCAGTCAATGCCCAAAAGATTAGGAACTAGTAGTGCTGATGATATCCAAGGGCAGAAGATCGATGTCCCAGCTCAAAAAAGAAAAAAAAATTGTCCTTTTTCTGCCTTTGTGTTATATTCAAGCCCTCAGTGAATTGTATGATGCCTACTGGCATTAGTGAAGGTAATATTTATTTAGCCTACCATTTTAAATACTCATCTCATTCTATTTAGTCTACCATTTCAAATACTCATCTCATTCATAAACATCCTCACAGAGACACCTAGAAATAATATTTTCCCAGCTATCTGTTATCCCTTAGCTCAATCAGATTGACACATAAAATTACCCAGCACAAGTCCATCCATTGTCATCTTGCACCCAAATACTTCAATGTTGCTGGGAAAACTGGACAGCTACATTCAAAGGAATGAAACTGGACCCACTTTTACAAAATACACAACAGTAACTTCAAAATGAGTTAAAGAACTAAATGTGAAACCTTGAACCATAAAAAAATACTAGAAGATAACAAGGGCAGTGATTTTTTTTTTTTTTACATCAGCTGTAGCAACATTCTTCTAGATATGTATCTTTAAGCAAGGGAAATAAAAGCAAAAGTAAACTATTGGGACTACATTAAAATGAAAAGCTTTTGCACTGTGAAAAAAAAGAAAACAACTTAGTGAATTGGAGAAGGTATTTTCAAATCACATATCTGATAAGGGGTTAGAATCCAAAATATATAAGTAACTTACACAACTTAACATAAAAAGTACACAATCAAATTTAAAAAATGGGCAGAGGACCTGAATGACATTTTTCCAAAGAAGACATTCAGATGGCCAAAAGACACATGAAAAGATAGTCAGCATCACTAATTATCATGCAAATGTAAATAAAAACCACAATGAGATACTACTTTACACCTGTCAGAATGGCTAAAATGAAAGAGACAAGAAATAACAAGTGTTGGCAAGGATGTGAAGGAAAAGGAAATTTGCATACTGTTGGTGGGAATGTAAATTTGAGACAGCCACTGTGACTATCAGTATGAAAATTCCTCAAAAAAATAAAAATAGGAATAACATATGATCCAATAACTCCATTATTAAGTGTTTACACAGAGAAAACAAAAACACGAATTCAAAAAGATACATGCATCCCTATGCATATAACAGCATTATCTAAAACAACCCAGATATGGAAGCAACCTTACTGTCCATTGATATATTAATAGATAAGAAATATATGAGACACACACACAGTGGAATATTACACAGTTATAAAAAGGATGAGAAATATTGCCTTTTGCAAAAACATGGATGGACCTAGTATTTCATTCATACTAAATGAAATGAGTGAGATGGCAAAAGACAAAACCATGTGATTTCACTTCCACATGCTCTAGAAAGCAAAACAAATGAGTAAACAAACAAAAGGCAGAATCAGCATAATAAATACAGAGAATACACTGATGTTTCCTAGAGGGAAGGGGATGAAGGATGGACATAATGGATGACGTGGATTGGGATATACAAGTCACCAGTACGGTATAAATAATTATTGTAATAAAAGTCATATCATGGGGAATATAGTCAATAATATTGTCATAGCATTGTGTGGTGGCAGATGATAGCTTGTATGATAAGGGTCTCTTTTGCAACTTTAAAAATTCTGCCTTTTTCTTTGATTTTGACTTGGTTTCTATGTTTTGGTGAAGTCTTTGTGTTTACATTCCTTGGGGATTTTTGATCTTCATGTCCCTAGATGTTCATATTTTTCCCCATTTTTGGAAACTTTTCAGCCATTATTTCTTTCAGTAAGATTTCTGCATCTGTCCCTTACACTTATACTTCTGGGACTTCCATAAAGTTTATATTAATTCTTTTTTTCTCATATTTCATAAACCCCATAGTCTTTCTTTACTTTTTAGTTTTGCTTCTTTTCCCTCTGATTGATTATTTTCAAATAAATTGTCATCTAATTTATAGATTTTTATTTGCTTGATCAAGTCTGATATTGACATTCTTTACTGTGCTTGTGCTTTTAAGTGAGACTTTAGTTTTTGTTTTATTTTGTTGTTATTTTTTAATATCAAATTTATTGTCAAATTTGTTTCCATAGAACACCCAGTGCTCATCCCAAAAGGTGCCCTCCTCAATACCCATCAACCACCCGCCCCTCCCTCCCAAACCCAATCTACCTTCAGTTTGTTCTCAGTTTTTAAGAGTCTCTTATGCTTTGGCTCTCTCTCTCTCTAACCTCTTTTATTTTACTTCCCCTCCCCCATGGACTTCTGTTAAGTTTCTCAGTATCCACATAAGAGTGAAAACATATGGTATCTGTCTTTCTCTGTATGACTTATTTCACTTAGCATAACACTCTCCAGTTCCATCCACGTTGCTACAAAAGGTGATATTTCATTCCTTCTTATTGCCACATAGTATTCCATTGTGTATATAAACCACAATTTATCCATTCGTCAGTTGATGGACATTTAGGCTCTTTCCATAATTTGGCTATTGTTGAAAGTGCTGCTATAAACATTAGAGTATAAGTGACCCTATGCATCAGCACTCCTGTATCCCTTGGGTAAATTCCTAGCAGTGCTATTGCTGGGTCATAGGGTAGATCTATTTTTAATTTTTTGAGGAACCTCCACACTGTTTTACAGAGCAGATGCACCAGTTTGCATTCCCACCAACAGTGCAAGAGGGTTCCCATTTCTCCACATCCTCTCCAACATCTATAGTCTCCTGTTTTGTTCATTTTGGCCACTCTGACTTGCGTTAGGTGGTATCTCAGTGGGGTTTTGATTTGTATTTCCCTGATAAGGAGCGACGTTGAGCATCTTTTCAGTGCCTGTTGGCCATCTGGAGGTCTTCTTTAGAGAAGTATCCATTCATGTTTTCTGCCCATTTCTTCACTGGATTATTTGTTGTTTGGGTGTGGAGTTTGGTGAGCACTTTATAGATTTTGGATACTAGCCCTTTGTCCGATATGTCATTTGCAAATATCTTTTCCAATTCCGTTGGTTGCCTTTTAGTTTCGTTGATTGTTTCCTTTGCTGTGCAGAAGCTTTTTATCTTCATGAAGTCCCAATAGTTCATTTTTGCTTTTAATTCCCTTGCCTTTGGGGATGTGTCAAGTAAGAAACTGCTGCAGCTGAGGTCAGAGAGGTTTTTCCCTGCTTTCTACTGTAGGGTTTTGATGGTTTCCTGTCTCACATTCAGGTCCTTTATCCATTTTGAGTTTGTTTTTGTGAATGGTGTAAGAAAGTGGTCTAGTTTCAACCTTCTGCATGTTGCTGTCCAGTTCTCCCAGCACCATTTGTTAAAGAGACTGTCTTTTTTCCATTGGATATTCTTTCCTGCTTTGTCAAAGATTAGTTGGCCATACTTTTGTGGGTCTAGTTCTGGGGTTTCTACTCTATTTCATTGGTCTATGTGTCTGTTTTTGTGCCAATACCATGCTGTCTTGATGATGACAGCTTTGTAGTAGAGGCTAAAGTCTGGGATTGTGATGCCTCCTTCTTTGGTCTTCTTCAAAATTACTTTGGCTATTCAAGGTGTTTCGTGGTTCCGTACAAATTTTAGGATTGCTGGTTCTAGCTTCGAGAAGAATGCTGGTGCAATTTTGATTGGGATTGCATTGAATGTGTAGATAGCTTTGGGAAGTATTGACATTTTGACAATATTTATTCTTCCAATCCATGAGCACACAATGTTTTTCCATTTCTTTATATCTTCTTCAATTTCCTTCATAAGCTTTCTATGGTTTTCAGCATACAGACATTTTACATATTTGGTTAGGTTTATTCCTGGGTATTTGATGCTTTGTGGTGCAGTTGTGAATGGGATCAGTTTCTTTATTTGTCTTTCTGTTGCTTCATTGTTAGTGTATAAGAATGCAACTGATTTCTATACATTGATTTTGTATCCTGCAACTTTGCTGAATTCATGGATCAGTTCTAGCAGACTTCTGGTGGAGTCTGTCGGATTTTCCATGGATAATATCATGTCATCTGCAAAAAGTGAAAGCTTAACTTAATCTTTGCCAATTTTGATGCTTTTCATTTCCTTTTGTTGTCTGATTGCTGATGCTAGCACTTCCAACACTTGTTAAACAACAACAGTGAAAGTGGACATCCCTGTCGTGTTCCTGATCTCAGGGAGAAAGCTGCCAGTCTTTCCCCATTCAGGAGTATATTAGCTGTGGGCTTTTCATAAATGGCTTTGATGATGTTTAAGTATGTTCCTCTATCCCAAAATTCTAGAGGGTTCTTATTAAGAAAGGATGCTGAATTTTGTCAAATGCTTTTTTGGCATCATTTTACAGGATCATATGGTTCTTTTCTTTTCTTTTCTTTTATTAATATGATGTATCACGTTGATTGATTTGCGAATGTTGAACCAGGCCAGCAGTCCAGGAATGAGTCCCACTTGATCATGGTGAATAATTCTTTTTATATGCTGTTGAATTCGATTTGCTAGTATCTTATTGAGAATTTTTGCATCCATGTTCATCAGGGATAATTGCCTGTAGTTCTCTTTTTTTACTGGGTCTCTGTATGGTTTAGGAATCAAAGTAATGCTGGCTTCATAGAATGGATCTGGAAGTTTTCCTTCCCTTTCTATTTTTTGGAACAGCTTGAGAAGGATAGGTATTATTTCTACTTTAAATGTCTGTTAGAATTCCCCTGGGAAGCCATCTGGTCCTGAACTCTTATTTGTTGGGAGATTTTTGATAACTGATTCAATTTTTTCGCTGGTTATGGGTCTGTTCAAGCTTTCTATATCTTCCTGTTTGCATTTTGGAAGTGTGTGGGTGTTTAGGAATTTGTCCATTTCTTCCACGTTGTCAAGTTTGTTGGCATATAATTTTTCATAATATTCCCTGATAAGTGCTTGTATTTCTGAGGGATTGGTTGTAATAATTCCATTTTCATTCATGATTTTGTCTATTTGAGTAATCTCCCTTTTCCTTTTTGGGAAGCCTGGCTAGAGGTTTATCAATTTTGTTTATTTTTTCAAAAAACCACCTCTAGGTTTCATTGATCTACTCTACAGATTTTTTAGATTCTATGTTGTTTATTTCTGCTCTTATCTTTATTATTTCTCTTCTTCTGCTGGGTTTGGGGTGTCTTTGGTGTTCTGCTTCTATTTCCTTTAGGTGTGCTGCTGGATTTTGTATTTGGGATTTTTCTTGTTTCTTGAGATAGGCCTGGATTGCAATGTATTTTCCTCTCAAGACTGCCTTTGCTGCATCCCAAAGCGTTTGGATTGTTGTCTTTTCATTTTCATTTGTTTCCATATATTTCTTAATTTCTTCTCTAATTGCCTGGTTGACCCATTCATTCTTTAGTAGGGTGTTTTTTAACCTCCATGCTTTTGGAGGTTTTTCAGACTTTTTCTTGTGGTTGATTTCAAGCTTCATAGCATTGTGGTGAAAGTGTGCATGGTATGATCTCAATTCTTGTATACTTATGAAGGGCTGTTTTGTGACCCAGTATGTGATCTATCTTGGAGAATGTTCCATGTGCACTTGAGAAGAAAGTATATTCTGTTGCTTTGGGATGCAGAGTTCTAAATATATCTGTCAAGTCCATCTGACTCAATGTATCATTCAGGGCCCTTGTTTCTTTATTGATCCTGTGTATAGATGATCTATCCATTGTTGTGAGTGGAGTATTAAAGTCCCATGCAATTACCACATTCTTATCAATAAGGTTGCTTATGTTTGTGATTAATTGTTTTATATATTTGGGGCTCCCGTATTTGGCACATAGACATTTATAATTGTTAGCTCTTCCCGATGGATAGATCCTGTAATTATTATATAATGCCCTTCTTCATCTCTTGTTACAGTCTTTAATTTACTGTCTAGTTTGTCTGATATAAGTATGGCTATTTCAGCTTTCTTTTGACTTCCAGTAGCATGATAGATAGTTCTCTGTCCCCTCACTCTCAATCTGAAGGTGTCCTCAGGTCTAAAATGAGTCTCTTGTAGACAGCAAATAGATGGGTCTTACTTTTTTTTTATCCATTATGATACCCTATGTCTTTTGGTGGGAGCATTTAGTCCATTTACATTCAGTGATATTATTGAAAGATATGGGTTTAGAGTCATTGTGATGTCTGTAGGTTTCATGCTTGTAGTGATATCTTTGGTACCTTGTCTCACAGGTTCCCCCTTAGGATCTCTTGTAGGGCTGGTTTAGTGTTGATGAATTCCTTCAGTTTTTGTTTGTTTGGCAAGACCTTTATCTCTCCTTCTGTTCTAAATTACAGACTTGCTGGATAAAGGATTCTCAGCTGCATATTTTTTTCTCTTCATCACATTGAAGATTTCCTGCCATTCCTTTCTGGCCTGCCAAGTTTCTGTAGATAGATCCGTCACTAGTCTTACTGGTCTATCTTTATGTGTTAGAGCTTGTTTATCCCTAGCTGCTTTCAGAATTCTCTCTTCTTCTTTGTATTTTGCCAGTTTCATTTTGATATGTCATGCAGAAGATCGATTCAAGTTACATCTGAAGGGAGTTCTCTGTGCCTCTCGGATTTCAATGCCTTTTTCCTAACCCAGATCAGGGAAGTTCTCAGCTATGATTTCTTCAAGTACACCTTCAACACCGTTCCCTCTCTCTTCCTCTTCTGGGATCCCAATTATGCATATATTATTACATTTAATTTTGTCACTTAGTTCTCTAATTCTCCCCTCATACTCCTGGATTTTTTTATCTCTGTTTTTCTCAGCTTCTTTTTTTCCATAATTTCATCTTCTAATTCACCTATTCTCTCCTTTGCCTCTTCAATCTGAGCTGTGGTCGCCTCCATTTTATTTTGCACCTCATTTATAGCATTTTTTAGTTCCTCCTGACTGTTTCTTAGTCCCTTGATCTCTGTAGTAATAGATTCTCTGATGTTGTCTATACTTTTTTCAAGCCCAGCAATTAATTTTATGACTATTATTTTAAATTCATTTTCTGTTACATTGCTTAAATCGTTTTTGATCAGTTCGTTAGCTGTAGCTACTTCCTGGAGTTTCTTATGAGGATGATTCCTCTGTTTCATCATTTTGGATAGTCCCTGGAGTGGCGTGGAACTGCAGGGCTCTTCCCCTGTGCTGTCTGGAATAACTTGAGTTGGTGGGTGGGGCTGCAGTCAGACCTGATGCCTGTCCCCAGCCCACCGCTGGGGCCACAGTCAGACTGGTGTGTACCTTATCTTCCCATCTCCCTGGGGCAGGACTGTCTGTGGAGTGGTGTGGCCCTTGTCTGGATTACTTGCACACTGACAGGCTTGTGGTACTGCTTCAATGGGATCTGGCATATTCGCTGGAGTGAATCCACATGGTGCACAGGGGTGGGAGGAGCAGACTCAGCTCACTTTGCTCTAGGTGGTCCCCTATGGAAGGGGCCCTGCAGCTCTAGGAAGGAGGCCGACCCGTCTGAGGGATGGATCCACAGAAGCACAGGGTTGGGTGTTTGTGCTGTGCAAACAAGTTCCGTGACAGGAACTTGTTCCCTTTGGGATTTTGTCTGGGGCATGGGCGAGGGAGATGGTGCTGGCGATCGCCTTTGTTTCCTGCCAAGCTGAGCTCTGTCCTCTGGGGCTCAAAAACTCTCCCTCCCATTGTCCTCTAGCCCTCCTGCTCTCAGAGCAGAGCTGTTGACTTATAACATTTCAGATGTTAAGTCCGGCTGGCTGTCAGAACACACTCCGTCCAGCCCCCACACTTTTGCAAGCCAGACTTGGTGGCTCTGCCTTGCAGGGTGGGCTGTTTGCTCCTCCACTGCCTGGCTCCCTCCCACCAGTCCATGTAGCACGCACTGCCTCTCTGCCCTTTTTACCTTCTTCCATGGGCCTCTCATCTATGCTTGGCTCCGGAGAGTCTGTTCTTCTAGTCTTATCGCTTCTCGGCCTTTTGGCTAAGATCAAGTGTTCTTCTAGTCTTCTGGTGGTTTTCTGGGTTATTTAGGCAGATGTGGGTGGAATCTAATTGGTCAGTAGGATGAGATGAGCCCAGCGTCCACCTATGCCACCATCTTCCTCTGTCCAATCCGAGACTTTAGTTTTTAGAGCAGTTAAAGTTCAAGGCAAAATTGAGTGAGAAGGACAGATTTCCCATATGTTCCCTGCCCATACATAGCTTTCTTAATTATCAACACCCCCACCAGAATGGTACACCTGTTCCAATTGATCAACACTA
Organism: Panthera tigris; assembly: GCF_018350195.1. Taxonomy (NCBI): domain Eukaryota; kingdom Metazoa; phylum Chordata; class Mammalia; order Carnivora; family Felidae; genus Panthera; species Panthera tigris. The sequence goes on along the minus strand of NC_056677.1, from coordinate 68,100,507 downwards.
TAAACCCTAGAAATCCATATTTTACATTACATTTCACTCTAGGTGTTCTACATTCTAAGTGTTTGGACAAATGTATAATGCTATATATCCATGCTATTCAACAATGTGTTTTCACTTCCCTAAAAATCCTCAGTGTTCCACCTATTCATTCTTTTCCTGCCGCCATCAAATCTTTGCAACTACTATCCTTATTGTCTTCATGGTTTTGCTTTTCCCCACATGTCTTATTATTGGAATTATACACATTATGTAGAGTTTTCAGATTGACTTCTTTCATATAGTAATATGAATTTAAGTTTTCACCATGTATTTTCATGTTTTAATGGCACATTTCATTTTAATGTTGAATATTCCAATACCTAAAGGTACCAAAATTTATTTATCCAGTTACCTTCTGAAAAACATTATAGTTGTATCCACAATTTGACATTATCAATAAAATTATTATGAAGATTCTTGTGCAACTTTTTATGTGAACATAGGGTTTCAACTTCTTTGGATAAATACCAAGGTGTGTGATTTCATTTATTGTATTTTTCACCTTTTTCTTTGTTAAAGTTTTCATTTTGTTCATGTATTGTTATCCTGCTCATTGAGTTATCTATCTGTGTCTAGCTCATGGGCTTCAATTATTTTGATTTATTTGTCAAGCAATTTATAGATGTCCATTTTGGTATTGGTTTTTGAAAAATTATTGTTTTCTTTTTGTGGTGTCATGTTTCATTGATTGTGTTTCTAGTAGTTTTGCACTGTTGTCTTCACATTTATAGATTCAGTCACCTACTTCTGTCTTTACTGATTGGTTTTAGGAGAGAAATACCTTTATCATATGGTATTTGCCTTTCTTTGATCATTCTGCTCAACAACGCATTCTGAGGATCTTTCAGACCTCTTCTATGGATGCAACCACTCCACATATCTTGTTTCCTCCTGGGGAGGATCCTTAAGATTATATTTTTTCTCTCCATCTTGCAAAGTTAGGCTGGGCACTGAAAGTCTGCCATTTGTTTTCTTTAGAGAGAGATACCCTAAAATGCTCACATTTGAATGTTTTCCCCAAATTCTGCAGAGTTAAGCTGGCTTCCTCCGTGCACTTGTGTTTCCTCTGTAAAAACTTTCACTTACTGTCAAGAGCCTGACAATGGGATGTTAATGAGGTATGTGAGGCATTAGGGGTGCCCATGCACCAGGTGAAGGTGTCAGTAGGCAGGGCATCCATGTGTAGCTCATGGACAGGCTTCCTGATGAGGTCCATGGAAAACTTCTGTGATATCTGTGTAACTTTCATGAGTTCTGAGCCCTGGTTACTGTGCTTCCAGACTCTCCCAACCCTTCAGCTTTTCCAATTACTTCAGCATTATAGGTGAGACATGAAAGAAGTGAGCTCTTTGGCAGCGTCTTACTAGGCTGGGGAATCCAGGCATTCATTAACTACACTCTCACATTCCCCTGTGGAGAACTATCAGCTCAAGGTGGTCTATCTTGGAACTGAGCTTTGTCTTATGGGAGGGTAATGTGTATAAGGTGAAATTATTCTTATACTCCTCAATTCATCTATCCTTGGATTTTTTTGTTCCAGTGGTGTTCTTATATTTCTCTGTTGGACTCTCGGACTTCCACAAAAGTACTCTTGTCCATGGGTGGTTGTCAAAATAAATGTTCTATGGAGGGATGACAATAGAAAATGCCTATTATTCCTCCATTGTGCTAGGCCATTCTTCTCAAGACTTCATTGTCAACAATTTTCCAATCATGTTTCTTCCAAGTCTGTGACCATCTAGCTAAACCATTGGAAATAGCCCATAAATTGGTATATAATCATACCTCTGACCATTTCTCCTTCCAAGCAAAGTGAACAACTGTGTGCCCTGCCCAACGTTTTGCCCACTGGGAGGACTTTCTTTCACTATTGTCCTTCAAGGATGTTCTATAGAGGGGCTTGGGTGTTATAGCTGTACAATTTCAGTCGGTGACAGCATATCATGCAGCATTATTCATAAACCAAGCCAAAGTCTTCTCTTCCTCTGTCAAATGATCATAGGGAAATACCCATGAAGTCATAGGTGCAGGCTGGGATACAACATCCCGTGTAGCAAAAGTGGGGATCATGGGCCTTCAGGCCACTTTTTCATGTAATGTAATTGTGCCATTAGGGCTTACTTTGGCCCAATCATATATACACCACTTCCATTTGATGATGTAGTGATGCTATGCACCCCCTAACATTAAGTTTGGTGGATCAGATAACAGCCATTTTATTATGAGAAGCTCAGTTTGCATGGTAAATTTGTGGCCTTTGGATAAGTGTTCAATCTCTACTAAGCCCAGTAGCAGACTAAGACCTGTTTATCAAAAGGAGAGTAGTTATCTTCAGATTATGTAAGGGCTTTGCTCCAAGTTATAAAACCTTTTTCTATGTTTCTCTTATATAGTTATGTCATGAGTGACATGTAAATATCTTACCGATAAGTGTACAGAAGTTTTCACTTCTCTGTTACTAGGTTCAACTAGCATATGTAATCACATCCACCTTACCTTTGGCAGTTGAGTGCTGTCACATGGCTCTTGCCACTCCAAGATCCAATTACTATCACTGCATTTAGGTTTTCCAGTTGAATGGCTATAATTCTCACTATAATATCTAGCCTGCAGAGAATAGCTACCATGGAACTCTAAAGATACTGGGGGTACACTCAGAAATTTATTCCTCAAAATATTGATGAAAGTATGTCTTCTAGACCCTCCCAATGTGGGTGAATTGGTATTAAATGACAACTTTGCTCTAACATTCTAATATCTCTAAACCTCTGAATCCTTTTTATACATTAAACCAAGGAACATCAGGCATTTCCAATTCACTCACAGTGGACTATTTTTTGATCAACATTTCAGCCAATCAACCAAAGTGTTGGAGTCCCTTTTAACTCCCAATGCTGCAACATTAAATTTAGAATTTCTTCTCAGTAGAACCTTACTGATCCAACTTTATATTTCTTCTATTCCTTCTACCATTATCTCACATCCTTACTATCCATTCTCATACATGTTCCTCAGATTTCTGCTTGTTTAAATTGGAAAAATCATGTAGTTCTTTTGGAGTATACTGTATCTCACCTTTAAGGACCTGCTGGGATTTAAGTCTAGATATAGGTATAAAAGCAAAGAAGGGTGGTGGGGATGGTTCCAGAGGACAGCAGCATTGTCTCCATGACAACTGCATCAAGGGAAGTAATTGCCATTTCCTCAGGCAATGTTGGGTTAATCCCCCCAGATGGAGGTAGAATGGCCAATACCACTGTGGGTAATGCTGCCACTGGGAGTGGGGAGGTCACCTCAGTGGGATTGGGGCAGTCACTTTTGCTGGAGATTGGAAGGGGGTGGGAAAACCTCTTCCACTGCAAAGATGGATAACCAGAATTTAAATGGTCAATGCCTTCCACGTCATCAGTCTTACCAAAAGTCTTCATCCAAATGTACATGATTCTAGTATTTATCAATGTCCTCACTTTAACAGTAAATACCCTGTAATTCTGGTAATTTTACATGTTTTGCAATTTAACCAATTGCAGGATGTTTTTCTATGTTTGAATTTCAGCAATTTTAGCCTTATGGCTATAGGAAATAAGGCTCTCCTTCAAGACACACATAGATCTTAGACATTCATGCAGGTATTGCATAAAGTAGCATTTTCTTGGGTATTCAACCAGGTTACACAAATTTTACTTGGGTCATTTTTGTGTGTGTTGTTGAATTGTAAGACTTTTCTCTAAAGAAGACATGTGGATATCCAAATAAGCACATGTAACTATGCTCAATATTAGTAGTCACTGGGAATTGCAAATCAAAATGACAAGAAGATACTACTTCACTCATTAGGATGACTATTAAAAATAGTACTACTGGGGTGCCTTGGTGGCTCAGTCAGTTAAGCATCTGACTCTTGGCTCATGTCAAGATCTTATAGTTCATGAGTTTGAGCCCCACATAGGGCTGTATGCAGACAGCACACAGCCTGCTTGGGAATCTTTCTCCTTCTCTCTTTCTGTTCCTCTTCCTCTAGTGCTCTCAATCTCTCTCACTCTCTCTCTCTCTCAAAGAAAAAAAAACTTAAAAAAATAAAAAATAATAAAAATAATGTTACTGATGCGGTGCCTGGGTAGCTCAGTTGATTAAGCACCCCACTCTTTATTTCACCTCAGGTCACACTCTCACAGTTTGTGGGATCAAGCCCCACATTGGGATCTGCACTGACTGACAGCTCAGAGCCTTCTTGGAATTCTCTTTCCCTCTCTCTCTGCCCTTCTCCTGATTGCTCTCTCTTTCTCTTTCTCTCTCTCCCATTCTCTTTCTCAAAATACATAAATGAACTTTTTTAAAAGATGGATATTCTGAAATTTGAAACTCTAGTTCATTTTCTGGTGGGAATATACAATGTGCAGCTGCCATGGAAAACAATTTGTCAATTTCCTACAAAAATAAACATAGCATTAACATATGACCCAGAATTCCAATTCTAGATACATACATATTCCAAAGAAATCAAAGAAATACTCACATAGATATTTGTGTATCCATGTTCATAGCAGCATTATTCACAACAACCAAAATGTGGAAGCAACTCAAGTGTCCATCAGTGGAAGAATAGATTTAAAAAATGTGACATATACCTACAACAGGATATTATTAAACCTTAAAAACGAATAAGAGTGTGACACATGCAGTAGCATGGATGAATTTTGAGAACAGTATGTTTAGTGGAATAAGTCATTATAAATAGATGAGTAACATGGTTAAGTTTAAAAAGTAAATATCAGGTGGGATAAGCTTAATTTACATGTTTTAATTACCAACTTTTACTATTCTCTGCTAACATCTGTCAAAAATAACTTTGTCCTTGGGGCACGTGGGTGGCACAGTCTGTTAAGCATACAACTTTCGCTCAGGTCATGATACAATGGTTTGTGGGTTCAAGTCCCATGTTGGGCTCCACACCGATTGTGCAGAGCCTGATTAGGATTCTCTCTCTCCCTCTCTCTCTTCTCCTCCTCCACTTGTGCTTTATGTCTCTCTTTTTCAAAAATAAATAAATAAATCTTAGAAAATAACTCTGTCCCTTTTGTTTGGCATCTACTTATTTCCTACAATGAGGAATATTGGCTAAAGATATAACTAGGTATAAGAACTTAAGAAAAGCTATGAATAACAGAGATATAAAAAGATATTGGGGTAAGTTTATGGTGATTGTTACATATCTCTGGGTTTCAAGGTTGCCAAAAATAAGGGAAAACTATGACCTTTATTCATTCATAGAGAGAGTCCTGAATATGATTAATCATGATCTGTGTTTATTCTTATAAAAATGTAGAATAACCTTAGTGATTAGTTGTTCAACTTCCTGAGCTTCAGCTCCTGTAAGCTATATTCACTCCTAGTTTAGAAGAGGTAAGTTACCTAAAGTAGAGCTGAATTTAAACTAGAGACACTTAAGAGAAGGCAGAAATCCATAGTGAAATGAAGGCTGATCCTTTGCAATTTAATCAATTGTCACTTTTGTTATCTTCTTTCTCTTAGATGAAACTAAGAAAAGTACAAATTGATTAAAGTAGTTCTCATTCATCCAGAAAGCCTCATAAATCAATTCTCAATTGTGCCATTTTATTGCAATAAAATCACAATAAGCATTAACTGTGGAATATACAAGTTATCCATTTAAGGTGATTTTTACAAATGCTATTGGAAAAGGTTAAAAATAACATCTGATACCTTTCCTGATTTTTACAAATTCTAAAAACTAAAAAGAAACAGCATCCTCTTGTACCACAGTTTCAAATTTTAATAACTCACCACTTATTAACAGGCCACACAATATTATTATGAGTTCAGGGGTAAGTTAATCTTTTTCAAATCTTAATCATATTTTTTCAGAATTATATAACATTAGAAATTAAGGAAACTATAAAGACCACTGATTCTAACCATTTCATGTATTATTTCCAAGTAGAATTATTGAAACACAGGGAAGGGAAATGACCTATATAAGGTAATATTGCAAGTTAATAACAGATCTGGATTAAAAAAATAATAGAAGTTCTGTCTTTGATTATGCACTCTTTGCATTTTGAGCCTTGAATAATTTTTTACTTGGCCAGCAAAACCTGCTGTATGCATGGGTATGCAGTTGCTTAAGTGGTAAAATAAAGGGCACCAGTCAAAATTTCATGACCCACATATTTCTCCCACTGCCAAGTGTTTAAATGTGCTTACACTACTAATACATCCATTTGGGAAGGGGCATACCTTCTCTGATCTTCCTGTATAAAAATACAAATCCTCTGTCTACCAGCCCACATAACCAGGTTTAAGGGAGGATGTTAAGCAGTTTTCCTTTACTAAATTTTTAAATGTCACTTATTATTTTTACCCTAAAAGTCCTCTCAACAAGTGGGTTAAGGTCAGATTAAAATTGTGAGAGATAAAACAGGTCTAGATTTTGTTTTATTCACCTGTTTAACTATTTTGTAAATAAAGGATTCCTAAGCAAGAGTTATGTGGATGGACAAACGCATAATACCTGACAATAGTAAAATGAAATCTACAGCAGCATATTAGTTACATACACTAACAGTTTAGTGGAGGAGGAGACCAGGTGCCATGAATGACCACATGAGGTTGTCCTCAGGAAGAGTGAAACCAGGAACGTGGGAAGCAGGCATTGTAGTATTAAGAAGGTGAGATGTTACCTGGTTCCAATGTAATGGCATAATTGGCTTGTTTGAATAAATCCATGGTCTAGCACAGAACTGAAGCCTTATACTTAAGGATATGTGGGCATTTTGGTTCCCCGTGAAAATAAAGGTTGTCTGGATAGGTATCTTTCTTCAGGATAACAATACGGAGAGGAATTTGCAATTAGACCATTCAATTTTTTCCAGTTTTTCCAAATGTCAAGACATATATAATGCTGGACCTGATTTAAGTTCTATGTCACATATCTTAAGTATGGGGGTATTTCTAGGTAGGATTCTTCAATGGATTTTTGATGTTTTTTAAGACAAAGATCTACATTTTTTAATAAAGCACAAAGAGACCAAAATAGTATAACTCTTATTCACTTCTCTAGCCTATTACATTACACCCCTCCACTTCACTAACTTGATGAATAAATGCTTGTTTTATTTATTACCTTAAATAAAATCTATTGTATCTTTTTAATTAATTTTTTAACATTTATTTATTTCTGATAGACAGAGACAGAGCACATGTGGGGGAGTACTAGAAAGAGAGGGAGGCATGGAATCCATAGCAAGATCCAAGCTCTGAGTTGTCAGTAAAGAGCCCGACATGAGGCTCGAACTCACAAACCATGAGATCATGACCTGAGCCGAAGTCAGCTTAACCGACTGAGACACCCAGGCTTCTAAAATCCATTGTATCTTAGGTATCATTTTCATCATCTCTAGGCTTGTATACATACTTTCCCCTCTTTTGGAAACTTTCCTCCTACACACTCTATTTTTAAATATGTACTTACTATTTTTTTTTTTTGAGAGAGAGAGAGTACTAGAGGGAGAGAGAGAGAGACAGACAGAATCCAGAGCAGGCTCCAGGCTTTGAGCTGTCAGCACAGAGCCCAATGTGGGGCTAGAACCTACAAACTGTGAGATTATGACCTCAGGCAAAGTCAGATGCTTAACCAACTGAGCCACCCAGACGCCCTATCCTCCTACACACTTTCATTTCTCTGGCTAACTCCTATTCTCTCTTTAGATATCAGCTGATAAATTACTTCATTAGGAAGCTATTTCCTGAACTTCTACTTAGACCCTTCTTGTAACATTTTCAAAATAGCATTCTGTACTTCTTTTATAAATTATTAGACTTGTTTTATTTCTATTGAGAGAATAATGGCTCTCCCCTATGTGTGCATGGCCTAATTCCAAAATCCTATCAATATGTTTACCATAGATGACAAAGGGACTTTGTAAATGTTATTAAGTTTATGAAACTGAGATGGAGAGATGATCCAGGTAGACCAAGCTAATCACATGAATCCTTAAAAATAGGGACCTTTTTATCTGATGAATTCAGAGAGATGTGGTAGAAGAAAAGAAAAGAAACAAACCATAAGAAGGACTTGATTTACCATTTTTGGCTATAAAGATATAGAAAAAAGGCTATAAACCTAGAAATGTGAATGGCCTCTGAAAGCTAGAAACAACCCCCAGTTGATAACCAGCAAGAAAATGGAGAACTCAGGGCTATAACTACAAGGAGTTAAATTCTACCAATTACATGTGTGATCAAGGAAATATATTCTCCCTTACAGTCCCCAGAAGGGAATACAGCACTCCTGATACCTTGACTTCAGCATTGTGGAACTCTAAGAAAAGGAATCAATTCAGCAAACTATTTTGGGCTTCTCTGACTTACAGAACTGTGGGATAATACACCTGTGCTGTTTTAAAGTGCTGCTTATGATAATTTTTGTGGCAGTCATAGAAAATTAATACTGTAATAGGCTGAAAACTCCATAAAGGCAAGGGTTATATCTGACTTTATTTTCTTCCAGTATCTCCAATGTGCAGTTCAGTGACTGGCAATCAAATGCTGTTATCTCAAAAGGATTCAACAGGAGGTGGGTAGGTAGAACCAAGTTCCTAAGTTCTTACTTGGAGGCATGCAGACATATAAAAAGAAAGAAAAACACAAAAAAGACAGCCATGAAAGTACCATAGATTAGTCTTGTCATTAGATTGATGATTACACCAAGGACCACATCTTATAGCTAGCTTTATTTAGAGAAGATAGTATGCAGTCTCCAGTGGAAAAAGTTAGCTTTATGATACCATCAGTTGTGGTATTTGCAAGCACTTTGACTCTGTTGCCTGAATCTACAGAGATCTCTAATGAATTTAGACAATAACTCTAGCACTTATACCCATCATTTCTCACTTTCACTGTTTCTTTTCAATAATTGCTTTACCTTTATTTAATTTTTTAGTCATGTATTAGCATATTTCAGGTACAAATCACAGCACCCTGAAAAACGCCTTGAATCATCAGCTTCAGTGGCTCTATAGACCATGTATTCATATAAATAATATCCCAAAGCCTATTCATTTTACTCAGAAGAAAATTAAATGTGCTCTAAATGCATTTAATGCTCCTGTATTCAAATAGTTAATTTTCACTGTGTTCTGTTCAGGAAAAAGAAAACTGTCACCTTGTCATTTTAGAGTCTGACATTAAGCTTGTCAAAAGAGGCAGCTGTTAAACTGAATTACTGGTGACATGCAGAGAAATGGCTCTTGCCAGATGTAAAATACATCTGTGGCATAAAATGGTACAGAGAGGCTTTTCAAATATGGTCACACTGGTATTTGAATAATATGTCTATGGTGTGAAAACATGGCTTTGATTCATTTAAGGCAGCAAACTGAAGCAAATGAGAAACATAAAGAACCTCTACCGTATCCATAAGTTATGCCTAGGTATAAAAACATTACAGTAACAATGCCCTCATATTCTTATCTTTATCCAGAAGCAGCCATGATTAAAGTACAGCAAGAAAGAATCTGAGTTTCCAGGTCTTTGAGTATGTATCTGGGTGAGATGTACATTTACAAAGTAGACTGTACAGAGAATGAATAAATCTATCTTCCAGAAACAAATGTTACCAAGATAATTTTTTCCTGTGACATTAATTAAAAGTTTTCTGGCTGAATTATTCTGACACTGTTATTCAGTAAATTCAAAGGAATGAATAATTTACAAACAAAACAGATAAATCCATAGTACATATGAGCTATACTGATAACCGAACAACAGAGGCAGTTCAAAAATATTTACTAGTGTCTAATATGTCTCAGTTACTGTGTTAGGTATTATCCAGAATGCATGAAATATTCAAAACAGAGGTCATTCCCTCTCAAAACACTCATTAAATAGTGAGAAGACAAACACAAACACAAGAAAGTCTCTTCTCAGGAAGATTGTGCTAATAGCTGGAATTGAAGCACACACACACACACACACAAATTTTCAAGTATGAGTAAGAAAGCAAGATCATCAAAGTTATCATGGAGGAGGTAAGAAATGAGCAGAATCTTAAATAACAGGTATATATTTATACAAAGGTATTAAGAAAAAATTAAGTACAAACACAATTTCTAAGAGTGGTTTCTCAAATAAATCAGAATTTAAGGTATTGAGCTAGACAGTGCATTCTATTATTAACTGTTGTGTCCTTTGACCATCTCTAATTGTACCTCAAACAGAACTATAGTCACTCTCAGACAAGACCAAAAAGTCTGAGATTATTTATCCTTAGAGTTAAGTTCATCTCAGCAGTTAAACTAGGGTCAGCAATGATCTTTCTTTTCCATTATTGGTAAGAGCAAAATCACCTCGCTTTATGTTTCTATATAGACAGAGTAAGAAATCATTTTATAAAAAGCAGGATGGTCTGACTACTATATTAGATATAATTAACCATCCTTTATTGTGCTAGTTGCTTTACATCATATATCAATTAATAGGTACATTACTGTTGAGAGATACTTATTATCATATTTCAGATAAGAAAACTGAGGCTAAGAGAAATGGAATCCCTTGCATAGATCACATAGCTAGAAAGTGGTGGATCCCTTGCAATGTCTGAGTCAAAAACCTTTTATCCTTTGAACTTACAACTGTGTTTTCATGTTCCAGAGTAGATGTTGGATAGCTGTAATCAATTAGAAAGGAAGGTCAAATTAAAAGAAATATCTGTGACTCCACTTTAATGTTTTCTGTCCCAGTTTACTACTCCCTGAGACACCATGTATTACCATATGGACCAATAATTTCTTGGTGAATCATTTGGATTAGATTTTTGGCTACTGAAACACACCTGAAACGGACAGAAATAATTGAAGACTCTAATTAAACAAAATAGAACTGTAAGAATCAGTTTCATATAGTTCAGAATCCTGTCTATTATGCTACAAAAAGAATTAAAAATGTAGCAAAATTGGAGCTGTATGTAAATACCAATATAAAATCTACAGTAGGTGCTTGGTTTTAGTAGACTTTGTTTTTAGAGTAATTTTAGGTTCATAGCAATATTGAGCAGAAGATACAGAGATAGACCATACTGTTCTGTCCTACATATGCATAGCCTCTTCCATTATAAACATTCCCCCCCCCGGGTAGTACATTTGTTAATATTGATGAACCTACATTAAAACATTAGTATCATCCAGAGTTCATAGTTTACATTAGAATTCAATCTTGACGTTCTATAATATATGGGTTTGGACAAATGAATAATGGCGTGTATCCACTATTACAGTACCATACAGAGTAGTGTCACTGCCGTAAAAAAAATCTGTCCACCCATTGATTCCTCCTTTCCCTTTAACCTCTGGAAACCACTGATATTTTTACTGTATTTATAGTTTTTTCTTTTTACAAATTTCATGTAGTTAAAATTGTAGAGTATGTAACTCTTCAGACTGACTTCTTTCAATTAGTAATATGTATTTTACGTTTCTTCCATGTCTTTTCATGGACTGATATATCCATACTAATAGGTGTTAAGTGATATCTCATTGTGGTTTTGAATTTCATGTCCCTAATGACTAAAGATGTTGAGAATTCTTTCATGTGCTTAGTGGCCATCTTTATTCCTCCTTTGGAAAAATATATATTCACTTCCTGTGTCCATTTTTTAATTGGGTGTCTTTTCTTTTTTATTATTAAGTTGTAAATGTTGATTTATTCTCTATATGTTCTGAATATTAATCTCTCAGAAGATGTATGATTTTCAAACATTTTATTTTATTTTGTACACTGTGTTTTCACTCTCTTTTAAAAAAATTTAAATGTTTATTTTTGAGAGACAGAGTGTGTGTGTGTGTGTGTAAGCAAGGGAGTACCAGAGAGACAGAGGGAGACAGAATCTGAAGCAGGCTCCAGGCTCACGTGTCAGCATAGGCCTGATGCAGTGCTTGAACCCACAGAGTGTAAAATCATGACCTGAGCCAAAGTTAGATGCTCAACTGACTGAGCAACGCAGGTGCCCTTCACTCTCTTGATAGTGGTATTTTATCCACAAAAGTTTTTAATTTGAACGGCACCCAATTTACTTTTCCTTTTGTTGTTATTTTTTTCATGCCATACTAAAGAAACTACTGCCAAATTTAACATAATTAAAATGTGCCCTCATATTTTTTTTTACATTCGTAGCTTTTAAATTTAGGTTTTTGAGGGCGCCTGGGTGGCTCATTCAGTTAAGCATCCAACCCATGATTTCAGCTCAGGTCATGATATCACAGTTGGTGAGATCTAGCCCCGCATCGCCCTGCATCAGGATCTGCATTGAGAGTACGGAGCTTACTTGGGATTCTCTCTCTCCCTCTCTTTCTCTGCCTCTACCTGCCTCTCTTTCTGAATCTCTCTCTCTCAAAATAAATAAACTTCAAAAAATGAAGTTTGGTTTCTGATCCATTTTTCATTACTTTTTGTATGTGATATAAGAAAAAGTCAGTCTACTCTTTTCATTTATATTTTGGTATACTCAATTTTTCCAGAATATTTTTTTTTTATTTCCCCATTATATAATCTTGGAGCTCTAGTTGAAAATCAGTGGGCCTTAGATGTGTGGGTATACTTCAAGGTTCCTAATTTGATTACATTGGTCTTTATGTCTGTACTTATGCCAGTTCTACATTCTTCTGACTACTATACCCTTGTGGTAATTTTTGAAGTCTGGAAGTTTGAGTTCCCAAATTTTGTTCCTTTTCCAAACTGTTTTTGGCTCTTTGAGGTCTCTTGAAGTTCCATATAAGCTATAGAATTTTTTTCATTTTTTTAAAATAAAAAAAAATAAAACAATGCTTATTTATTTCTGAGAGACAGAGAGAGAGAGAGAGAGAGAGAGAGAGAGATCAAGTGGAGGAGGGACACAAAGAGAGGGAGACACAGAATCCAAAGCAGGCTCCAGGCTCTGAGCTGTCAGCATAGAGCCTGAGACAGACTTGAACTCATGAACCATGACATCATGACCTGAGCCAAAGTCAGCCACCCAACTGACTGAGCCATCCAGGAGCCTTTCTTTTTTTTTTTTTTTTTTTAAATAAACACCATTGGAATTTTGATGGGGACTGCATGGAACCTGTAGATCACATTGAATAGTATTGACATCTTAACAATATTAAATCTTCCAATACATAAATGCAGAGTGGCTTTGCGTTTATTTATGTCTTCATCTTTACGCAATGTTTTGTAATTTTCAGCATATGAGTCTTTTGCCTTCTTAATTAAATTTATTTCTAATAAGTTTTTATGTTATTGTAAATAATTATGTCCTTAATTTCCTTTGAGGTTGTTTATGTTAGTATGTGGCAATATGGCTGATTCTTTGCATGTTGATTTTGTATACTGCAATTTTGCTGAACTTGTTTATGAGTTATAACAGGATTGATCTGTGTATGCACACGTGTGTGTGTATGAGCATACATGCATTCTTTAGGGATTACTAGAAATAAAATCATATCATCTGAAAATATAGTTTCACAACTTCCTTTCCAAACTGGAAGCCTTCTATTTCCTTTTCCTTGTCTAATTGCCCTAATTAGAATTTCCAGTAATATGCTAAATAGCTAAATATACATGGTAAAAGCTGGCATCGTGTCTTATTACTCATCTTGGGAAAATTATTCAGTCTTTCCCCATTGAACATGATATGAGCTGTGAGTTTTTCCTATATGACTTTTCTCATATTGAGAAATTTCTTTGTATTCCTAGTTTATTTAATGTTTTTATCATGAAAGGGTGCTTAGTTTTGTCACATCTATTTTCTGCATCAATTGATATGGCCTTTTTTTTCTTTCATCCTATTCCTGTGGTGCATGACATTGATTATTTTTCATATGTTAAACCACCCTTACATTTCTGAGATAAATCCTACTTGGCCATAATGTATAATTGGTTTAATATGTTGCTGAGTTAGGTTTGCTAGTATTTTGTCGAGGATTTCTGAATCTATGTTCATAAAGGATATTGTTCTTCAGTTTTCTTTTCTTGCATTATCTGTTTCTGATTTTGATACCGGGGCAATGCTGGCCTCAGGGAATGAGTTAGAAAATACTCTTTCCTTATACTTTCTTTAGAAAAAAAGTTTGAGAACTATTAGTGTTATTTTTTAATTTTGGGTAGAATTCACTAAAGAAACCACTTTATTTTGGGGAGATTTTTATTAGGAATCCAATCTTCTTACTTGTTATAGGGCTATTGAGATTTTCTATTTCTTCCTAAGTCCATTTGGTAGCATGTGTTTTTTATTCAGAATTTGTCTGCTTGATGTGTATATCCAATTTAGTGTCATACAGAAGTTCATGGTATTCTCATAATCCTTTTTATTTCTGAAAAATTAGCAGTTATGTCCCTCTTTTGTGACTGAATTTAATAATCTGAGTCTTCTTTATTTTTTTAGTCTAGTCTAACTAAATGGTTGCCAATTTTGTTGATTAAAAAAAAAACCCACAATTTTAGTTGAGTTGATTTTTTCTATTATTCTTTCTCTATTTTATTTTTCTCCACTTTTAACATTAGTGTTTCTTTCACTCTGCTTGTTTTCAGTTTAGTTCATTTTTCATTGTCTAATTCCTTAAGATGTATTTTTGGGTTATTTAAGATTTTGTTAATACATTCATTTATGGTGTTAAATATTTATCTTATCATTGCTTTTGCTTGATCCCATGAGTTTTTCTATGTTGTGTGTTTAGTTTCATTTGTATTGAGAAATATTCTAATTCATTTTGTGATTTGTTTTTTGATCTGTAGGTTATTTAATTGGATGATGTTTATTTTCCACATATTTGTAAATTTTCTAGTTTTCTTTTTGTCATTAATTTCTAGTTTGTCTTTTAGTTTGTATTTAAATTCCAGTTAGATGGGGCATCTGGGTGGCTCAGTCGGTCAAGCATCTGACTTTGACTCAGTTCATGATCTCATGGTTTGTGAGTTTGAGCACTGCGTCCGGCTCTGTGCTGACAGCTCAAAGCCTGGAGCCTGCTTCAGATTCTGTGTCTCCCTCTCTCTCTGTCCCACCCCCCCACTCGTGCTCTGTCTCCTTCTCTTTCTCAAAAATAAATAAATATTTTAAGAAGTAATTCCAATTAGTCGACATACAATAAAATATTAGTTTCAGGTTCACAATTTAGTGATTCAATACTTACATAAAACACCCAGTGCTTGTCACAAGTGACCATCAACTATTTAACCATCTCCCCATTCATCAAAAAAATCCCTTTGTTCTCTATAGCTAAGAGTCTGTTTTATGGTTTGCCTGTCTCTTTTTTTTCCACTATGATCATTTGTGTTATTTCTGAAATTCCACATATGAATGAAATCATATAGTGTTTGTCTTTCTCTGACTTTTTCCCTTAGCATAGTACACTCTAACTCTATCCATGTCCTCGTAGAAGGAAAATTTCATTCTTTTTTATGGCTGAGTAGTATTCCACTGTATGCATATGTGTGTGTGTGTGTGTGTGTGTGTGTACAGCATATTCTTCATTCATTCATCTGTTGATGGGCATTTGGGCCCTTTCCTTGATTTGACTCTTGTTAATAATGCTCCCATAAACATTGAGGTGGATGTATCCCTTCAAATTAGTATTTTTTTAAATCTTTTGGATAAATACCTAGTGGTGTAATTTGTAGGGTGTAGGGTACTTTTATTTTTAACTTTCTGAGGAATCTCCATACTGTTTTTCAAAATGGCAGAACCAGTTTGCATTCCCACCAGCAGTGGAAGAGGGTTTCCCTTTCTCCACATCCTCAACAACACTTGTTTCCTATGTTGTTAATTTTAGCCATTCTGACAGATGTGAGGTGGTATTTCGTTGTAGTTTTCATTTGTATTTCCTTGATGATCAATGATGTTTAACATCTTTTCATGTATCTGTTGGGAATATGGATTATTTCTTTGGAAAAATATCTCTTTATGAATTCAGCTCATTTTTTAACTGAATTTTTTTCGGTTTCATAAGTTGAGTTTGTTGAGTTTTATAAGTTCTATATATATATATATATATATATATATATATATATATAATTTATTTATTTATTTTTCTTTCTTTTTTTTTTAAATATGAAATTTATTGTCAAATTGGTTTCCTTACAACACCCAGTGATCATCCCAAAAGGTACCCTCTTCAATACCCATCACCCACCCTCCCCTCCCTCCCACCCCCCATCAACCCTCAGTTTGTTCTCAGTTTTTAAGAGTCTTTTTTGCTTTGGCTCCCTCCCTCTCTAACCTCTTTTTTTTTTGGATACTAACCCTTTATCAGATATGTCATTGGTAAGTATCTTCTTCCATTCTAAAGGTTTCTTTTTAGTTTTGTTGATTGTTTCCTTCAGTATGTGGAATTTTATTTTTCTTGATCAAGTCCAAATAATTTATTTTTGCTTTTGTTTCCCTTGCCACAGGAGACATATATAGTAAGAAATTACTACAGCTGATGGCAAAGAGGTTTATATCTGTCTTCTTGTCTGGCATTTTGATGGTTTCCTGTCTTACATTTAGGTTTTTAATCAATTTTGAATTAATTTTTCTGCATGTTGTAAGAAAGTGGTCCAGTTTCATTATTTTCCATGTAGTTGACCAGTTTTCCCAACACCATTTTTTGAGAAGATTGTCTTTTTCCCATTTGATATTCTTTCCTGCTTTGTCAAATATTAATTGATCATGTAGTTGTGGGTTAATTTCTGTGTTTTCTATTCTGTTTTATTCATCTATATGTCTTTTTCTTGTCCCAGTATCATTCTATCTAGATCACTATAGCTTTGTAATATAATTTCAAGTCCGGAAATGTTAGGTTATCAGATTTGTTTTTCTTTTTCAAGATTGCTTTAGACATTTGGGGCCTTTTGTGGTTCCATATACATTTTAGGACTGTTTTTTTTTAGCTCTGTGTAAAATGCTGTTGGTATTTAGATAGGGATTGCATTAAATGTGTACATTTTTTGGGTAATTAGACATTTTAACAATGTTTGTTCTTCCAATCCATGAGCATAGAACGTGTTTCCATTTTTTAATGTCATCTTCAATTACTGTCATCAGTGTTTTAAATTTTTCAGAGTACAGTCCTTTTACCTCTTTGGTCAGTTCATTCCTAAATATCTTATGGTTTTTGGTTCATTAGTTCCTAGTTTTAATCCATTGTAGTTAGAAGGATACTTTATATGACTTCAAACTTTTTAAATTTATTAAGACTTTTTTTGTGTTTCAACATATGCTCTATTCTAGAGAATAGCCTATGTACACTTGAAAAGAATGTGTATTTTGCTGTTGTTGGATAGGATGTTCCTCATACATCTGTTAGGTCTAATTTTTTTTTAATTTTTTTAATATTTATTCATTTTTGAGAGTGAGAGAGACAGAGAATGAGCAGGGGAAGGACAGAGAAAGAGGGAGACGCAGAATCTGAAGCAGGCTCCAGGCTCTGAGCTGTCAGCACAGGGCCCGATGCAGGGCTCGAACTCACAAACTGAAAGATCATGACCTGAGCTGAAGTCGGACACTTAACCGACTGAGCCACCCACGTGCCCCAGGTCTAATTGTTTTATAGTGTTGTTCAAATCCATTATTTTATTATTCTTCCCTTGTCTTGTTGTTTATTACAATATTGAGAGTGTGGTATTGAATTCTCCATTTATTTATTCTACATCTATATATTTTCATTTTAATTTTGTCAATATTTCTTTCTTTTATTTTGGGGCTTTGTTGTTAGGTATGTGTATGTTTATGCTTATTGTATCTTCTTGATTAATTGAGCCTTAATCAGCATATAATGTCCTGATTGGCTTCTGTAATCTTTTATTATTAATACCTATTTATATGATAATTATATAGCCACTCCAGCTTTTGTTTGGTTAATCTTTTCTTGGAATAACTTTTTCTATCTTTTACTTTTCACCACTGTGTTTGCATCTAAAATTAGTCTGTTGCAAGGGCACCTGAGTGGCTCAGTTGGTTAAGTGTCTGACTCTTGATTTTGGCTCAGGTCATGATCTCACAATTTCTGAGACTGAGCCCTGTGTCAGGATCAGTACTGGCAGTTTGGAGCCTGTTTGGGATTTTCTCCATCATCTCTCTCTCTCTCTCTGTCCCATCCCCTGCTCACACACATGCTGCCTCTCTATTTCAAAATAAATAAATAAAAATAAAAGTAAAATAAAACAAAAAGTCTGTTGCAGATGGTATATAAATGGATTGTGACCTTTTACCCATTTTTCCATTATCTGCTTTTTAATTGGAAAATTTCATCCATTTTCATTTAAATTAGTGATAAGGAAAGGATTACTTCTGCCATTTACCTACTTTATATGTCTTATATGTGTTTTTTTTTCATTTTCAGGTTGATTTTTTCCTGATTCATTATGTCCTTTGATGTTGTATAATTTTGACTATTTTTCATACATCTTGCATAGTTAAGTTTGACAGTGTCTTGGTGTTTTTTGATGTTTCTGTGAAGGAATGCGAATTTGGAATTGCCTACTCCATTATTTTTTAATGTTTCTCTATCCAATGATAATTTATTGGCCTCTATATTTTTTACAGTCTTTCTAGGATTCCTATGGTCATATATAATGCACACTGTTTATTTCTGCAATACTCAGTTGAGTTTATATTTAAACTATTATGACTGAATTTGTGCTTATAGGTCGTAGGTGTGAATTTCATTTTTTTTCTTTGTGTATAAATCTGTTTGTGGTTGCTTTCTTTCCTTAAATTGAAGTTTGAATGTTGTATCTGTGTATATGGGTAAGATGTGTCCATTTGCAAGATATTGGTTAGAGTGCAAGGGTGTGTAGTCTGCCAATAAAACGTGGATAGATTGTGGGAACTCCCCAAGTGACAAAATGAGATCTTTAATCAGGTATATGATCCTATTCTGGGAGCCTTAGTTATGTGAAAGAAGTTTATTTTCTTAGAAAATAATCTTGTGTATTTTGCCTACAGGTAAATATCAAGTTTCCAATCATTCAGAAACTGGTGTGTGTTTGTGTGCATGTATGGTTGGGTGCTAAGTAGTGGTGCTGCCTTGTTTTCAGCCCCATATTATTCACAAGTTCTTTGAATAGCCTCTCTTGTGTTCCTCTGGGAAGATTGGTTCTTATATCAACATTTGTATGCATATGTTTTTCTACTTTGTCAATATGCACTCATTATCTTATGATTCTGTTCCCTCTCGTATATTTTGTTTTACTTTTTAAAAAAGGTTATTTATTTTGAGAGAGATATAGATACAGAGAGACAGAGAGAGAAAAGGGGAGGGGCAGAGAGAGAGGGAGAGAGAATCCCAAGCAGGCTTCCCACTGCAGAGCCCAATGTGGGGTGCTACCCACAAACCATGAGATAATGGCCTGAGGCAAAATGAAGGGTCAGATGCTTAACCAACTGACTCACCCAGGTTCCCCTCTCTTATGCATTATTATTTTCTTTACTCCCTATCATTCTATAATGGTTTGAAAAATAATGATAGTTAAAAATGTGTTTAGTTCACTGTATTGAAATGGCAACATACTGAAATGTTTGAGTTTTGTTTAATAACGTTTCTGGCCCAAAAAAATCTGTTGAAAGGAAATTTTAGGTGCTAGAGTACTTAGAAAATGAAGGAATAAGAAGTGATATTCTAGACGGGAAGTGTATGGGATCTGTTATAGATTGCTTAGACAATTGTAAGAAAGGAAAAAAAACTGAATGAAAAAATCAGAGGTCTTACACTGTGAAATACACAATGCAAAATTCTTCTACAAGCAGGATTTAAAGTGGGAAAAAAGATAATAAGGAAAGAATATCTACTGAAAAATTTTACTTATTATGTGACAAATGAAAAATTATGAGCCAAACATTTTAATTATTCTGTTATGAAAATTTATTACTATTTTAAGATAATATAATTGAGACCAATTGTCATTTTAATATATTAAAAGATCATGCTTCTGTACTTTCTTTATAAATCTTGACTGCAAAATAACTGAAGATTGACCATCTGGGAACAGTTAAAAAATAATTTATTTTAAAAGTTTGAAAATTATGTATCACTTGTGTTGAGGACTGTCTTAATGGAATTAGTTATAACAAGACAACAATGTATTACTATAAAGGAACAAATTACACAACCTAGAAATTGTTTCATCATGTAGTAACAGATATTGTAATTATTTCCTATCTTCGGGTTTCAAGGAATTTAGAGGTTTAGAGTAGAATAAGGTTTTCCTAGGCCTACTGTTCTTAGAACATCATTTCATTCATTGATACAATATGTACTAATAACCACTCTGTCCAAAAGACATATAATCATATTCTGAAAATAGTGGTGAAGAAAATACAAGCTCCCAACATTCATGGAATCTGTGGGGAAGTCAGAAACAAATGAAAAAATAAATAAATAAACACATAAAATAATTACAAATAATGTAAGAATGTTGAAAATAAATAATATATTGAAATATATAATTAAAAATAGCAGTATTTTAGATAGGATGAACAGAGATCTTTCTGATGAATGACATTTAAAGCTATTATCTGAAGAATTAGAAATGTCAAGCATAAGAAATGTAGTGGAAACATAGAAGAATATTCCTGGCAAAAGTAACAGCAAGAGTTAAGCCTTGAGGCTTAAATTCCTGAAGTATTTATTTCTTTATTTTTAAGTGTTTATTTTTTTTTGAGAGAGAGAAAGAGAGAGAGAGAGAGAGAGAGAGAGAGAGAATCCCAAGTAGGCCCCATGCTGTCAGTGTAGAGTCTGACGGGGGGCTCAAACTCATGAACCATGAGATCATGACGTGAGCTGATCTCAAATCCTCCCCAAAACTCTTGAAGTATTTACAAATTAATCACATTGTATTAAAATTGTATGTTTACTGGGGCAATAGAGCAGTGGTGTTTATGTGCGTGTTCTTTGAAGTGCATCAGTTTGTATTCAAATCACAAATTTACCACATCCCCTAAATTGTGACACTAGTTTTAAAATCCCAGCTGGAAAAGAAACTTCATCTCTGGACTAGGCATATAATAAGAATTTAATAAATTCTAGTTATGTTCATTGTTTTTTTAAACTTTACAGTTTAAACATTTTTAACTTTACAGTTAACATGGCATATAACATTGAATAAGTTTAAGGTATAAAATATGGTGTTTAATACACTTATATGCACATATATTTCAATATGTTAATCATTATAATGTTTGATTTCTATATTCTTTATTAGACTATGAACTGCCTGAGTTCATAAACTATATATTAATAATTGTTTTGTCTCAAGAGCCTAACAAAATGTTTGATACAAAGTAGGATCTAGCCAATGTTTAATAAGTAGATTTTTAGAAAAGATAAAAAGTCTGGAAAGAAAAATAAAATAAGATAAAAACAGAGAGGGAAGCAAACTGTAAGAGACTCTTAAATATAGAGAACAAACAGGGTTGATGGAGGGGAGGTGGGTGGGGGAAGGGCTAAATGGGTGATGGGCATTAAAGAGGGTACTTGGGATGGGCTCTGGGTGTTATATGTAAGTGATAAATCACTAAATTCTACTTCTGAAAACCATACTACACTATATATTAACTAACTTGAATCTAATTAAAAAATGATAAACAAATAAGTATAAATTACAAAAATAAAAAAATTAAAATAAAAAGGAGGAAAATTCTGGATACAAATGCTGATGTTTATTTGGAGTCATTGAGGTATGCTTATCTAGGGATATGTGATGTACATAGTGTGTGAGGGGGTTATTTTTTGGAAGGTTCTAGGAAATGCTGATTGTACAAACACGCAGGAACAGATCAAACTACCTAATTAGGGTTAAGGCCACTAGATAGTAACACATGGAATTATTTTCATCATGTTGCCAACATCTTTGCCAGCCACCTTTGATACTTAGCTAGATGATAAAAATCATTAGAAGTATTAATTTTCTAACATTTATTTTATGTGTGATATATTTAATTTTCACAAGGATCTATGAAGTAGATGATAACATATCTCTGTTTTCTAGGTTAAGAAATAGAAGCAAAGAGAAAATATACAATGTATCCCTAAGGTCACACAGTTAATAAATGATGGAACTGGATCTTGAATTAGACCTGCTGCTTGTTGACTTAGCTCCCTTAACCACCATGTTATATGTGAGACATAAGAATCACAGCTGACTCAGGTCCCTTATGAGAAGATAGTTCAAAGGATAGGCAATCAGTTTCTTTCCTTTTTTGAAAGTATTTATTTTGGACTTGGAGAATATGACGGCGTAGGAGGATGCTGGGCTGACTGCGTCCAGCAGATCGATTAGATTCCACCCACATCTGCCTAATTTACCCCAATAACTACCAGAAGACTAGCAGAATGGACTCTACAGAGCCAAGGGTAGATGAGAGGCCCACAGAAGAGGGTAGGAAGGGTGGAGAGGGGGTGCACACTACAGGGACTGGCTAGAGGGAGCCAGGGTGGTGGAGGGACAGGCAGCTCACCCAGCAAGGCAGAGCCCCCAAGTCTGGCTGGCAAAGCAGAGGGGTCTGACAGAGTGTGATCTGACAGCCAGTGGGACTTAACATCTGGAATGTTATAAGTCAACAGCTCTCCTCAGAGAGTGGGAGGAAGAGTTGTTGAGACCCTGAAAACAGATCTCAGCTTAGTGTGGAACAAAGGCACTGGGAAGCGCCATTCTGTCACCTAATTCCCCAGCCAAAATCCCAAAGGAAACCAGTTCCCATCACGGAACTTGCTTGCACAACTCAAAGACCCAACGCTGTGCTTCTGTGGATCCATCCCTCTGACGGGTCTGCCTCCCTCTTGGTGCCACAGGGCCCCTTCCAAAGCAGACCACCGAAGGCAAAGCTAGCTAAGCCTGCCCCCCCCCCCGCCCTTGTGCATTTGGTGGACCCAATCCAGCTAATATGCCAGATCCCATAGAAGCAGCGCCACAAGCCTGGCAGTGTGCAAGTAGCCCAGACAGGGGCCACACCACTCCACAGTCAGTCCTGCCCTGGGAGAGGGGAAGATAAGGTACACACCAGTCTGACTATGGACCCAGCAGTGGGCTCAGGGCAGACATCAGGTCTGATTGCGGCCCCTCCCACTAAGGCAAGTTACTCCAGACAGCACAGAGGAAGAGCCCTGCAGTTCTGCACCATTCCAGGGATTATCCAAAAGGACAAAACAGTATAATTCTCATCAAAAGAAACTCCAGTAAGTAGCAACAGCTAATTAACTGATGAAAAAGATTTAAACAATATAGCAGAAAATGAATTTAAAATAATAGTCATAAAATTAATCACTGGGCTTGAAAAAAAGGAGAGGACAGCAGAGAATCTACTACTACAGAGATCAAGGGACTAAGAAACAGTCAGGAGGAGCTAACAAATGCTATAAATGCAGTGCAAAATAAAATGGAGACGACCACAGCAAGGGTGAAGAGGCAGAGGAGAGAAAAGGTGAATTAGAAGATAAAATTATGGAAAAAGAGGAAGCTGAGAAAAAGAGAGATAAAAAAATCCGGGAGTATGAGGGGAGAATTAGAGAACTAAGTGACATAAATGAAATAATGTATGCATAATTGGGATTCCAGAGGAGGAAGAGAGAGGGAACGGTGTTGAAGGTGTACTTGAAGAAATCATAGCTGAGAACTTCCCTGATCTGGGTAAGGAAAAAGGCATTGAAATCCAAGAGGCAAAGATAACTCCCTTCAGATGTAACTTGAATCAATCTTCTGCATGACATATCATAGTGAAATTGGCAAAATACAAAACAATACAATAATAAAGATCAGAGCAGAAATAAACAATATGAATATAAAAAAATGTAGAGCAGATCAATGAAACGAAGAGTTGTTTTTTTGAAAACATACACAAAATTGATTAGCCTCCAGCCAGGCTTCTCAAAAAGAAAAGGGAGATGACCAAAATAGACAAAATCATGAAGGAAAATGGAATTATTACAACCAATCCCTCAGAGATACAAGCAATTATTAGGGAATACTATGAAACATTATATGCCAACAAATTGGACAACCTGGAAGAAATGGACAGATTCCTAAACACCCACACATTTCCAAAACGCAAACAGGAAGAAATAGAAAGCTTTAACAGACCCATAACCAGCGATGAAATTGAATCAGTGATCAAAAATCTCCCAACAAATAAGAGTCCAGGACCAGATGGCTTCCCAGGGGAGTTCTACCAGACATTTAAAGGAGAGATCATACCTTTCCTTTCAAGTTATTCCAAAAAAACAGAAAGGAAAGGAAAACTTCCAGACTCATTCTATGAAGACAGAACTACTTTGGTTCCTAAACCATACAGAGACCCAGTAAAAAAAGAGAACTACAGGCAATTATCCCTGATGAACATGGATGCAAAAATTCTCAATAAGATACTAGCAAATCGAATTCAACAGCATATAAAAAGAATTATTCACCATGATCAAGTGGGACTCATTCCTGGGCTGCAGGGCTGGTTCAACATTCGCAAATCAATCAATGTGATATATCACATTAATAAAATGAAATAAAAGAACCATATGATACTGTAAAATGATGCCAAAAAAGCATTTGACAAAATTCAGCATCCTTTCTTAACAAAACCCTCTAGAATGTCGGGATAGAAGGAACATACTTAAACATCATCAAAGCCATTTATGAAAAGCCCACAGCTAATATCATCCTCAATGGGGAAAAACTGAGAGCTTTCCCCTTGAGATCAGAAACACGATAGGGATGTACACTCTCACTGCTGTTGTTTCACATAGTGTTGGAAGTGCTACCATCAGCAATCAGACAACAAAAGTAAATCAAAGGCATCCAAATTGTTAAAGATGAAGTTAAGCTTTCACTTTTTGCAGATGACATGATATTATACATGGAAAATCTGACAGACTCCACCAAAAGTCTGCTAGAACTGATCCATGAATTCAGCAAGGTCGCAGGATACAAAATCAATGTACAGAAATCAATTGCATTCTTAAACACTATCAATGAAGCAACAGAAAGACAAATAAAGAAACTGATCCCATTCACAATTGCACCAAGAAGCATGAAATACCTAGGAATAAACCTGACCAAAGATGTAAAAGATCTGTATGCTGAAAACTATAGAAAGCTTATGAAGGAATTTGAAGAAGATATAAAGAATTGGAAAGACATTCCCTGCTCATGGATTGGAAGAATAAATATTGTCAAAATGTCAATACTACCCAAAGCCATCTACACATTCAATGAAATCCCAATCAAAATTGCACCAGCATTCTTCTCGAAACTAGAACCAGCAATCCTAAAATTTGTATGGAACCACAAAAGGCCCCGAATAGCCAAAGTAATTTTGAAGAAGACCAAAGCAGGAGGCATCACAATCCCAGACTTTAGCCTCTACTACAAAGCTGTCATCATCAAGACAGCATGGTATTGGCACAAAAACAGACACATAGGCCAATGGAATAGAATAGAATCCCCAGAGCTAGACCCACAAACGTATGGCCAACTAATCTTTGACAAAGCAGGAAAGAACATCCAATGGAAAAAAGACAGTCTCTTTAACAAATGGTGCTGGGAGAACTGGACAGCAACATGCAGAAGGTTGAAACTAGACCACTTTCTTACACCATTCACAAAAACAAACTCAAAATGGATAAAGGACCTGAATGTAAGACAGGAAACCATCAAAATCCTAGAGGAGAAAGCTGGAAAAAAACCTCTCTGACCTCAGTCGCAGCAGTTTGTTACTTGACACATCCCCAAAGGCAAGGGAATTAAAAGCAAAATTGAATTACTGGGACCTTATGAAGATAAAAAGCTTCTGCACAGCAAAGGAAACAACCAACAAAACTAAAAGGCAACCAACGGAATGGGAAAAGATATTTGCAAATGACATATCGGACAAAGGGCTAGTATCCAAAATCTGTAAAGTGCTCACCAAACTCCACACCCAAACAACAAATAATCCAGTGAAGAAATGGGCAGAAAAAGTGAATAGACACTTCTCTCAAGAAGACATCCAGATGGCCAACAGGCACATGAAAAGGTGCTCAACGTCGCTCCTCATCAGGGAATTACAAATCAAAACCACACTCAGATATCACCTCAGGCTAGTCAGAGTGGCCAAAATGAACAAATCAGGAGACTATAGATGCTGGCAAGGATGTGGAGAAACAGGAACCCTCTTGCACTGTTGATGGGAATGCAAACTGGTGCAGCCACTCTGGAAAAGATTGTGGAGCTTCCTCAAAAAATTTAAAAATAGACCTACCCTATGACCCAGCAATAGCACTGCTAGGAATTTATCCAAGGGATACAGGAGTACTGATGCATAGGGGCACTTGTACCCCAATGTTTATAGCAGCACTCTCAACAATAGCCAAATTATGGAAAGAGCCTAAATGTCCATCAACTGACGAATGGATAAATTGTGGTTTATATACACAATGGAATACTACATGGCAATGAGAAAGAATGAAATATCACCTTTTGTAGCAACGTGGATGGAACTGGAGAGTGTTATGCTAAGTGAAATAAGTCATACAGAGAAGGACAGATTCCATATGTTTTCACTCCTATGTGGATCCTGAGAAACTTAACAGAAGACCATGGGTGAGGGGAAGGAAAAAAAAATGGTTACAGAGGGAGGGAGCCAAAATATAAGAGACTATTAAAAACTGAGAACAAACTGAGGGTTGATGGGGAGTGGGAGGGAGGGGAGGGTGGGTGATGCATATTGAGGAGGGCACCTGTTGGGATGAGCACTGTGTTGTATGGAAACCTCTTTGACAATATATTTCATAATAAATAAAAAAAGAAAATATTTATTTTGAGAGAGAGAGAGCAAGAAAGCAAGTGGGGGAGGGGCAGAGAGAGAGGAAGGAAAATAATCTCCAGCAAGCTCAATGATTGATGAGGGACTTAAATCCAGGAACCCTGAGATCATGACCTGGGCTGAAATCAAGAGTTCTAATCTCAACCAACTGAGCCACCCATGCTCCCTGGAATTTATCTCCTTTTTAAGCATTTGGGATTATTGCCAAATGTATAGAAGTGTGGAAAGTTTAACAAGTACAAAGAAAGCCAAATTAATACAATACTGGAGTACTTAAAAGTCAAAGGCATGCCTTACTCTGACAGTATTTATTTTGTTTCTAATTTACTCAAGATCATATATTTTTTTTAATTTTTTTTTTTTTTTTTACTTTTGAGAGAGACAGAGACAGAGATAGAATGTGAGTTGGTTAGGGGCAGAGAGAGAGGGAGACACAGAATCCAAAGCAGGCTCCAGGCTCTGAGCTGTCAGCACAGAGCCAGACATGGGGCTGGAACTCACGAGCTGTGAGATCATGACCCCAGCCGAAGTCAGTTGCTCAACCGGCTGAGCCACCCAGGCACTGACAGTGCTGACAGTGTAGAGCCTTCTTGGGATTATCTCTTTCCCTCTATTTTTGCCTCTCTCTCTCTCTCTACCAAAATAAATAAACATTTAAAAAAATAAAATAAAGTGATTACCACAATAGGTTTAGTTAACACCCATCATCTCATAACAGATATAATAAAAATAATATGAAAAGAAAAAATATTTTTGTAATGAGAACTTTCAGAATCTACTACCCTAACAACTTTCCTGTATATCATAGAGCAGCATTAACTACATTTATGTAGAACATTGTATCCCCAGTGCTTAATTTATCTTATACTTGGAAGTTTATGCTCTCTGACTACCTTTCTCCAATTTATCTCCCCCCATCCTCTGAATCTGGTAACCACAAATTCAATATTTTTTCCTATGAGCTTTGTGGGGTTTTTTGTTCATTTGTTTCTTAAAATCCACATTTAAGTGAATATAGTATTTTTCTTACTCTGACTTATTTTACTTAGTATAATGATTTTATGGTATAATCACATTGTCACAAATGGTAGGATTTTCTTGTTTTTTTTAAATCACTGAATAATATTTAATTGTGTGCGTATGTACACACACACACACACACACACACAGAGACACACATACACATACACACACACACACACACTGCATCTTCTTTATCCATTTAACCATTAGTAGATACGTTTTCATGCTTGTAAAATATATGGCTATGAACACAGGGGGGGGGGCAGATCATTTTCATTTCCTTTGGGTATATTTCCAGAAGTTGAATTGATGAAACATAGGTTAATTATATTTTTAATTTTTTTGAGGCGTCTCCATACTGTTTTCTATACTGGTTAATATACTGGTAGCAATATACAGTGCTACCAACAGTGCACAAAGGATTCCATTTTCTCCACATTCTTGACAGTATTTTTTATCCTCTTTTTTTGATGATAGCAATTTATATAACTGTGAGGTGATACTTTACTATCATTTGGATTTCCCTTTATTTAAAGACTAGTAAGGTTGAACATTTTTTCATGTACCTGTTAGCCATTTGTATATATTCTTCTTGAAAAAATAAAGTCTCTTCAGAACTTTTGCCTAATCTTTGTTTTTGTTTTTGTGTTTTTTTTAAATTTTTTATTTAAATTACAGTTAGCATGCAGTATAATATTAGTTTCCGGTGTACAACATAGTAATTCAACACTTCCATACCACAACAGGTGTTTGTAACATCAAGTTCACTCATTGATCCCTATCACCTATTTAACCCAGCCCCTCATGCACCTCAATTCTGGATACCATCAGTTTGTTCTCTGTAGTTAAGAGCCCATAGTTTTAGATGATTAATAACACAGCCCTCATTAGTCCTTTTTACCTCTTTTTTTATTTTAAGCAAAATAAAATATTGTCAGATACACCCTAATTTATGAATCAAAAAATGTAACATGACTCATTAAAAACAAAGTATTAAAAATGCCTCTCAAAAGTTAAAAAAAAACGTCTCTTCCTTGGTTTGCCTTTCCCTCTCTTTCTTCTTTCCCTCTTTGTTCATTTGTTTTGTTTCTTACATTCCACATATAAGTGAAATCATATGGTACTTGTCTTTCTCTGACTGACTTACTTCTGTTAGCATAATACTATCAACCTCCATCCATGTCTTTGCATTCTTTTTGATGGCTGAGTAATATTCCATTGTAAATAAGGACAACAACTTCTTTACCCATTCATTAGTTGATGGACACTTGGGCTATTTCCATAATTTCGCTATTGTAGATAATACTTCTGTAAACATAGGGTGCATATATTTCTTTGAATTAGTGTTTTTTCATTCTTTGGTTTAAATACATAGCACTGCAATTGCTGGATCAAAATGTAGTTCTATTTTTAACTTTCTGAGGAATCTCCATACTGTTTTCCAGAGTGGCAGCACCAGTTTGCATTCCCATCACCGGTGCAAGAGTGTTTCCCTTTCTCCACATCTTCACCAACACTTGTTGTTCCCTGTGTTGTTAATTTTAGCCATTCTGACTGATTTGAGGCAATATCTCATTGTAGTTTTGACTTGTATGTCCCTGATGATCAATAATGTTGAATGTCTTTTTATATGTCTGTTGGTCATGTAGATTATTTCATTGGAAAAATGTCTCTTTTTGTCCTCTGCTCATTTTTTAACTGGGTTATTTTTTTTTCTTTTGGGGGGGTTGTTGAGTGCTATAAGTTCTTCATATATTTTGGACACTTTTTATCAGATATGTCATTTGTAAATATCTTCTTCCATTGCAAAGGTTTCCTTTTAGTTTTGTTGATTGTTTCCTTTGCTGTGCAGTATATTTTTATTTTGTTAAGTCCCAATAGTTTATTTTTGCTTTTTTACCCCTTGTCTCAGGAGACATCTAGAAAGATGTTGCTATGACTAATGTCAAAGAAATACCTGCCTGTGTTCTCTTCTATGAGTTTTATGGTTTCAAGTGTCACACTTAGTTATTTGATCTAATTTGAATTTTTTGTGTGTGTGACTGTTGTAGGAAATTGGTCCACTTTCTTTCTTTTGCATGTTACTGTCCAGTTTTCCCACCAACATTTGTTGAACAAACTGTCCTTCTCCTAATTGGATATTCTTTCCTGCTGTGTTGAAGATTAATTGACCATTTAGCTGCAGGTTTATCTCTGTTTTTTTTTTTATTCTATTCAACTGGTCTTTGTGTGTACTTTTGTGCCAGTACCATACTGTCTTGATCACTACCGCTTTTTATTTATTTATTTTTCATGTTTATTTATTTTGGAGAGAGAGAGAGAGAAATGGTGTGAGCAGGGGAGGGATAGAGAGAGAGGGAGACATAGAATCTGAAGCAGACTCCAGGCTCCAAGCTGTCAGCACAGAGCCCAACGTGGGGCTCAAACACAGGAGCCTTGAGATCATGACCTGAGCAGAAGTCAGACACTTAACCCACTAAGCTACCTAGGCTCCCCAATCACTACAGCTTTATAATATAACTTGAAATCTGAAGTTGTGATGACTCCATATTTGATTTTCTTTTTCAAGGTTGCTTTGGATATTTGGAGCCTTTTATGGTTCAGTACAAATTTCAGGATTTTTTGTTCTAATTCTGTGAAAAATTCTGGTGGTATTTTGATATGGATTGCATTAAATGTGTATATTGCTTTGGGTAGTATAGATATTATGACAATATGTTCTTATATTCCATGGTCATGGGATGTGTTTCTATTTCTTTATGCCATCTTCAATTACTTTCATCAGTATTTTATCATTTTCAGAGTACACGTCTTTCACCTCCTTTGTTAGGTTTATTCAGAAGTATATAGTTCTTGGAGCAATTGTAAATGGGATTGATTTCTTTATTACTTTTTCTGATGCTTTATTATCAGTGTATAGAAATGCAACAGATTTCTGTACATTGATTTTGTATCCTGTGACTTTAATAATTTCATTTATCAGCCCCAGCAGTTTTGTGAGCATGGGCATGTGTGTGTGTTTGTGTGTGTGTGTGTGTGTGTGTGTGTGTATAGCACTTTGGATTTTCCACATACAGTGTCATGTCATGTAAAAATAGTGAAAATTTGACTTCTTTTCCTTCCTGATTTTGATGCCTTTTATTTCTCTTCTATTGTCTGATTGCTGTAGCTAAAACTTCCAGTATTATTTTAAATAAGAGTGATGAGAGAGGACTTCCCTGTCTTGTTTCTGATCATAGAGTAAAAGGTTTCAGTTATTCCCAATTAGCATAATATTAGCTGTTGGTGTTTCATATTTGGGCCTTTTTAAATTGGGGTATTAACCCTACTTTGTTGAGAGTTCCTTTTTTTATCATGATTGCATGTTTTTCTTTGTCAAATGCTTCTTCTGCATGTACTGAAATGACAGTGTGGTTCTTATTTTTCCTCTTATTAATGTGGTGTCATGTTGATTGATTTGCAAATATTGAACCACCCTTGCAACATAGGAATAAACACACCTGATTGTGGTGAATAAATTTTAATGTATTGTTGGTTTGAGTTTGGTAATATTTTACTGAGAATTTTTCCATTTATGTTTATCAGGGAAATTGGCCTATGGTTCTCTTTTTTGGCGGTGGCTTTATCTGGCTTTGGTATTGAGGTAATGCTTACTTATTATTATATGATTATTAACATTAATGTTATCCTTGTTTTTGCCTGATTAGACTGAGACTCTTATTTTATTTTGATTTTTTAAAAAATGAGGGCAGAAAATTTTATTTATTTATTTACTAGTAATTTTATATATTTTTATTTTATTTTATTTTATTTCAATATATGAAATTTATTGTCAAATTGGTTTCCATGCAACACCCAGTGCTCATCCCAAAAGGTGCCCTCCTCAATACCCATCACCCACCCTACCCTCCCTCCCACCCCCCATCAACCCTCAGTTTGTTCTCAGTTTTTAAGAGTCTCTTATGCTTTGGCTCTCTCGCACTCTAACCTCTTTTTTTTTTTCCTTCCCTCCCCCATGGGTTTCTGTTAAGTTTCTCAGGATCCACATAGAGTGAAAACCTATGGTATCTGTCTTTCTCTGTATGGCTTATTTCACTTAGCATCACACTCTCCAGTTCCATCCACGTTGCTACAAAGGGCCATATTTCATTCTTTCTCATTGTCACGTAGTATTCCATTGTGTATATAAACCACAATTTCTTTATGCATTCATCGGTTGATGGACATTTAGGCTCTTTCCATAATTTGGCTATTGTTGAGAGTGCTGCTATAAACATTGGGGTACAAGTGCCCCTATCCATCAGTACTCCTGTATCCCTTGGGTAAATTCCTAGCAGTGCTATTGCTGGGTCATAGGGTAGGTCTATTTTTAAATTTTTTGAGGAACCTCCACACTGCTTTCCAGAGTGGCTGCACCAGTTTGCATTCCCATCAACAGTACAAGAGGGTTCCCATTTCCCAAATCCTCGCCAGCATCTATAGTCTGTTATTTGATCATTTTGGCCACTCTGACTGGCGTGAGGTGATATCTGAGTGTGGTTTTGATTTGTAATTCCCTGATGAGGAGCGACGTTGAGCATCTTTTCTTGTGCCTGTTGGCCATCCGGATGTCTTCTTTAGAGAAGTGTCTATTCAAGTTTTCTGCCCATTTCTTCCCTGGGTTATTTGTTTTTCGGGTGTGGAGTTTGGTGAGCTCTTTATAGATTTTGGATACTAGCCCTTTGTCCGATATGTCATTTGCAAATATCTTTTCCCATTCCGTTGGTTGCCTTTTAGTTTTGTTGGTTGTTTCCTTTGCTGTGCAGAAGCTTTTTATCTTCATAAGGTCCCAGTAATTCAATTTTGCTTTTAATTCCCTTGCCTTTGGGGATGTATCGAGTAAGAGATTGCTACGGCTGAGGTCAGAGAGGTCTTTTCCTGCTTTCTTCTCTAGGGTTTTGATAGTTTCCTGTCTTACATTCAGGTCCTTTATCCATTTTGAGTTTGTTTTTGTGAATGGTGTAAGAAAGTGGTCTAGTTTCAACCTTCTGCATGTTGCTGTCCAGTTCTCCCAGCACCATTTGTTAAAGAGACTGTCTTTTTTCCATTGGATGTTCTTTCCTGCTTTGTCAAAGATGAGTTGGCCGTACGTTTGTGGGTCTTGTTCTGGGGTTTCTATTCTATTCCATTGGTCTATGTGTCTGTTTTTGTGCCAATACCATGCTGTCTTGATGATGACAGCTTTGTAGTAGAGGCTAAAGTCTGGGATTGTGATGCCTCCTGCTTTGGTCTTCTTCAAAATTACTTTGGCTATTCGGGGCCTTTTGTGGTTCCATATGAATTTTAGGATTGCTTGTTCTAGTTTCTAGAAGAATGCTGGTGCAATTTTGATTGGGATTGCATTGAATGTGTAGATAGCTTTGGGAAGTATTGACATTTTGACAATATTTATTCTTCCAATCCATGAGCAGGGAATGTCTTTCCATTTCTTTATATCTTCTTCAATTTCCTTCATAAGCTTTCTATAGTTTTCAGCATACAGATCTTTTGCATCTTTGGTTAGATTTATTCCTAGGTATTTCATGCTTCTTGGTGCAATTGTGAATGGGATCAGTTTCTTTATTTGTCTTTCCGTTGCTTCATTGTTAGTGTACAAGAATGCAACTGATTTCTGTACATTGATTTTGTATCCTGCAACTTTGCTGAATTCATGTATCAGTTCTAGCAGACCTTTGGTGGAGTATATCGGATTTTCCATGTATAATATCATGTCATCTGCAAAAAGCGAAAGGTTGACTTCATCTTTGCCAATTTGGATGCCTTTGATTTACTTTTGTTGTCTGATTGCTGATGCTAGAACTTCCAACACTATGTTAAACAACAGCGGTGAGAGTGGGCATCCCTGTCGTGTTCCTGATCTCAGGAAAAAAGCTCTCAGTTTTTCCCCATTGAGGATGATGTTAGCTGTGGGCTTTTCAAAAATGGCTTTGATGATGTTTAAGTATGTTCCTTCTATCCCGACTTTCTCAAGGGTTTTTATTAAGAAAGGGTGCTGGATTTTGTCAAAGGCCTTTTCTGCATCGATTGACAGGATCATATGGTTCTTATCTTTTCTTTTATTAATGTGATGTATCACGTTGATTAATTTGCGAATGTTGAACCAGCCCTGCCCTGCATCCCAGGAATGAATCCCACTTGATCATGGTGAATAATTCTTTTTATATGCCGTTGAATTCGATTTGCTAGTATCTTATTGAGAATTTTTGCATCCATATTCATCAGGGATATTGGCCTGTAGTTCTCTTTTTTTACTGGGTCTCTGTCTGGTTTAGGAATCAAAGGAATACTGGCTTCATAGAATGAGTCTGGAAGTTTTCCTTCCCTTTCTATTTCTTGGAAGAGCTTGAGAAGGATAGGTAGTATCTCTGCTTTAAACGTCTGGTAGAACTCCCCTGGGAAGCCATCTGGTCCTGGACTCTTATTTGTTGGGAGATTTTTGATAACCGATTCAATTTCTTCGCTGGTTATGGGTCTGTTCAAGCTTTCTATTTCCTCCTGTTTGAGTTTTGGAAGAGTGTGGGTGTTTAGGAATTTGACCATTTCTTCCAGGTTGTCCAGTTTGTTGGCATATAATTTTTCGTAGTATTCCCTGATAATTGTTTGTATCTCTGAGGGATTGGTTGTAATAATTCCATTTTCATTCATGATTTTATCTATTTGGGTCACCTCCCTTTTCTTTTTGAGAAGCCTGGCTAGTGGTTTGTCAATTTTGTTTATTTTTTCAAAAAACCAACTCTTGGTTTCATTGATCTGCTCTACAGTTTTTTTAGATTCTATATTGTTTATTTCTTCTCTGATCTTTAATATTTCTCCTCTTCTGCTGGGTTTAGGCTGCCTTTGCTGTTCTGCTTCTACTTCCTTTAGGTGTGCTGTTAGATTTTGTATTTGGGATTTTTCTTGTTTCTTGAGATAAGCCTGGATTGCAATGTATTTTCCTCTCAGGACTGCCTTCGCTGCATCCCAAAGCGTTTGGATTGTTGTATTTTCATTTTCGTTTGTTTCCATATATTTTTTAATTTCTTCTCTAATTGCCTGGTTGACCCACTCATTCTTTAGGAGGGTGTTCTTTAACCTCCATGCTTTTGGAGGTTTTCCAGACTTTTTCCTGTACTTGATTTCAAGCTTCATAGCATTGTGGTCTGAAAGCATGCATAGTATACTTTCAATTCTTGTATACTTATGAAGGGCTGTTTTGTGACCCAGTATATGATCTATCTTGGAGAATGTTCCATGTGCACTCGAGAAGAAAGTATATTCTGTTGCTTTGGGATGCAGAGTTCTAAATAGATCTGTGAAGTCCATCTTATCCAATGAGTCATTCAGCGCCCTTGTTTCTTTATTGAGCGTGTGTCTAGATGATCTATCCATTTCTGTAAGTGGAGTGTTAAAGTCCCCTGCAATGACCACATTCTTATCAATAATGTTGCTTATGTTTATGAGTAATTGTTTTACATATTTGGGGGCTCCGGTATTCGGTGCATAGACATTTATAATTGTTAGCTCTTCCTGGTAGATAGACCTTGTAATTATTATATAATGCCCTTCTTCATCTCTTGTTACAGCCTTTAATTTAAAGTCTAGTTTGTCTGATATAAGTATGGCTACTCCAGCTTTCTTTTGGCTTCCAGTAGCATGATAAATAGTTCTCCATCCACTCACTCTCAATCTGAAGGTGTCCTCAGGCCTAAAATGAGTCTCTTGTAGACAGCAAATAGATGGGACTTGTTTTTTTTATCCATTCTGATACCCTATGTCTTTTGGTTGACGCATTTAATCTATTTACTTTCAGTGTTATTACAGAAAAATATGGGTTTAGAGTCATTGTGATGTCTGTATGATTCATGCTTGTAGTGATGTCTCTGGTACTTTGTCTCACAGGATCCCCCTTAGGATCTCTTGTAGGGCTGGTTTAGTAGTGACAAATTCCTTCAGTTTTTGTTTGTTTGGGAAGACCTTTATCTCTCCTTCTATTCTAAATGACAGTCTTGCTGGATAAAGGATTCTCGGCTGCATATTTTTTTCTGTTCATCACATTGAAGATTTCCTGCCATTCCTTTCTGGTCTGCCAAGTTTCAGTAGAGAGATCCGTCACGAGTCTTATCGGTCTCCCTTTATATGTTAGGGCACGTTTATCCCTTGCTGCTTTCAGAATTTTCTCTTTATCCTTGTATTTTGCCAGTTTCACTATGATATGTCGTGCAGAAGATCGATTCAAGTTTTGTCTGAAGGGGGTTCTCTGTGCCTCTTGGATTTCAATGCCTTTTTCTTTCCCCAGTTCAAGGAAGTTCTCAGCTATTATTTCTTCAGGTACCCCTTCAGCACATTTCCCTCTCTCTTCCTCCTCTGGGATACCAATTATGCGTATATCATTTTTTTTTAGTGTATCACTTAGTTCTCTAATTTCCCCCTCATACTCCTGGATTTTTTTATCTCTCTTTTTCTCAGCTTCCTCTTTTTCCATAACTTTATCTTCTAGTTCACCTATTCTCTCCTCTGCCTCTTCATTCCGAGCCGTCATTGTTTCCATTTTGTTTTGCATTTCGTTTAAAGCGTTTTTCAGCTCCTCCTGACTGTTCCTTAGTCCCTTGATTTCTATAGCAAGAGATTCCTTGCTGTCCTCTATACTGTTTTGAAGCCCAGCGATTAATTTTATGACTATTATTCTAAATTCACTTTCTGTTATATTATTTAAATCCTTTTTGATCAGTTCATTAGCTGTTGTTATTTCCTGGAGATTCTTATGAGGGGAATTCTTCCGTTTGGTCATTTTGGATAGTCCCTGGAGTGGTGAGGACCTGCAGGGCACTTCCCCTGTGCTGTGGTGTATAACTGGAGTTGGTGGGCGGAGCCGCAGTCAGACCTGATGTCTGCCCCCAGCCCACCGCTGGGGCCACAGTCATACTGGTGTGTGCCTTCTCTTCCCCTCTCCTAGGGGTGGGATTCACTGCGGGGTGGTGTGGCCATTCTGGGCTACTTGCACACTGCCAGGATTGTGGTGCTGGGGATCTGGAGTATTAGCTGGGTTGGGTAGGCAAGGTGCACGGGGGCAGGAGGCACAGGCTTTGCTCGCTTCTCCTTAGGTGATCCACTTCAGGAGGGACCCTGTGGCAGTGGGAGGGAGTCAGACCCGCTGCGGAGGGGTGGCTCCACAGAAGCACAGGGTTGGGTATTTGTGCGGAGCAAGCAAGTTCCCTGGCAGGAACTGGTTCCCTTTGAGATTTTGGCTGGGGGGTGGGCGAGGGAGAAGGCGCTGGTGAGCACCTTTGTTCCCTGCCAAACAGCTCTGTCCTCCCAGGGCTCAGCAACTCTCCCTCCCTTTGTCCTCCAGCCTTCCCATTTTCTGAGCAGAGCTGTTCACTTATGACCTCCGAGATGCTAAGTCGTGCTTGCTGTCAGAACACACTCCGTCTGCCCCCTCTGCTTTTGCAAGCCAGACTCGGGGGCTCTGCTTGGCCGCAGGCCGCCCCTCAGCCCCGGCTCCCTCCCGCCAGTCCGTGGAGGGTGCACCGCCTCGCTGCCCTTCCTCCCCTCTTCCGTGGTCCTCTCATCTGCGCTTGGCTCAGGAGACTCCGTTCTGCTAATCCTCTGGCGGTTTTCTGGGTTATTTAGGCAAGTGTAGGTGGAATCTAAATGATCAGCAGGACACGCAGTGAGCCCAGCGTCCTCCTATGCCGCCATCTTCCTATCCTGTCCCTTTATATATTTTTTAAATGTACATACAAATTAGTTAGCATATAGTGCAACAATGATTTCAGGAGTAGATTCCTTAATGCCCCTCACCCATTTAGCCCATCCGTCCTCCTACAACCCGTCCAGTAAGCCTCTGTTTGGTTCTCCATATTTAAGAGTCTCTTACGTTTTTCCCATTCACTGTTTTTATATTAATTTTGTTTCCCTTCTCTTATGTTCATTTGTTCTGTGCTTAGTCCTCATATGAGTGAAGTCATATGATATTTGTCTTTCTCTGACTAATTTCACTTATCGCAATACCCTCCAGTTCCATCCATGTAGTTACAAATAGTAAGATTCCATTCTTTTTGATTCCTGAGTAATATCCATTGTGGATATACATATATATATATGTATATACATATATATATATGCATATATATATATATATGCATATATATATACATGTATATACATGTATATACATGTGTATGTATATGTATATACATGTGTATATATATATATATATATATATATGTCACATCTTCTGTATCCATTCATCTATCAATGGACATTTGGGCTCTTTCCATACTTTGGCTATTGTTGAAAGTGCTGCTATAAACATTGGGGTGCATATGTCCTTTCAAAACAACACACCTGTATACCTTGGATAAATACCTAGTAGTGCAATTGCTGGGATGTAGGGAAGTTCTATTTTTAATATTTTGAGGAACCTCCATACTGTTTTCCAGAGTGGCTGCACCAGCTTGCATTCCCACCAAAAATGCAAAAGAGATCCTCTTTCTCCATATCCTTGCCAACATCTGTTTTTGCTTGAGTTGTTAATGTAAGACATTCTGACAGGTGTAAGGAGGTGTCTCATTGTGGTTTTGATTTGTATTTCCCTGATGATGAGTGATGTTGAGTATTTTTTCATGTGTCGGTTGGCCATCTGGATGTCTTCTTTGGAGAAGTGTCTATTCATGTATTTTGCCCATTTCTTCACTGGATTATTTGTTTTTCGGGTGTTGAGTTTGATAAATTATTTATAGATTTTGGGTACTAACCCTTTTCTGATACGTCATTTGCAAATATCTTCTCCAATTCCGCTGCTTGCCTTTCAGTTTTGCTGATTGTTTCCTTTGCTGTGCAGAAGTTTTTATTTTAATGAGGTCCCATTAGTTCCTTTTTGCTTTTGTTTCCCTTGCCTCAGGAGATCTGTTGAGTAAGAAGTTGCTGTGGGCAAGATCATAATGGTTTTTTTCCCGCTTTCTCCTTGAGGATTTTGATGGCTTCCTGTCTCACATTTAAGTATCTCATCCATTTAGAGTTTATTTTAGTGTATGGTGTAAGAAAGTGGTCCAGGTTCATTCTTCTGCATGATTCTGTCCAGTTTTCCCAGCACCACTATCTGAAAAGATGGTCTTTATTCCATTGACTATTCTTTCCTGCTTTGTTAAAGGCTGGTTGGCCATATGTCTTTGGGGCCATTTCTGGGTTCGCTATTCTGTTCCATTGATCTGACTGTCTGTTTCTGTGCGAGTACCATACTGTCTTGATGGTTACAGCTTTGTATTATAGCTTGATCCAGGATTATGATGCCTCCTGCTTTGGTTTTCTTTTTCGAGATTGCTTTGACTATTCGGGGTCTTTTCTGACTCCATACAAATTTTAGTACTCTTTGTTCTAGCTCTGTGAAGAATGTTGGAGTTATTATGATAGGGATTACATTGAATATGGAGATTGATTTGGGTAGTGTTGACATTTTAACAATATTTGTTCTTCCTATCCAGGAGCATTGAATCTTTTTCCATTTTTTTGTGTCTTCAATTTCTTTCATAAGATTTTTATAATTTTCAGTATATAGATTTTTCACCTCTTTGGTTAGATTTATTCCTAGGTATTTTATGGTTTTTTTTGTGCAAATGTAAATGGGATCTATTCCTTGATTTCTCTTTCTGTTGCTTCAGTGTTGGTGAATAAGAATGCAACAGATATCTGTGCATTGATTTTATATCCTGTAACTTTGCTGAATTCACGAATCAGTTCTAGCATTTTTTGGTGGAATCTTTCAGGTTTTCCATATAGAGTATCATGTCATGCGCAAAGTGTGAAAGTTTCACCTCCTCCTGGACGATTTGGATGCCTTTTATTCCTTTGTATTGCCCGATTGCAGAGGCTAAAACTTCCAATACTATGTTGAATGACAGTGGTGAGAGTGGACATCCCTGTCTTTTTCCTGACCTTATTCAGAAAGCTCTCAGATTCTCCCCATTGGGTCGTTCCTATATGGCTTTCATGATCTCAAGAAATGCACAACCTCACCAACACTTGTTATTTTTTATATATTTTTTAATATCCATTTTGATAATTGTGAGGGGATATCAGTTTTGATTTTTATTTCCCTGGTGATTAGTGATATTGAACATCTTTTCATGTGTCTGTCCATTATCCATATGTCTTCTTTGGAAAACTATTATTGAAGTCCTCTGTCCATTCTTTAATTAAGTTTCTTGTTTTTTGAAATTAAGTTGTATAAGGCCTTTATATACTTGTATTTAACACCTTATTGAATGTATGATTTACAAATATAGCATTCAGTGAGGTGCTTTTTGTTTTCTTGGTGGTATCTTTCATTATATAAACCTTTTTAGTCTGATGAGACCCCTTTTGTTTATTTTAGTTTTTACTGTCTTTAAACTGAGGAGAGTGGTCCAAAAACTATGCTAAGAACAATGTCAAAGGGTTTACTGTCTATATTTTCTTCTAGAAGTGTTATGGTTTCAGGTATTATATTTCAGTATTTAATTCATTCTGAATTTTTTTCTGTATAATGTGTAAGGTAGTGGTCCACTTCCATTCTTTTTAATGTAGCTGTCCATTTAGTGCAACAACATTTATTAAAAAGACTTTCTTTTCCTCCTTGTATATTCTTGCCTGTTTGTCATAGATTAATTGACCATATATGCATGGGTTTACTTCTAGACTTTCTATTATATTCCATTGATCTATGAGTTTGTTTCTATGTCAGTATCATATTGTTTTGATCACTATAACTTTGTATTATAGTTTGAAATCAGGAAACATTATAACTCCAGTTTTTTTTTTCATGATTTCTCTGGATATTTTGGGTTATTGGTGTTCCCATACAAATTTTAAGATTTTTGGTTCTAATTCTGTGAAAAATATCGTTGATATTTTTGTAGAGATTGCTTTGAAACTACAGATTGCTTTGTGTAGAATGGACTTTTTAACAATATTAATTCT
Source organism: Panthera tigris (assembly GCF_018350195.1). Taxonomy (NCBI): domain Eukaryota; kingdom Metazoa; phylum Chordata; class Mammalia; order Carnivora; family Felidae; genus Panthera; species Panthera tigris. Next base: position 68,059,652 of record NC_056677.1, on the reverse strand, counting down.
TCTAGTCAATGAAAATGGAATATCTTTCCATTTATTTGTTTTGTCATTAACTTATTAATGTCTTATAGATTTTAGAGTACAGGTCTTTTGTCTTCTTGGTTAAATTTATTCCTATGTATTTTATTCTTTTTGGTGCAATTATAAATGGGATGGTTTTCTTCATTTCTCTTTCTGATAGTTTTTTCTTAGTGTTTAGAAATGAAACAGATTTTTGGGGTGCCTGGGTGGCTCAGTTGGTTGAGTGTCCGACTTCGGCTTGGGTCATGATCTTGTAGTTTGTGAGTTCAGGCCCTGCATTGGGCTCTGTGCTGACATCTGGGAGCCTGGAGCCTGCTTTGGATTCTGTGTCTCACTTTCTCTCTGTTCCTCCCCTTCTCATGCTCTGTCTCCCTCTCAAAAATAAATAAACACTAAAAATTTTTTTAAAAAGCAACAGATTTTTGCATATTGGTTTTGTATTCTGAAACTTTATTAAATCTGTTTATTAGTTCTAACAAGATTTTTGAGGGAGTCTTCAGGATTTTCTCTATATAAAATTATATTGTCCATAAATAGTAAAAAGTTCTACTTTCTCTTAAAATTTGGATGTCTTTTACTTTTTTTTTCTTACCTAACTCTTCTGGCTGGTAATTCCAAAACTATGTTTAATAAAATTGGTGAGATTGGGTTCTTTCTCCTGACCTTAGATGAAAAGATTTCAGGTTTTCACATTTGAGAATAATAATGGTTGTGGTCTTTTCTAAAATGGCTTTTATATTGATCAAGTATGTTCCTTCTCAAATAATTTTTGAGTTTTTATCATGAATAGATGTTGAATTTTGTCAAGTTTTTTTTTTCTGCATATATTAAAGTTATAATATGATTTTTACTCCACATTTTGTTAATGTGGTGTATTGTTTGATTGACTTGTTAATGTTGAACCAGCCTTGTATCCTTGGAATTAATCTCATTAGATCATGATGTATGATACTTTTAATGTATTGTTAAATTGGTTTGGTAATATTTTGATAAGGATTTTAATCTATGCTTATCAGGGATATTGCCCTAGAATATTCTTTATTTTTGTGGTATTATTATCTGGTTTAGTTATCAGGTAATGTCAGCTACATAAAATGCATTCAGAAAGGATCCTTACTCTTCAACATTTTGGAAGAGTTTGAGGAGGTTAGGTATTACATCTTCATTGAATGTTTGGTTGAATTTACCAGTAAAGCCATCTGGTCCTAAGCTTTTTATGGGGGAGAATTTTGATTACTGATTCAATTTTTTTGTAGTAATCAGTCCACTCAGATTTATTATTTCTTCATGGTTTAGTCTTGGAAGATTTTATTTTCTAGGTATGTGTCCATTTCTTGTGTTTCTAATTTGTTCATATATAATTGTTCATAGTAGTCTTTATAATATTTGGTGTTTTAAAAGTGTCAATTGTAGCTTCTCTTTCATTTCTGATTTTCCTTATTTGAGCCCTCTGTATTTTTTCTTGGTTAGTCTAGCTACAAGTTTGTCCATTTTTTTTTTTAAAGAACCAGGTTTCAGTTTCATTTATCTTTTCTATTGTCTTTTGAAACTGTAATTCATTTATTTCTGATCTTTGATATTTCCTTCCTTCTACTAACTTTGGCTGCATTTGTTCTTTTTCTTTAGGTGTAAAGCTAGATTTATTATTTGAAAGTGTTCTTGGTTATTGAAGTAGGCTTATGTTGTTATGAACTTCCTTCTTAGAAGTGTTTGTATTGCATCTTATAGAATTTGATATGTTGTATTCCATTTTTATTTTTCTCAAAGTATTTTTATTTCTTTTTTTATTCTTCTGCATATTTTCTTGTTACTAATTAGTGTTCTTTCTTTTAAGCTTAAAGAAGTAACTTTAACATTTATTGTAAGTCCCATTTAGTGGTAATACACTCCTTACCTTTTGATTTTCTGGAACACTTTACCTATCTTTTAATTATAAATGACTATTCTTGATTGGAAGTTTTTGTTTTTGCTTTTATTTTCTTTTCAGCATTTTGAATATATCGTATTACTCTTTCCCTTCCAGCATGCAAACTATCTGCTGATAGTCTTTTGAGGGTTTTCTTAGAGTAGCAAGTTGTTTTTCTTTTGATGCTATTGAGATTCTCTCTTTAACTTTTGACATTTTATTATTACACATCTTAGCATAGATATCTTTGATTTTATCTTATGGAGAACTGTCTGTGCTTCCAGGAAACTGTTTCCTTCTCATATTACAAATATTTTTTACCCTTCATTTATTTAAGTAAATTTTCTGGCATTTTCTGTAACTCTTCTCCTCTGGGACCCCTAAGATGAAAATGTTTTTTCCACCTGATATTATCCCATTAGTCCTTTAAGTTATCTTCATTTTTTTACAATTCTTGTGTTGTTGTTGCTGTTGTTGTTGTTGTTGTTGTTCCGTATTGGTGAGTAACACTGGCCTGTTCCTAGTTCACTAATCTTTCCCTCTACATTACCTAGTCTGCTATTTAACTTCTCTAGTGTATTTTAGTTCACTTATTACATTCTTCAGCTCTGTGAATTCAGCATAGTAGTTTACTGTATTTTCTCTTTTTGTTGAAGTTTTCAGTGTGTTCATCCATTCTTCCCCCAAGTTATATAAGCATCTTTGTGACCAATAACTTGAAATCAGGTAAACTATTATTTTATTAAGATTTTATTTTTCTAAAGTTTAATTTGCTTTTTTAGTTTGAAACCTATTACTCAGTTTCTTCAGTTTTCTCTTCTCTGTATGTTTCTTTCCACATATTAGGCAAAATGATGACTTTCCCAACCTTGAAGGTTTGGCCTTGTGTAGGTGATGACATTTGTCATTCAAACTTTCCCTAGCTCTTGCTTGTCTCTTGAGCTTTTGTGATTGTGTAATCAGTCTGATTTATTCTTGATATGTCCTAAAATTTGTGGGTGTGCCAAGACTTATCAGTCTTGTGAAGGATGGGATCTCAGCCAGCTCCTAGTTTCAGGCTTATTAGAAGTCTTACTCTCAGGTTGCAGCTTTCAAATTATGTAAAAATATACAGTCACATGGGACTACAGCTATATAACCTGCTAACCTCCAGGCCAGGCCACCTGAAGGTTTCTCCCTTGGCAATAGATGTAAAAATTGAAGCTCCAGACTAGGGTATACACCCCCTGGGAAGTACCAGCAAGTTTTGGCAAAGCCTAAGGAGAGCAAAAATAAAGCATCCCCTAGCCAATGTAGTGATGTGTTATAGTCCTGTGTCTGTGCAATGCCTTGGACATGGTAGCCTGCCAAGAATTGTGTTTCTGATTATTATAGTCCTGTGGGAATCAGGAATGCAAGATTCTTGACCAATACAGACAGATGATCAAGGAAATTCCCCTGTGTGGTCTGAGTATGCCCACCAGCTTTATCAAGACAGGTGAAAAGTGTAGGGATAGCATGTGCTCACTGGTCTTAACAAGGCTGTGGGAGACTGCAGAAAATGTGTGTACCTTTAAAAATTAGCTAACTCAAAACTGGATAAACCCAGAGAGTGAGTGACAGCTGAGTTGCCCCCTTTGAGAGATAGCAGCTTGTGGGGAATAAGCTTAGTAATTCCCTGAGCTTCCACCAAGGGGTTAACAAGGCATAAAGAATTAGAAAGCCATAAGATGTACACACCCAAGTTTGGGTAAACAAGATTAGGTAAATAAGTATAGGTAAACGGGGCAAAGGCCCCCAGTATAGGTAAATGGGGCAAAGGTCTCAGTATAGGACAAAGGTATAGGAATAGGTAATCTCAGGATGAAAACACCCAAGATGAGGTAAACAAGATTAGGTATTCAGGGTGGAAATGCCCCCCAACTTAGTATAATAGCAGAAAACTGCTTTCACAGAAAGGAAGGACCAAATTAGGTAAACAGGTAAATAGGCCTATTCACCTCAGGGGGGCAAAGTTGCCCAGAGCAGAGCTAATTAGCAAAAGAAAGATGTCTTGTTGACCCTGAGGTAGCATGCTCTGTCTTTCTTGTCCCCTAGGCCAGTTTAGGTAAACAGAGGTGTGGCCTCATGTCTGCTGTAAACAACCTCTGCCTGGCACCAGGATTTTGTTTTGTATTGACCCAAACCACTAACATTGCATATCTTCAAAACCTGCATTCCCTCTCACCCATGAGTTTATGTTCACAATTCCATTGACTCTTTGTGCACATCCATCACCATGTTTGTAAGCTTTCTGTTCCTAATAAAAACAGAGCAAGGACCTTTACTCGGGACTCTTGTCTCCTCCTGGACATTAGCCTCTCTTGCATTTCTAATCCTGCATCCTGCTTTCTTGCTGGACAAGAGCGAACTCCAGACCTAGAGTCTCCAACAGCAGCCAGCATGGAGAGGCAATATAAAAATAGCAGTTTGCACAATGCCATGAATAAATAAGAGGCAGATCTTTTCATACTAATTTCAGAGTGTGTTGGGGCAAATCTAAGGAGCTGGTAAGATTCCATTTTCATTCCATACCCCACCAAATAAACACAGAGTCATCTTTGGGAGGCAAAGCTGCACAGACACTTGCTCCCAACCTTCTAGCTATGTTCCACACCAAGAGTTATCCTGAGGACTTGCTGACTCCAAGCCTGCTAGCCTCAGCCTGGGTTCAGGGAAAATTTTGTTAAAGCCATCCCCATGACCCACCCAGCTGCTGGACACACAACTGCCACCACATAACACACCCAGATGCAAGGATGTGCTCAATCATATGCTCCCAGTCACTTAATACTCTGGGCCCAGCTGTGCCCAGCCATCATTACATGACCCACCCAACCTTGAACCCCAGGCTGTGCCAGCTAACAGGGCCCAGATACCCCAGTGGTACCAAGGATCTGGCATAAGACTAGTGGCTCAGCACAAGTTTTCTTAACACTGTTACCTTCCTCTGAAGTTTTCTGGCAGACATGCCCTCACAAAGTTGGCCTGCCTGGGTCCCAGTGACACCAAAGAGATAAAGCACATCCCACAACAGGCAGAGTCAATGCAGATGACTACACTAAAAGGAAAAGTAACTAAGACACATTAGCGATAGGACATAAAGAAAACACATAGGATGATCTTCTGAAGTGCCAGTTTCTGGTGAATAGGAGACTCTGCACTGAAAGTCACTCTAGGACCTCTTCTTCATAAATTCATTATGTTCAAAAGTACAGGACATAGCTGACTTTATTAACACAGAGAACTAAACACAGAGAGGCAGGCAAAATGAGAAGACAGAGAAATTTGTCCCAAATGAAAAATAGGACAAGGCCATGGCCAGAGACTTATACAAAACAGATATAAGTAACATGCCTGATAGAAATTTAAAGCAATGATTGTAAGGACACTTGCTGGATTATAGAAAAGAGAGGAAGACATGAGTGAGATGCTTAACACAGAGAAAAGGAATAACATAGCACAGAAAAAAAACATAGCAGAGATAAAGGGATCAATAATCAAAATAAGAAACACATTTGATGGAAGAAGCATAGGACAAAATTAGTGACCTAGAAGACAGAGTAAAGGAAAGTAATAAAGCTGAAAAAAAAGAGAGCTAAAAGAATATTTTTATATGAGGATAAACATAGGGAACTCAGTGACTCCATCAAATATAAAAATATTCATATAATAAAATTCCTAGATGAAGAAGAGAGAGAAAGGGGAGCAGAAATTTTATTTAAAAAAAAATGTAGCTGAAAACTTCCCTAATCTGGGGAAGGAAACAGATACCCAGATCCAGGAGCCACAGAGAAATGCCATCTAAATCAACAAAAACAGACACACACGAACACATATTGTAGTGAAATTTGCAAAACAAAAAGGGGGGGGATAAAAATCTTTAAATGTAGTAATTCCAAAGAAGACAGTAACTTACAGGGGAAAATCCATAAGACTAGCTGGATATTTTTCAACAGAAACTTTGCAAGCAGAAGTGAGTGAAATGATATATTCAAAGTGTGTAATGGAAAAAAAAATATGTGGCTAAGAATACTCTATTTAACAAGGCTATCATTCAGAATATAAGGACAGATAAATAGTTTCCAAGAAAAGCAAAACCCAAAGGAGATAATGATCATTAAACTAGCTCTGCAAGAAATGTTAAAGAGGACTCTGAGTGGAAAGCAGAGACCACAGGATGATGGCATGAAATACAAAAAGCAGTAAAAATTAATATTTATGTAAAAAAAATCACTCAAGGAACTCACAAAATAGAAAGATGTAAAATATACCTAAAATGTGGGGAAAAGAGGAATAAATAATAGGTTCAAAATGAAATTACCATCAACTTAATATAGACAGATATATACTGAAGAGGGTATATGTAAACCTAATGGTAACCATATATCAAAAAACACTAATAAAAATGCAACAATAAAGAGAATGAAATCCAAATCCAAATATATTACTAATGAGAATCAGGAAACCAAGAAATACAAAAAAAGATTCAGAAAATTTTCAGATACAAACCACAAAACAGATAATGAAATGACAATAAATACAAATCTATCAATAATTACTTTTTTAACATTTTTTCATTTTTGAGAGTGAGAGAGACAGACCATGAGTGGGGGCGGGGCAGAGAGAGAGGGAGACACAGAATCCAAAGCAGGCTTCAGGCTCTGAGCTGTCAGCACAGGGCACGATGCAGGGCTCAAACTCACAGACTGTGAGATCATGACCTGAGCTGAAGTCAGACACTTAACCAACTGAGCCACCCAGGTGCCCCGCTACATTGCTTTTTAAAATATTTATTTATTTTGAAAGAAACAGAAAGCATGAGTGGGGGAGGGGCAGAGAGAGGGAAAGAGAATCTCAAGCAGGCTCCACATTGTCAGTGCTGAGCCCAATGTGGGGCTTGAACTCACGAACTGTGAAATCATGACCTGATCTTAAACCAAGGGATGGCCGCTTGACCAACCGCTCAGGCTCCCCTATCAGTAATTACTTGGAATGTAAATGGACTAAATACTCAAATCAAAAGACCTAGGGTGATGGAATGGTTAGTAAAACAGTACCTGGGTGCCTGGGTGGCTCAGTTGGTTAAGTGTCTAACTCCTGGTTTCAGCTCAGGTCATGAACTCATGGTTCATGAGATCAAGTCTGGCATCAGGCTACATGCTGATAGCATGAAGCCTGCTCAGTATTCTCTTTCTTTTCCTCTCTCTCTGCCCCTCCCCCACTTGCACTCACTCTCTCTCTCACTCTCTCTCTCTCTCACTCAAAGCAAATAAAGTATTGAAGAAAAAGAGAAAAAGAAAAAGAAAAAGAAAAAGAAAAAGAAAAAGAAAAACACCCAACATATGCTGCCTACAAGAGACTCATTTTAGATTTAAAGACACCTGGATATTGAAAGTGGGGGAATGGAGAAACATGTCATGCAAATGGATGTCAAAAGAAAGCTAGAGTAGCATTACTTATATCAGCCAAACTAGACCTTAAAACAAAGACTAACAAGACACAAAAAAGGACACTATACAATAATAAAGGGGACAATCCAACAAGAAAATAAGATAATTGCAAATATTTATGCACCCAACAGAGAGGCACTTAAATACATAAAAATAATTAATAACAAATATAAAATAACTAATCAATAATAATACAACAATAGAATGGGGCTTTAAAATGTCATTTTTTTCAATGGACATACAATTTAAACAGAAAATCAAAAAGGAAATAATGGCTTTGAATGACACACTAGAATATATATATTCAGAACATTCCAACCTAAAAAAGTAGAATACATATTATTTTCAAACACACGTGGGCCATTCTCTAGAATAGATCATGTATTAGCACACAAAACAAATCTCAACATATTCACGAAGATCGAAGTCATAACATGCATCATTTTTTACCATTGTAAAGGTATTTTCATTGTAATGACTTTTTTTCTTCATTGTAAGAGGGCTGTTTATAACAATAAAGGCTTACCTCAAAAGCAAGAAAAAACTCAGAAAAAACAACCTAGCCTTATACCTAATGGAGCAAGAAAATGAAAAACAAAACAAAACAAAAAACCGTAAATCTATCAGAAGAAAGGAAATAAAGATTAGAGCAGAAGTAAATGATATAGAACCTAAAAAAATATATTAGAACACATTGAGGCCATCAGGATCTAGTTGAAAATAAAAATGAAATTGATAAAACTACATCAGTGGAAAAGAATAGAAAACCCAGAAATGAACCAACAACTCTGTGGTCAATTAATCTTCAACAAAACAGAAAAGAATATACAATCAGAAAAGACAGTCTATTTGATAAATGGTGTCGGGAAAACTGGATAGCAACATGCAAAGGAAATAAACTGGACCACTTTCTTACACCGTACACCAATATAAATTCAAAAGAGATCAAACACCTAAATGTGAGACTTGAAACTATGAAAATTCTAGGAGAAAACACTGGCAGTAATTTATTTGGTATTGGCTGTGAGAACTTTTTTCTAGATATGTCTCCTGAGGCAAAGGAAACAAAAGGAAAAGTAAACTATTGGGACTTCATTAAAATTAAAACAAGCAAGCAAGCAAACAAACAAAGAAAAAAAAACTTCTGCACAGTGAAGGAAATCAACAAAAGTAAAATACAATCTATAGAATGGGACAAGATATTTACAAAACATATATGATAAAGGGTTAATATCCAAATATATAAAGAACTTGTAAAGCTAAATTCTCCCAAAATGAAAATCCAATTTAAAAATGGACAACAGGGGCACCTGGGTGGATCAGTCAGTTAAGTGCTGGACTTCAGCTCAGGTTATGATCTCAGGGTTCATAAGTTTGAGTCCTGCATCGGGCTGGCTGCTATCAGCACAGAGCCTGCTTTGGATCCTCTGTCCCCCTCTGTCTCTGCTCCTCCCCCACTCATGTGCTGTCTCTCTCTCTCTCTCAAAAATAAATAAACATTTTTTTTAAATGGGAAGACAATATAAACAGACATTTCCCAGAAGAAAACATACAGATAGCCAACAGATACATGAAAAGACTCTCATCATCACTTACCACCAGGGAAATGCCCATCAACACTACAATAAGGTATAACCTCACACCTGTCAGAATGGGTAAAAACAACACAAGAAACAACAGATGTTTGCAAGGGTGTAGAGAAAAAGAACATTTGTGCAGGGTTGGTGGGAATGCAAACTTGTACAGCCACTGTTCTTAATGTTATGTAAGCGTCTCAAAATGTTAAAAATAGAACTATCCTAGGATCCAGCAATTGCACTTCTGGGTATTTACCCATAAAATAACAGAAACACTGACTTAAGGAGATTTGTGCATCCCTAAGTTTATAGCATCATTATTTACAATAATCAAGATATGGAAGCAGCCCAAGCATCCATCAATTGATGAATGGATAAAGAAAAAGTGGTATATATGCATGTATACTCTCTCTCTCTCTCTCTCTCTCTCTCTCACACACACACACACACACACACACACACACACACAATGTGTCTCCCTCTCTCACTGCCCTCCCCACACTCACGGTCTGTCTCTCACTCTCAAAAATAAATAAACATTAAAAAAAAAAGAAAGAGGGAATCACTGCTGAAGGAACAACTCAGAAATCAGGACAGGCCTCTGCTGCACACAGCTGTAGACTTGTGTCAAATGGAATCTGGAAGGAGTGAGTGAGAACCACTGCCATTCATCCAACTAGAAACATGCACACTACCAGACACAGGAGAATGAGACCCATCTTCTGGTTAACATTCTTCCATTTTAATGACTCCTTTAGGGAAGATTTAGGGACTGGTAACAGGAAGCGAGTCATAAGATATATACAGGTTCTAGGAACAGGATTTTATTTGCTCAGGGGACAATTTAAACCTACAAAAGTGAACTTTGCAGTGTAAGAGGTTATATTTCCTGGTTTGTGAGCATGCTGAAAATTTGGCTTTCCTTACAGAGTTGTTCTAAAATATATTCATGTTGATTCCTAAAGGCAAAGTGAGAGGAATAAAAAAAATTGAGGCTGTTCCTTTGAGACATGAATATGGGAATAATCAGACATTTTTCTCATGGAAAGAAGAAGAGGGCAAACGAAGCCAAATAGAATTGCATCTAAAGACCTCAAGGACGTTACCATATGTTTGGACTGGGTATGCGCCTCCCCACATCTGTGTGCATGCCTCAATTTCTAACCAGAGTGGCCCTGGAAATGACAGAGAGCCAAGCCATGGGCACCTTAGGGAAACACCAAAGGGGCTGTCCCAGTCCTTCCTGTGGCCCAAAGGCCCTGCCTCGCGCTTATGCAACCTGTCTCTTGATTCTTGACTCTGGAACACTTGTTGTCACCAAGGATTGACCACATAGGACACACCAGGTGCCTGCACTCCCAACCCACAAGTCCAGGTCACATGCTCTGGTGAATGAGCTTGACCAATAGGGCTGGATGGTTCACTTCTGAAAGCATTTCTAAAGCTGTCCTGCCAGACAGGCAGCCTATCCCAAAGTGGAAGCCAGCTGGTAACTCCTTTTCACACCCACTCCCCTCCTTCCTATACAGTTATATGTAGGCCTATAAATACTCATCAAATATTTGCAAATGAATAACTTTTAAAAATTTCATGGATATTTGGAACTGTTAGCAGTTTTGAATATTTACATATATGTATATATAAAAATATATATGTGTATATATACAAATATAAATATATAAAATGTGTGTGTGTGTGTGTGTGTGTATATATATATATATATATATATATATATGTAAATATTCCAAGCTAAAGGACTTCAGTTTGCCAATTCAGTCCTACCCTCTAATTTTTTCAAATTAAGATTTGCAAGGGCTGTCAAAAAAAAGGGGGGGGGGACTGAGCGAGATAGAAAGGGACAGAGAGAGAGAGAGAGAGAGAGAGAGAAAACAAAGCCAAACTCTGAATTATAGAGAACAAACTGATGGTTACCAGAAGGGACGGTTGTGAGGATATAGATTAATTAGTCGATGGAGTCTAAGGAGCATACTTGTCATGATAACTACTGGGTGATATATGGAATTATTAAATTACTATATTTTACATCTGAAACTAATATAATACTCTATGTTAACTAACTGGAATTAAAATAAAAACTTTCTAAAAATTTGTAAGGGCGCGAATAATTAAAAAATACTTTTTATTGGGTTGCATAAATTGGAGGTGAGGAAGATAAGTCCATAAGTATAGCCAACTCTGTCAAAAACATAACTGTGACAAGAAGGGAAGAGATAAGAGAGAAGCAAGAGCTCTGTATGAGGCCAGAATTTTCTCTTTTCATTTATTCATAACTGTAAGTTAAATTCTTCCTTAAGAACTTTTTTTTTAGGGGCGCCTGGGTGGCTCAGTCGGTTGAGCATCTGACTTCGGCTCAGATCATGATCTCGCAGTCTGTGAGTTCAAGCCCCGCGTTGGGCTATGTGCTGACAGCTCAGAGCCTGGAGCCTGCTTTGGATTCTGTGTCTCCCTCCCCCAATCTGCCCCTCCCCCAATCATGCTCTGTCTCTCTGTCTGTGAAAAAAGAAATAAAAATAAACATTAAAAAAATAAGTTTTTTTTAAATATGAGACAATTAATTGTGTCTATATGTTGATGGCAATAGAATACAAGGCACAAAACTTTGGTTTAGGTACCCAGGGCTGATATTGTGTCTCCAGTTATCATAGACACAGGTTCTTTTAATCTTTTTGTTCCATTTCTTAGTACATGGCTTCTATTATCAAGGTCACATTATAGTTTAAATGGCAGTTTGGTCTAGTATTATATCCATGTTATCAAGAGTAGGAAGGAGGCAGGGACAGAGGGCAAAACATGGAACCACCTGGCAGAATCTGCATTTCCCAGATGGAGTGGGAAAAGTGTAACATAGGATGCCTAACAGAGGTATTACCTTTACCTAAAAAGCTGATGTGATCTTCTTAGTTTCTTATTGAAGAAAGACTAGGGCTTAATATCAGAACTTTATTTTTACCTTCCACATTTTACAGTCTATAATGATATGCATTAAAATCACATAAAATTCTGACAGGATGGGCTAAGTCATTTTTAAGAAGTCCTTTTTGGGCTTAATAAAAAACCCACTCAGGAACTATGTCAGGACTATTACAATAAAGAGTCCCATATTATGGACTACTTGCAGGAGGTCTTATGGAATACTACCTTCATTAAACTCATTTACCTTTTTGTTGCTATTCATTATACAGTATCTTGTATACACAAATTCTATGAATTTAATTGAATTGTTAACACAAAAGTAATTCACCAATCCATCATCAGCTAAGGCATCTCTATTGCTCAGTTCATTTGATGATGAGACAAAAATGCAAAAGTTGCAGTTTTTAACCCCACACTATTCTGGCATTACTTCTCTGCTTTGAATTTAATTTGTTAAATGTCTGCAGAATAATAAGACCTTATAGCTACAGAAATGCTAAGCCCTTTACATGCATTGTTTTCTTTAGTATTAATAAAAATCAGGTTAAAAAACTTGTTTTTGTCTCCAATATATCAGAGAGATTGAGTAACTTAGTGATACACAACTTTGTGGTGGAGAGTATACCATTTTATAAACTGTGCTCTTAAATTGGTCTTCACAGTGTATGGTGAACATGCTTATGATTTGTTGTGGTACATGTTTAAATGTTTTTGATAATTTAAGTAGGTATGTATTCAATTTTAATATATTTGAAAAATATAACATGTACTTTGTTGATATTGAATGGAGTGTTACATAAATATAAATTAGATCAACCTGATTGATACTGTTGTTCAAGCCTTCTATAACCTTATTGATTGTCTAAATGTATCAATTATTAAAATGGAAGCTGAAGACTCAAGCTATAATTGTGGCTTTGTTTGTCTTCCATATTTTGTAGCTATATTTTAGATGCATACACTTTCAGGATTGTTATGCTTTTTAATAACTTAATATTTGTATTGATATGGAAAAAACCCTCTTTATTTCATGTTCTGAAGTCTATTTTATCTGATATTAATGTAAGATATTTCAGCTTAACATTGATTAGCGTTTTGATTATATTTTTCTATCCTTTAATTTTTTAATAAACCTAAATAATTTTATGTAAAATTAGGTTCTTTCATACAACACATAATTGGGTTTCATATTTTTCTCTAAATTTATTAATATATAATTGGCATAGAAACACTGTAGAAGTTTAAGGCATAGAGCATCAAGAATTCATTTACATATGTTACAAAATGACTACCATAAGTTCAAAAAAGGAGAAAATGCATCCACTTATAACAAAATGGATGGATCTTAAAGACATTGTATTAAGTGAAATAAGTCCCACAAAGACCAATGTCTTATGCCATAATTCAAGTGTGGAATAAAAAGAAAAAAACATAGTAAAGGAGAACAGATTTGTGTGTTTACCAGCGGCAGGGATGGAGAGTGTGGAAACTGGATGAAAGTGGTCAAAAGATATAAAACTTCCAGTTACATGAAAAATAAGTACTGGGGCTTTACATTTTTATCCAATATGACAATTTCTGCTTTTTGAGTATTTTTACTTTTTATGCTTAATATAATAATCGAATTGGTTTGGTTGAAGTCTACTATCTTGCTATTTTTTTTTTTAATTTTCCCATCAGTTTGTTCTTTCCTGTCCTCTTTCCTTGCCTTGTCTTGAATTAATAATTTTTTTAACAATCCCATTATATCACTATTAAAGGGTTACTTATCATTAAAAAAAAAGTATTATTGGTATGTATTCTTATTTCCAAGCAGTTAACAATTGGAAATTCGATTGATTGATTGATTGATTGATTGATTTTGGAGGGGTTCAGAGAAAACAGCTTTTATTTTGTGGATTGCTGTACACATAAAGATGAATTAATATCAATGAGGTAAATAAAAGTTCTCTATTTAACAGAAATGATGACCATAAGCAAGACAATGATTATATCATAACCAGAGTTCCCTCCCAGAAATGGCCAGCCTTAATATTCCTCTCTGAGTGAAAGTACATCCAATGTTTATTTTCTGTGTGATATCAGTGGTAATGATTACCTTGAACTATACTATATTGTTTGTTAGGTTTTACTTCTTAAAGGATATTTATGATACTGTAACAGTTTTCCTAATTTCCTCACTTTTTGTGGGGAGCAGGGTTAGATTTAGGATTTGGAAAAATATTTAGATTTCCAGAAAAATATCATAAAGAATTTTTACCTAGAACAGTAGGCACAGGAAAATATCATGGCTCCTTTTATGTATTTATTTATTTATTTGTTTGTTTGTTTGTTTATTTATTTTCAAATTTTTACTTTAATTCTTGTTAGTTAACATGTAGTTTAATATCGACTTCAGAGTAGAATTTAGAGATTCGTCACTTACATATAACACCTACTGCTCAATGCAAGTGGCTTCCTTAATACTCATCATCCTTTTAGCCCATCCCCCACCCACCTCCTCTCCATCAACCCTCAATTTGTTCTGTATAGTTAAGGGTCTCTTAAAGCACCTGGGTGGCTCAGTCAGTTAAGTGTCCAACTTCAACTTAGGTCATGATCTCATGGCTTTGAGTTCAAGCCCCATGTTGGGATCTGTGCTGACAGCTCAGAGCCTGAAGCCTGATTCCAATTTTGTGACTCTCTCTTTCTCTTCCCCTACCCCACTCTTGCTCTCTCTCTGTCTCAAAAATAAATAAACATTTAAAAAATTTTAGATACATTTAAAAAAGAGTCTCTTATGGTTTCCTTCCTCCTCTTCCTTTCCCCTTCTGCTATGTTCATCTGTTTTGTTTCTTAAGTTCCACATGAGTGAAATCATATAGTATTTGTCTTTCTCTGAATTATTTCTGTTGACATAATACACTCTAGCTCCATCCAAGTCACCGAAAATGGCAAGATGCCATTCTTTTTGATGGCTAAGTAATATTCCATTGTATATGTACACCACATCTTCTTTATCTTTTCATCAGTCAATGGACATTTGAGTGCTTTCCATAATTAGGCTATTGTTGATAATGCTGCTATAAAGGAGTGCATGTGCTCCTTTGAATTAGATTTTCGTACCCTTTGGGTAAATATCTAGTAGTGTAATTGCTGGGTCATAGAGTAGTTCTATTTTATTTTATTTTATTTTATTTTATTTTATATATATTTTCTTTACTTTTTGATGAATCTCCATGCTATTTTCCAGAGAGGCTGTACCAGTTTGCATTCCCACCAATAATGTAAGATGGTTCCCCTTGCTTCACATCCTTGCTAACATCTGGTGTTTCCTGTGTTGTTACTTTACCCATTCTAACTGGTGGGTGGTGATATCTCATTGTTATTTTGATTTGTATTTCCCTGATGTTGAGTGATGTTGAGCATCTTTCCATGTGTCTGTTGGCCATCTGGCTGTCTTCGTTGAAAAAAATGTCTGTTCATATCATGTGGCTATTTCTTAAATGGATTATTTGTTTTTTGGATGTTGAGTTTTTTTTTTAAGTTCTTTATATATGTGGAAATTAAAGCCAATATTATTTTTCATTACTATCAAATTATAGTTTTATATATATGTAATATATAATATATATGACACAGTATCAGTCAAAACCCCAGTAGATGTTTTGTAGAAGTTGACAACCTGCTGCTAAGATGTACATTGAAATTCCAAAGCCCTAGTATAATCAATATAATTTTGAAAAAGTATAAGATAGTTAATGATCTTAGACAACCTTATATCAAGACTTAATATAAAGCTATAGTAGCCAAAACAGTGTAATAATGGTGAAAGCAGATGCATAGACCAATGGAACAGAATAGACTTACCAAAACCTTATACATATATCCAACTGAATGTAAGTAAAGGTAAAGGGCAATTCAATAATGAAAGGATAGTTATTTTCAAGAAATAGTTCTGAAACAAGTGTATATCCATCCATAAAAATTTAACTTAGCCACAGACCCCACATTTTACACAAAAACTAACTAAAAATGTATTATACAAATAAATGTAAATTCCAGGGTTAAAAAATATATAGAAAAAGACATTAGAAAATCTGCATGACTTTGGGTTTGGTGATGAGTTGAGTTTTTAGATACAACACTCAAAGCATTACCCATTAAAAAAATGATATGCTGGACTTTAATAAATTTAAACCCTCTGGTCTGCAAAAGATGCTGTTAACAGAATGAAAATGCAAACAGATTGGAAGTGAATATTTGCACAATATACACCTGTTAATGTATTTCTTTCCAAAATATACAAAGAATTCTTAAAACTCAAAAATAAGAAACAAACAACCCAATTAAAAATGGGAAAAATATCTAAACAGACACCCCCCAAAAATTACATATGGCAAGTAAACATATGAAAGGATGCCCAAAATCAATTATTATTATGAAAATTAAAATTAAAATAAAAAATAGATACCACTCCACACCTACTAATATGAATAAAACCCAAAAATATGACAATACCAGTTGCTGATGAGGATGGAGACAACAGAAACTCTATTCATTACTTCTGGGAATTTAAAATGGTACAGCAACTTTAAAGGACAGTTTCTCAGTTTCCAATAAAGTAAGGATAGTTACCACATGATCAAGCAATCACACTTCTAGGTACTAACTCAACACTTTAGATGACATATGTTTATGTAAAGACCTGTATGCAAATGTTAATCACAACATTTTCCAATGACTGAAAACAATCAAGATTTCTTTTTGTAAATATAATTTATTGGCAAATTGGCAAACATACAGTGTGTAAAGTGTGCTCTTGGTTTTCAGGGTAGATTCCCATGGTTCATCGCTTACATAAACACCCAGTGTTCATCCCAACAACTGCCCTCCTCAATGCCCATCACCCGTTTTCACTTGTCCCCCACCCCCCATCAATCTTCAGTTTGTTTGCTATATTTAAGAGTTTCTTATGGCTTGTCTCCCTCCCTGTCTCTTTGTAACTATTTTTTCCCCTTCCTTTCTCCCATGGTTTTCTGTTAAGTTTCTCAAGATCCACATATGAGTGAAAACATATGATACCTGTCTTTCTCTGAAAAACTTATTTCGCTCAGCATACCTTCCAGTTCCATCCGCATTGCTGCAAATGGCATGATTTCATCCTTTCTCATTGCCAAGTAACATTCAATTGTATAAATAAACCACATCTTCTATAACCATTCATTGGTTTATGGAAATTTAGGCTCTTTACATAACTTGGCTATTGTTAAAAGTGCTGCTATAAACATTGTGGCACATGTGCCCCTATGAATCAGCACTTCTGTATCTTTTGGATAAATTCCTAGTAGTGCTATTGCTGAGTTGTACGGTAGTTCTATTTGTAATTTTTTGAGGAACCTCCACACTGTTTTCCAGAGCAGCTGTGCCAGTTTGCTTTCCTAGCAACAGTGCAAGAAGGTTTCTGTTTCTCCACATCCTCACCAACATCTGTTGTTTCCTGATTTTTTTTTTATTTTAGCCACTCTGACCAGCCAAACAGATACACTTTAAGGTGAATCTCAGTGTGGTTTTGATTTGTATTTCCCTGATGATGAGTGATGTTGAGCATCTTTTCATGTGTCTGTTGGCCATCTGAATGCCTTCTTTGGAAAACTGTCTATTCATGTCTTCTGGCCATTTCGTCACTGGATTATCTGGTTTTCAGGTGTGGAGTTTGGTAAGTTCTTTATAGATTTTGGATACTAACCCTTTATTCGATATGCCATTTGTAAATAATTTTTCCCATTCCGTCAGTTGCCATTTAGTTTTGTTGATTGTTTCCTTTGCAGTGCAGAAGATTTTTATCTTGATGAGGTCCTGAGAGTTCAGTTTTGCTTTTAATTCCCTTGCCTTTGGAGATGTGTCAAGCAAAACATTGCTGAGGTTGAGGTCAAAGAAGTTGTTGCCTGCTTTCTCCTCTAGGGTTTTGATGCTTTCCTGTCTCACATTTAGGTCTTTCATCTATTTTGAGTTTATTTTTGTGTATGGTGTAAGAAAGTGGTCCAGTTTCATTCTTCTGCATGTTGCTGTCTAGTTCTCCCAGCACCATTTTTTAAAGGGACTTTTTTTCCATTGGATATTCTTTCTTGCTTTGTCAAAGATTAGTTGGCCATACATTTGTGGGTCCAATTCTGGGTTCTCTATTCTATTTTATCAGTCTATGTGTCTGTTTTTGTGCCAATACCATACTGTCTTGATGATTACAGCTTTGTGGTAGAGGCTTAAGTCTGGGATTGTGATGCCTCCTGCTTTGGTTTTCTTTTTAAACATAACTGTGACTATTTGTGGTCTTTTGTGTTTCCATACAAATTTTAGGATTGCTTGTTCTAGCTTTGAGAAGAATGCTGGTGCAATTTTGATAGGGATTGCAATGAATGTGTAGATAGCTTTGGGTAATATTGACATGTTAACAATATTTATTCTTCCAATCCATGAGCATGATTTTTTTTCCATTTTTTCCATTTCCTTATGTCTTTTTCAATTTTCTTCATAAGGTTTCTACACTTTTCAGCATACAAATCTTTTACATCTTTGGTTAGGTTTATTCCTAGATATTTTATGCTTCTTGGTGTAATTGTAAATGGGATCAATTTGTTGACTTCTCTTTCTGTGGTTTCATTATTAGTGTATAGAAATGCAACTGATTTCTGCACATGGATTTTGAACCCTTCAACTTGGCTGAATTCATGTATCATTTCTAGCAGACTTTTCATGGAATCTTTCAGGTTTTCTATGTAGTGCATCACGTTGTCTGCACAAAGTGAAAGTTTTACTTCTTTGACAATTTGGATGCCTTTTATTTCATTTTGTTGTCTGATTGCTGACAACAATCAGCTGATTGCTGATGCTAAGGCTTCCATCACTTCCATCACTATGTGGTAAGAGTGGAAATCCCTGTGTGCTCTTGATCTCATGGGAAAAGCTCTCAGTTTTTCCTCATTGAGGATGATATTAGTGTTGGGTCCTTCATATATGGCTTTTATGATCTCAAGGTATTATCCTTCTATCCCTACTTTCTTGATGGTTTTTATCAAGAAAGGATGCTGTATTTTGTCACTTTTTCTGCATGTTTTGACAAGATCATATGGTTCTTATCCTTTCTTTTATTAATGTGATGTATCACATCGATTGATTTATGAATATTGAACCAGATTTGCAGCCCAGGAATGAATCACACTTAATCATGGTGAATAATTCATTTTATATGCTGTTGAATTTGATGTGCTAGTATCTTGTTGAAATTTTTTGCATCCATGTTCATCAGGGGTATTGTCCTGTAATTATCATTTGGGGGGGGTCTCTTTCTGGTTAGCCTTCATAGAATGAGACGGGAAGCTATCTTTCCATTTCTATTTTTTGGAACAGTTTGAGAAAATAGTATTAACTCTGCTTTCAATATCTGGTAGAATTCCCCAGGGAAGCCAATTTCTTCACTAGTTATGGGTCTGATCAAATTTTCTATTTTTTTCCAATTTGAGTTTTGGTAGTGTTTGAGTGTCTAGGAATTTTCCCATTTCTTCCAGATTTTCCAGTTTGTTGGCATATAATTTTCCATAGTATTCTCTGATAATTCCTTGTATTTCTGAGGGATTGGTTTTTATAAATCCATTTTCATTCGTGATTTCATCTATTTCGGTCCTTTCTCTTTTCTTTTTGAAAAGTCTGGCTAGGGGGTTATCAATTTTGTTTATTTTTTCATAAAACCAACTCTTTGTTTCATTGGTCTGTTCTATTTTTTTTATTCTATTATTTGTTTCTGCCCTGATCTTTATTACTTACCTTCTTATGCTGGCCTTGGGGTTTCCTTGTTGTTCAGCTTCTAGTTCCTTTAGGTGTGCTGTTAGATTTTGTATTTGAGATTTTTCTTGTTTCTTGAGATAGGCCTGGATTGCAATGTATTTTCCTCTAAGGACTGCCTTTGTTGCATCCCAAAGGATTTGGACTGTCATGTTTTCATTTTCACTTGCTTCAATATATTTTTAATTTTTTCCTTTAATTGCCTGTTGACTCATTCATTCTTTAGTAGGATTTTCTTTAACTTCCATACATTTGGAGATTCTCCAAAATTTTTCCCGTGGTTGATTTCAAGTTTCAAAACATTGTGATCTGGAAGTGTGCGTGGTATGATCTCAATTTTTTTATATTTATTGAGAGCTATTTTGTGACACTGTATGTGACCTATGTTGGAGAATGTTCCATGTGCACTCGAGAAAAAGTATATTCTGTTGCTTTAGGATGAAAAGTTCTGAATATGTCTATCAATTCCATCTGGTCCAATATATCATTCAGGGCCATTGTTTCCCTATTGATTTTCTGTCCAGATGATCTGTCCATTGCTGTGAGTGTAGTATTAAAGTTCCCTGCAGTGACCACATTCTTACCCATAAGACTGCTTCTATTTGTGATTGTTTTACGTATTTGGACGTTCCCAAATTGGATGCATAAGCATTTATAATTGTTAGCTCTTCATAATGGATAGACCATGTAATTATGATACAACGCCCTTCTTCATCTCTTGTTACAGCCTTTACTTTAAAATCTAGTTTGTCTGATATAAGTATGGCTACTCCAGCTTTCTCTTGACTTCCAGTAGCATGATAGATGGTTCTCCATGCCTTCAATTTCAATCTGAAGGTATCTTCAGGTCTAAAATGGGTCTCTTGTAGACACCAAATAGATGGGTATTGTTTTTTTTTTTTAATCTATTCTGATAACCTATGTCTTTTGATTGTAGCATTTAGTCCATTTACATGCAGTGCTATTTTTGCAATATATGGATTTAAAATCATTGTTTTATCTGCAGGTTTCATGCTTGTAGTGATGTCACTGGTCCTTCGTGGTTTTGACAACATTCCCCTCACAGAATCCTCCTTAGGATCTCTTGTAGGGCTGCTTTAGTGGTGATGAAGTCCTTCAATTTTTGTTAGTCTGGGAATACCTTTATCTCTCCTTCTATTCTGAATGACAGCCTTCCTATATAAAGGATCCTTGTCTGCATATTTTTCCTATTCAGCACATTGAATATTTCCTGCTATTCCCTTCTGGCCTGCCACGTTTCAGTAGATAGGTCTGCTACTAACATTCTGTGTCTACCCTTTTCGGTTAAGGCCCATTTGTTCCTAGCTGCTTTCAGAATTCTTTTATCTTTGTATTTTGCCAGTTTGACTATGATATGTCATGGAGATCAACTCAAGTTACTTCTGAAGTGAGTTCTCTGTGCCTCCTGAATTTCAATGTCTGTTTCCTTCCCCAGATTGGGGATGTTCTTAGCTGTGATTTGTTCAAGTGCACCTTCAGCCCCTTTCTCTCTCTCTCTTTTTCTTCTTGTGGAGCTCCTATGATACAGATACTATTATGTTTCATTGAATCACTAAATTCTCTAAATCTCCCCTCATGATCCAGAAATTTTTAATATTTTTCTCAGTTTCATCTTTTTCCATCATTTTATCTTCTCTTTCACTTATTCTCCCCTCTGCCTCTTCAACCCTCACTGCCACCACCTCTAGTCTAGATTAGTCTAGAGACTAATCTTATGACTCTTATTCTAAATTATTCTTCAGTTATATTTTTTATATCTGTTTTGATCAATTCTTTAGCTGTCATTTATTCCTGGAATTTCTTTAGAGGATAATTCTTCATTTTCAACATTTTGGCTAGTTTTCTGTTCCATATGTGTTTTAAAAGTTGTTCCTGCACCTGCAAGCACTACTATATTAAACATGGATCATACACTGTCCAGGGCCTGGCCCTTCAGGATGTGGTTTTTGGAGTGTGTTACTTTCTCTGTGTCGTTTTGGCTCTAGTTGCTTTATGTCCATACTCATAGTGATGTTTTAGACCCTTTACCATGTGTGCTTTGATTTGTTTGTTGAAGTATCCCTGGAAAAGGAAATAAACACACAAGCAAATAAAATAGAAAAAAAAAAAAACACACCAGCTACAGCAAAACAATGGGTGGGAACGTTGTTGATGGAAGAGGTCTTATCACATACAAAGAGAGAAATGACAGGGGTGGCAGAAAAAAAAATAAAAGAAAATTGACCATGCAGAGAAACTGTATGGCTTAATCCAGAGAGAGAGATAGAGAGAGAGAGAGAGAGAGGAAAACAAGGAAGGAGATATAGAACAGGTATAAAAAGAATAGATTAAATATGTCTGCTTAAAAGAACCAACAAACAGAATAACCAGACTAGAGGAGGAAACAAATAAGGAAAGAAGGAAGAAATATATATATATATATATATAGGCTATATATATATTGGCTATATATATGTATACGTATATATATAATTCTTGGATTTATATCTTTATATAAAGATATACGTATATCTTTAATTCTTGGATAATTCTTATATATATATATACGTATATATATATGTATATATAGATATATAAATATATAGATATACACACATATACACACACATACAGATATATATATATATATATATATATATATATATATATGAATTATCCAGGAATTAAATCAGGAAATACATAACCACTGGATGTCTTGGAATCAGTGGCAGAGCTGTTCTGGAGGAGGGACTATCTGGTTGGTCAGTGTCAATCCCATTCCAGTAGATAACACAGTTACCAGGTGCAGAGGAGAGTGGTTTAGTGTAGGCAAGTCCTGCCTCCACTGTGGTCCCACTGTCCATTCCCTGAATCCCCACATTTTTGGGGATGGGGAGAAAAATGGTAACACCAAAATCTCTCTTCCTCAGACCGGGTGTCCAAAACCACTCTTTTCAGGCTGTCCTCACAGTGCTGCAGGCACGAATGAAGTGGTTTGTCCTGCTCTGCCAGCTTCCATGACTCCCTGGTGTTTGCCTAGTGTTTAAACCCCAATGTCTTAAAAGGTCCAGCTCTGTGTGCTCTGGTTCAGAGGAAGTGCTGCTCCATGCCACTGATATATGGCCTGTGGGTGGTGGGCGCAGGTAGTCTTTGTCCTTTGAACAGTTATATACTTTCTTCCACAACACTCCATGAAAGGTATTTCTTTCTCCCATTGCAGACTGCATCTCTGAACTAGTTACTGAGTCTGGGGCTGGTTCCCTTCCTCCCCACGTATGTGAACACAGCACTTGGCCCAGTCCAGAGAAAGTCCTGCAGGTAGAGATTGGATCTTTACCTGTCCTGGTCCGTGGTTTTTCTCTTATCCAGATACAGTCTTACACTTCCCTAGCCTCTCTTTATCTTCCTTTTGTTTCTCTGCAGAAGGGAATCCCTCCCATCCATGCCTATGCAGCCAATTTTATCTCTCCCGGTTCACAATCACACACCTATGACCCATCAGGTTGTCCCCTTGGGCCCCTGGATACATCTTTGTCACTCTGCAGCCCAGAATCTTGGAATTCAAAGTCCTTTGTCCTCAACACTGCTGTGTTTGACAGACGAGGGAAATTTGGGTTCCCCTACTTCTTTGCCATGTTGGATATCCAAGAAACAATCCAATCCAAGAAAACAATCAACCAAACTAAAAGGCAACCATCAGAATGGGAGAAGATATTTGCAAATGACATATGCAATAAAGGGTTAGTATCCTAAATATATGCAGAACTTATCAAACTCAACACCCCTACCACCCCAGAAAACCCCAAATAATCTAGTTTTAAGACAGGCAGAAGACACAAATAGACATTTTTCCAAAGAAGATATAAAAATGACTAACAGAAATATAAAAAGTGGCCCCAAATCACTCATCATCAAGGAAATACAAATCAAAAGTACAATGAGATACCACTTCACACCTGTCAGAATGGCTAACATTAATAAGAAAGGAAACAACAAGTGCTGGCAAGGATGTGGAGAAAGGGGAACCCTCTTACACTGTTGGTGGGAATGTAAACTTGTGCAGTCACTCTGTAAAAGACTATGGAGTTTCCTCAAGCTGTTAAAAAATAAAAGTACCCTACAATCCAGTAATGACACTACTAGGCATTTACTCAAATGATACGAAAATACTGATATGAAGGGGAACATACAATCCAATGTTTATGGCAGAATTATCTACCATAACCATATTTTGGAAAGATCTGAAATATCCATTGAGTGATGAATGGGTAAAGAAAATAATATATATATATAAATTTATAAATATAAATTTATAAATACAATAGAATATTACTCAGCAAGAAAATTATTTATACACACACACACAAATTTATAAATATAAATTTATAAATACAATAGAATATTACTCAGCAAGAAAAAACAAATGAAATCTTGCTGTTGGCAATAATGTAGATGGAGCTAAAGAAGATTATGCTAAGCAAAATCAGTCAACCTGGAAAGGAAAAATACAATATAATTTCACTCATATGTGGAACTTAAGATAAAGAAAAAACAGATGAACATAGGGAGGAAAAAGAGATGCAAACCAAGAAACAGAATTTTAACTATAAAGAAGAAAAAGGGTTACTGGAGGGGAACTGGGCAGTGGATGGATTAAATAGGTGATGGGTATTAGTAAAGGCAGTTTTTGTGATGAATACTGGGTGTTGTATGTAAGTGATGAATCACTAAATTCTACACTGGAATTTAAATAATAATTTGAAATAATCACAAATGGAAAAAATAAAAAGTCTGAATGCTGGATTCTGGGAAAATGGTATAATCAGAGGATCCTAAGCTCACATTACACAGATACATCTAGATAACAGCCATGTTAGTGCAACTAGCCCAGAAAATTACCTGAAATCTTGCAGAACAGACTCTCTACAATTAATTGTACAGAGGAAAACACATCAAAAATGATAGGAAAGGCATAGCCCCAAACATATCAGCGAGACTTTCAAAAGATGGGAGAATCCCCACAAGCATGAAGAAGTGAGAGGAACAAACTTCACTCTAGACATCCTAGACACAGAGGACCTGCATTGGGAATATGAGTCCTCATAACATTTGTCATTGAAAACCATAGGGGATTAACTTCACAAATTTTTATAATCAATTGGTCTTAATACCTGAAACTATAAAATCAGTAGACTCAGCACTGGGAGATCCTGAGGGCAATTGGAAACTCACCCTTAAAGAGCCAGCATAACAGAAATGCCACCTGGATACAACATAGAAGTAGCAGCTTAAACAGTGCCTGGGGTAAAAGGGAAGGATTAGTTATTAATGTCTGAACAAGCTTTGGTGGAGCAAGGATCATTAGGAGACATCTTCAAGAACAACAACAAAAAAATGGCAGGTGACATTTTTACACCCTCCAATCATTGATAGCTATACACCTTCAGGAACAAGCTCAAATCCTCTCAACATAAGTTGCTAATACCATGCACCCCACCTGTGTGATCTGCTGTGGACTCAGCACCATAAATCTGCACCACTAGGCAGGATTCTCTCTAAAGTGGATTCAGCCACATCTCATCCTACAATCAGCTCAGTAGGGATCCGCACATACCTTTCTGAGAATGTGTGTTCCATCCTTTTTATTCCCCTGCATACTGCCCCATGAAACCTGCACCCCTCAGGATGACTCCCTCCAACTTGTCACCTGACATACCCTATTTTGCAAGCAGTTCTGACAGTACCAGCACCACCTCAAAATGACACCATGGAGGGAGGGGAAAATAAGCACACACAGCAGTTCAACTAAGCCCCAACAGATGGTTCCGAGGACATATCTGAATCAACTACTGGCCCTTCCTACCTGAAAATACCTCACAGCTTGCAGCACCAGGAGGGAGCCCTGTAGTTCAATTTCACTGCAACCTCAACAGAGAGGGACAGACATCTGGGTCTGACTTCAGGCCCTACCATCACCTAAAGCCTCTCAGAGGACAAAGCAATGAGATTGCCTTGCAGTTTGGTGTGATCAAAGTCCTGACAAATGGGCTGAATTCAATCATCTGGTCTGACTTAAATACAAGCCCAAAGCAGCACAGATTGGACTGTTAATAGCACAGGGACAAAACCCTGAACACAACAGCCAAAGAAGGGCATAGCAAGCAATTGGACTGAAGACAAAGGTGGCTCAAAAACAACAATAAGGGATACATCAAATGTGCTTGCTTCTGATGAATAGGGGACATTGTCTATAGGGCACTATAGAACCTCTTCAAGTCTACTACTCCCAAGAACAGGAGACATATTTGAGTTTCCTAACAGAGAAAAAAGTTATGCAAAATAAGGAGACAAGGGGATATATCCAAATGAAGGAAAAGGACAAAGTTGCAGCAAAAAGCTAAATGAAATTGAAGTAATCAATATGCATTCCTGATAGATAACTCAAAGTAATGGTCATAAAGATACTCATGAGACTTGAGAAAAGAATGGACAATCTCAGTGGCACCTTCAACAAAGAAATATAATATATAAAAAAGGGGCCAGTAAGAGATGAATACCTCAATAATTAAAATTAAAAATATATCTGAGGGAATAAATGGTAGACTAAACAAAGCAGAAGAATGGATCAACAACTTGTAAGACAGAGTAATGGAAAGCAACCATGATCAACTGCAAATTTAAAAAAAAAGATGTCAATACAAACTAATAGGTTAAAATGACTCAGTGACATTATCAACTGTGATAACATTTGAAGTATAGGAATACCAGAAAAAGAAGAAATATAAAAGAAGAAAGTTTTTCTTAAAGAAATGATTGCTGAAAACATATATAATTTGGGGAAGGAAGCAGACATTCAGATCCAGGAGTTACAGAGAGATCCAAACAAAATCAATACAAAAAGTCCATACCACATAATAATTAAAATGGCAAAAAGTAATGATAAGAGAGAAATTAAAAAGCAGCAAGCAAGAGACAAAAAGTTACATATGAGGGAAACATCATAAAGGTATCAGTTGATTTTTCAGCAGAAACTTTGCAGGGCAGAAAAGAGTGGCACAATGCATTCAATGTGATGAAAAAGAAGAAAAAAAAAATCCTGCAACCAAGAATACTATATCCAGCAAAGTTATCATTCACAATAGGAGAGATACAGAGGATGAATACAAACAAAAATTAAAGGGTTTAATCAACAATAAACCAGAATTACAAGAAACATTAAAGGGAATTCTTTGAGTAGGAATAAAAGTCCATAATTAAAAGAAAATAAGAAACTGAAAAAGTGGTACATGCAAACATAAGTACTATATTAATCAATTATAAAGCCAATTTGGAGGTTAAAGCAAAACAGCAGTAAAATCAATACATCTATAAAAATTAGTGAGGGGGTTCACAAAATAAAAAGATTTAAGTATGAAATTATGTACATAAAACATGATTTAGGTTAAAAATTTAGTGATTTGACAATGGGTCAAAATTTAAGTGTCTACTTAATATAGACTCTTATATGCATAGCATGTTGTATATAAACCTAATGTTAACCAAAAATCACAAACCTGTAAAAGATATAAAAATAAATAAATAAAGGGACAGAATTGAAGCAAATCACTAAAGAAAGCCATCCAACCAAAAGCAAAGAGTGTAAGAGAAGGAAGGAACATAAAAGAACTACAAAACTTCTGTAAAACAAGTAACAAAATGGCAAAATTGCATACCCATCAGTAATTACTTTGAATGTAAATGGACTAAATTCTCCTATCAAAAGTTATAAAGTGAGAAAAAGGATAAAAATACAAGACCCATTTTTACTGCCTAAAAGTGACTCATTTCAGACCTGAAGATACAAGCATATTGAAAGTAAAGAGACGGAAAAACATTTATCCTTCAAATGGAAACAGAAAGAAAGTTAGGAGAACAATACTTGTATTAGACGAAAGAGGCATTAGAAAATACTAACAAGATACAAGGACACTATATAATCTTAATGGGAACAATAGAACATGATGATATAACAATTATAAAATTTATGCACCCCAAATGGGAACATTCAATTATGTAATGCAAATTTAGCTGACATAAAAAATAAATTTATAGTAATACAATAAAAGTAGGTGATTTTCTTAACCCAATTACATCAATGGATATTTCATCCAAACAGAAAATAAAAAAAAAGAAACAGTTACTTTGAATGACACACAAGACAAGATGAACTTATCAGATATATTCATAACATACCATCTTAAAGCACCACAGGGTACACATTCTTTTCCAGTGCCCATGCGACATTCTTCAGAGTATATCACATACTAGGTCACAAATCACACCTCAACCAGTTCAAAAAGACAGATCATACCATACATTTACTTTTGGATCACAATGTTATAAAACTTGAAGTCAACCACAAGAGAGAATCTGGAAAGACCATAGTACATGGAGTCTAATTAACATGCTACTAAACAATGAATGGATCAACCAAACAATCAAAGAGAAAATTTTTAAAAATACATGGAGATAAATGACAATAAAAACATGATGATCCGAAATCATTGGGATGTAGCAAAAGTTGTTTTAAGAGGGAAAATTATAGCAATATCCATCTGCATCAGGAAACAAGAAAAATTTCAGGATAGAGTTAAGATGGTGGAAGAGTAGGGAGACCCTAGGCTTGTTTCATCCTTCAAACACAGCTAGATAAGTATAAAATCATTTTGAAAACCCAAGAAATCGATCTGAGTACTTAGCAAAATGCACAGAGGTGAACAAACTGCCACATCATGGAATTTAATAACCGTGGAGAGATGATTTGGAGCAGAGAAAACTGCAGGTTCTG
This sequence comes from Panthera tigris, assembly GCF_018350195.1. Lineage (NCBI taxonomy): Eukaryota > Metazoa > Chordata > Mammalia > Carnivora > Felidae > Panthera > Panthera tigris. The sequence continues at coordinate 68,031,101 of NC_056677.1, read as the reverse complement.
TAATGGGGAGGGAGCCCTAATAACGGAGAGATAAGCAAGAAAGAAACAGACAGAAAGAGTGAAAGTGCATGCTGAGAATCACACAAAACTCTTCCCCAAAACTATTGACTGAGCAAAGGATAGGGACTGAATATGGCAAGTTTTTATAAAGAGAAGAATAAAGAGTCTGAAGTTTCAGAGGTCCACACCATTGCCAGGGTTGTGCCTGGCAGGCTTAGCAGTGCTCCTGTGGGGAATGAGGGCGGGGACCCAGAAGCAGGTAGTATGGTCTGAGGATCCTCTGGGTCCTACAGGGAGAAGCAGTTCCCCTGCTTGGAATGCATTTTGGAGAAATGGCATGGCCTTGCTGGGAGTAAAAGACCCAGCAGGAGCTATTGAGCTTCCCCATTCATTAACATAGGAAAGGGGATTGGGCTGAGGGCAGCAAGACTTGGTGTTGGCTTTCTGCAGCACTTTACCATAAACTACAAACCGCTTTGGGGTTCACAACTGCATTATGGGACGAGCCAGCACCGACCACACCACAGTGAGACCCTCCCCCAGAGAATCAGTGTAGGTCCACACCATGCAGATCTCTAAAATTTGGAGACTTGAAACCCAGTCATGCATCTGAGAGAAAACACAGGAGTGCTATATCACCTGGCAAGGAGACAGCTCAGACACAGGCATGGTGAAAATGGGGATCTTGCAGAAATCAGGGGCACAAGAGAGGTGATTGTTTGCTATTCTTTTAGGGCTTCCTGAAGAGAGCAGTAGTGAGCTAGATGCTCTTGAAACAAGAGAACCTGGCAATGGCATTTTCATCCTGCCCATCAACACTGACCAACTTCAGTGAGCAAAACAGCACCACCAAGAGGAGGCCAGAGCCTGTTACACCAAGCTCCAACCCCCTGCATCCTGAAGGTGTATCTCCACTAGGGCAAATCCACCTTAGAAGCAATGCAGCAGGCCCCACCACCAGAAGACCAGCACAAACCCCTCTCAAGCACCATGTATACTGGTAATAGAGTGATACAAAGTTTTACCCCTAGGGGAAATAGGGTCTAGCTTCTTTGTTTGTTTGATTGATTGTTTGGAATACAGAAAAATCAGGGTTTTCTTACTTTTATATATTTTTTAAAATTTAAATTATTTTATTTTATTTTGTTATGTTATTTTATTTTGACCTAGCTTCTTTCAACAAACAAAATGAAACACACCTAGAATCTAGAGCTTTTGGCGGTACTTTCCACATGCACCAGGCCCCTGTGTGTTCATGAGACCTATATATATACATATACATATACATATACATATACATATACATATACATGTAAATACATATACATATGTATATATATATACACATACATATATATGTGTGTGTATGTATATGTATGTATATGTATATATACGTCTCATATAGATATACATACATACCACATCTTTTTTATCCATTCATCACTCAATGGACATTGGGTTCTTTCCATAGTTTGGCTATTGTTGGTAGCACTACTATAAACTTTGAGGTGCATGTGTTCCTTCGAATGCACCCCAATATTTATAGCAGCATTATCAACAATAGCCAAATTATGGAATATTATTCTGCTATCAAAAATAATGGAATCTTTCCATTTGCAATGACATGGATGGAGGTAGAGAGTATTATGCTGAGGGAAATAAGTCAGAGAAAGACAAATACCATATTATTTCACTCATATGTGGAATTTAAGAAACAAAGCATATGGATATAGGGGAAGTCAGAAAAAAAGAGGGAGGTAAGCCATAGGAAACTAACTATAGAGAACAAACAGGATTGCTGGAGGGGAAGTGTGTGGGGGATGGGCTAAATTGGTGATGGGCATTAAAAAGGACACTTGTTTTGATGAGCACTGGATGCTATATGTAAGTGAAAAATCACTAAAATCTACTTCTGAAACAAATATTACACTACATGTTAACTAAGTAGAAGCTAAATAAATACTGAATAAAACCAAATGAAAATGTTTGGAGAAAATACTTTGAAAAAATAAATATCAACAATTTGAACAACTAATAAATAGTGAATAAATTCCAAGAAATATATAACCCTCTGAGAAAGAATCAAGAAGAAACAGAAAATTTGAGCAGACCTATTACTTTCAATAAAATTGTTTCAGTAATGAAAAAAATTCAACACATTAAAGTGCAAGACCAGATGGTTTCACAGGTGAATTCTAACAAACATGTAGAGTTAAAAGCTATGCTTCTCAAATTATTCCAAAAATTAGAAGAGGAAGTAAAGCTTCCAAATTTCTTCTACAAGGCCAGCATAACCTTGATATAAAAATAAGAACACTACAAAAAGGAAAATGACAAATGACTATCTCTGATGAACATAGATACAAATGTCCTCAGCAAACTTTTAGCAAACAATACAACACATTAAAATAATCACTTATCATGATCATGCAGGATTGATTCCAGGGATGCAAGAGTAGTTCAATATTTGCAGATCCATCAATATGGTACATCACATTAACTAGAGACAATTTTAACCATATAATCACCTCTATAGACACAGAAAAGTTATTTGACAAAGTACCAAACTGCTTCATGATTAATTATATATATATATATATATATATATATATATATGATTCTTATATATGATAAAACACTCAAAAATTAGGTCTAGAGGGAATATACCTCAACATAATGAAGGCCATATATGAAAAATCCACAGCTAACCTTATATACAATTGTGAAAAACAGAACTTTTTTGCTAAGATCAGGAACAAGATACAAGATAAGTATATCCAATCTCATTATGTTTATTTCACACAATAGAGGAAAAATTATCCACATCAATTAGAGAAGAAAAACAAATGAAAGCCATAAACATTGGTAAAGAAGATGTAAAATTTTCACTCTTCAATGAAATTATACTATATGAGGAACCCTAACCCCCAAAAGTACTGGAGTTGATAAATCAATTCAGTAATGTTACATAATACAAATTAATATACTGAAATCTGTTCTTTTTCTATACACCAAAAGAAGTAGAAGAAAAAGATATAAGGAAAATATTTCCATTTACAGGGGTGCCTGAGTGGATTAGTAACTGAAGCATCTGACTTCCTGTTTCTGTCTCATGTCTCTGTCATGATCTCACAGTCTGTGGGTTCAAGCCCCATGTAGGGATCTGTGTTGGGCTCTGTACTGGGCTTTGTGCTGGCAGCTTGGAGCCTGGAGCCTGCTTTGGGTTATGTGTCTCCCTTTCTCTCTGCCCCTCCCCAACTCATGTTCTGTCTCTCAAAAATGAATAAACATTAAAAATATATAAAATATTTCCATTTACAATTACAAAAAATAATTTAAAAATATCTAAGAATAAACTTAACAAATGAGGGGAAAGACTTTTATTCCAAAAACTATAAAACTTTGATGAAACAAATTGAAGGTGACACAAACAAATGGTAACATTCCATGCTCATGTATTGGAAAAATCAATACTGTTAAAATGTTCATATTACTCAGAGCAATCTAGAGATTTAATGTAATACAAATCAAGATATCAATGACATTTTTCACAGAACTAGAACAAACAATTCTAAAATGGGTATGAAACTGCCAAAATCCCAAATAGCCAAAGCAGTCTTGAAAAACAAAAATAAAACTAGAAGTATCACAATCCCAGTGTATTTTCTAGATACACTGCAAATCTGTAATAATTAAAACAGCATGTGTATAAAAACCAATTTGACAATAAATTTCATATTTATTTTATTTTATTTTTTAATTTTTTTAACGTTTATTTATTTTTGAGACAGAGAGAGACAGAGCATGAATGGGGGAGGGTCAGAGAGAGGGAGACACAGAATCCAAAACAGGCTCCAGGCTCCGAGCTGTCAGCACAGAGCCCGACGCGAGGCTTGAACTCACGGACCGCGGGGCTTGAACTCAAGGACCGTGAGATCATGACCTGAGCCGAAGTCGGCCGCTCAACCGACTGAGCCACCCAGGCGCCCCAATAAATTTCATATTTAAAAAAAAGGAAAAAACCTCTCTGACCTCAGCCACAGCAATTTCTTACTTGACACATTCCCCAAAGGCAAGGGAATTAAAAGCAAAAATGACCTATTGGGACCTCATGAAAATAAAAAGCTTCTGCACTGCAAAGTAAACAATCGACAAAACTAAAAGGCAACCAACGGAATGGGAAAAGGTATTTGCAAATGACATATCAGACAAAGGGCTAGTATCCAAAATCTATAAAGAGCTCACCAAACTCCACACCCAAAAAAACAAATAATCCAGTGAAGAAATGGGCAGAAAACATGAATAGACACTTCTCTAAAGAAGACATCCCAATGGCCAACAGGTGCATGAGAAGATGCTCAACGTCGCTTCTCATCAGGGAAATACAAATCAAAACCACACTCAGATATCACCTCACGCCAGTCAGAGTGGCTAAAATGAACAAATCAGGAGACTATAGATGCTGGCGAGGATGTGGAGAAACGGGAACCCTCTTGCACTGTTGGTGGGAATGCAAACTGGTGCAGCTGCTCTGGAAAACAGAGTGGAGGTTCCTCAACAAATTAAAAATAGATCTCCCCTATGACCCAGAAATAACACTGCTAGGAATTTAACCAAGGTATACAGGAGTGCTGATGCATAGGGTCACTTGCACCCCAAGGTTTATAGAAACACTCTCAATAGTCAAATTATGGAAAGAGCCTAAATGTCCATCAACTGATGAATGGATAAAGAAATTGTGGTTTATATACACAATGGAATACTAGGTGGCAGTGAGAAAGAATGAAATATGGCCTTTTGTAGCAACGTGGATGGAACTGGAGAGTGTTATGCTAAGTGAAATAAGTCATACAGAGAAAGACAGATACCATATGTTTTCACTCTTACGTGGATCCGAGAAACTTAACAGACCATGGGGGAGGGTTAGAAAAAAAGAGGTTAGAGAGGGAGGGAGCCAAAACATAAGAGACTCTTCAAAACTGAGAACAAACTGAGGGTTGATGGGGGTTGGGAAGGAGGGGAGGGTGGGTGATGGGTATTGAGGAGGACACCTGTTGGGATGAGCACTGGGTGTTATATGGAAAACAATTTGACAATAAATTTCATATTATAAAAAAATAAAAATAATAAACATAAACAAAAAATTAAAAATAGAATTACCACATGATCCAGTAATTTCACTACTGGGTATTTACCAAAAGAAAACAATTATAATTCAAAAAGGTGTATGCACCCTTATGTTTATTGCAGGACTCTTTACAATATCCAAGATAAAAAACTAGAAGCAACCAAAGTGTCCATTGATGGTTGATGTATGACTGGAAAAAGAAGTGGTGTGTAAAGATTGATAGATAATAGATAGAGAGATAGATAGATAGATAGATAGAGAGTAAAGGTTTTATAGTTTTCGGAATATATATAACTGATATGTCTGTTATCTGTGTCCATGGGTTGAGGTGAGCTCAGAATTCTCATAGTCCTCTATCTTCCCAGAGCTCCTGGGTTGCTGCCTTTATTATTATGTAATTCCATTCTTTCCATCTTGCTACAATCTTTGTTTTATAGGTTTTTTTTCTTTTTATTTCCTTTTAGCATGCTTATTTTATTATTTTTTTTAAATTCTAGTTAGTTAACATACAGTATAGTATTGGTTTCAGGAGTACAACCCTCTGGTTCATCACTTACATGTAACACCCAGTGCTTAATGCCCACCAATTTAGCCCTTCCCCTTACCCATTTCCCCTTTAGCAACCCCCCGTCTGTTCTCTGCATTTCAAAGTCTCTTATGGTCTGCCTCTCTCTGTTTTTATCTTACTTTTCCTTACCTTCCCTTATATTCATCTGTTATATTTTCTAAATTCCACATGTGAGTGAAATCATAAAATATTTGTCTTTCTCTGAGTTATTTCACTTAGCATAGTACACTTTAGCTCCATCCACATTGTTGCAAATAGCAAGATTTCATTCTTTTTGATTGCCAAGTAGTATTGCATAGTATATATACACCACCTTTTCCTTATCCATTCATTGGACTATGGACATATGGGCTCATCCCAAAATTTGACTATTGTTGATTGTGTTGCTATAAACATTGGGGTGCATGTACCATTTTGAATCAGCATTTTTTATCATTTGGATAAATCCCTAGTAGTGCAATTGCTGGGTTATAATGTAGCTCTATTTTGAAATTTTTGAGGAACCTCCATACTGTTTACCAGAGTGGCTGCACCAGTTTGCATTTCCACCAAAAGTGCACAAGGGTTCTCCCTTCTCCACATCCGTGCCAACACCTCTTGTTTCCTGTGTTCATTTTAGCCATTCTGACAGGTGTGAAGTGGTATCTCATTGTATTTTTGATTTGTATTTCCCTGGTGATGACTGATGTTAAGGATCTTTTCACGGGTCTGTTAGCCATTTGGATGTCTTCTTTGGAAAAGTGTCTATTCATGTCTTCTGCCCATTTTTTCATGGGATCATTTGTTGTTTGGGTGTTGATTTTGGTAAGTTTTGTACAGATTTTGGATACTAACCCTTTATCTGATATGTTATTTGCAAATATCTTCTACCATTCTGTTTTGTGTCTTTTAGTTTTGCTGATTATTTCCTTTGCTGTGCAATTTTTATCTTGATTAGGTCCCAATAGTTCATTTTTACTTTTGTTTTACTTGCCTCCTGAGACATGTCTAGTAAGAGGTTGCTGCATATAGTTTATTTTTCTGGTATACATATTTCCACTGTGATTTTTTGTTTTCAAGTCCACTTGCATGGGATAAGTTTGTCCATCAATTCACTTTCAGTCTGTATGTGTCTTTAAACCTGAAGTTATTCTCTTGCAGGCAGCAATAGATGTGTCTTGTTTTGCTTCCCCATTCAGTCATCCTATGCTTTCTTATTGGAGCATTTAGTGTATTTACATTTAAAGTAATTATTGATAGGCATGTAGTTATTCATATTTTCTTAGTTATTTTCTGGTTGTTTTGGTAGTTTTTACCTATTATTTTTCTTCTTTTGTTATATTCTTTGAGGTTTAATGGCTTTCTTTAGTATTGTACTTGGATTCACTTATACTTATTTTTTGTGTATTAGTTATAGGTTTTTTATTTTTAGTTACCATCAGACTATACATATCATTTTTTCAGTACATTTTATTTTATTTTATTTTATTTTATTAATATATGAAATTTATGTCAAATTGGTTTCCATACGACACCCAGTGCTCATCCTAAAACATGGCCTCTTCAATGCTCATCACCCACCCTCCCCTCCCTCCCACCCCCATCAACCCTCAGTTTGTTCTCAGTTTTTAAGAGTCTCTAACCAAAGATGTAAAAGATCTGTATGCTGAAAACCATAGAAAGCTTATGAAGGAAATTGAAGAAGATATAAAGAAATGGAAAAACATTCCATGCTCATGGGTTGGAAGAATGAATATTGTTAAAATGTCAATACTACCCAAAGCTATCTACACATTCAATGCAATCCCAATCAAAATTGCACCAGCATTCTTCTCAAAGCTAGAACAAGCAATCCTAAAATTCATATGGAACCATAATATCTTATTTGTATAGCCATTTATATTAATTTGATGGTTGATTCAGTTTGATGATATTCTAAAAGTGCCAATGTTTTATTTCCCCCTCCTTGTTTTATTTATAAGATGCAATATTTCAAATCTTTTTATTTCTTGTACTCTTCACTAATTTTGGTAGATATAATTGATTCTAGTACTTTTGTCATTAACCTCCATATAGGCCTTATAAATGATTAATCTACTATATCTACCATAACTTTGTTTTTATATGTGATTTTTTTTCCTTTCATAAATGTCTTTTATTTTTCATTCCATTTAAAAATTCCCCTTAATGTTTTGGGTAAGGCTAATTTAGTGGTGATGAATTTTAATTGTTTTGCTGTCTTAGAAACTCATTCAATTCTCAATGATAATCTTTCTGCATAGAGCATCTTAGTTATTTGTTCTCTTTCAGCACATTGAATACATTATGCCACTTCCTTCTGCTGAAAATAAGCTGAGGAACTTTTAGGGTTTCTCTTGTATGGAACTATTTTCTTTTCTCTTCTGCCTTTAAAAATCTCTCTTTGAAAAGGAGGGCTTATGGAACTCAATCAAATGTAATAGCTTTCATATTATAGGAGTCCCAAAAGGCCATCAAATGTCATAGCATTCATATTATAGGAGTCCCAAAAGAAGAGGGAGAAAAGGGGACAGAAAAGTTATTTGAGGAAATACTACCTGAAAACTTCACTAATCTGAGAAAGGAAACAGATATTCAGATCCAAGAAGCACAGAAAATAACCATCAAAATCAATAAAAACAGGCCAAAACCAAGAAGTATTGTACTTAAATTTGCAAAATAGAGTAATAAAGAAAAAAAATAAAAACAATAAGACAAAATAAGTCCTTAATTTACAAGGCAAGACCCATAAACCTAGCTGGAGATTTCTCAATGGAAGTTGGGAAAGCCAGAAGGGAGTGGCATGATATATTCAAAGTGCTGAATGGGAAAAATTGGCATCCAAGAATACTCTATCCAGTAAGGGTATAATTCAAATGGAAGGAGAGATAGTTCTCCAGATCAACAAAAAACTAAAAGAGATCATGATAGGGAAGCCAGTCCTGCAAGAAATATTAAATGAAAATCTTTGAGTGCAAAGAAGAGATCAAAAGTGACAAAGAAAAGAATAAATCAGGGAAAATCCGCAGAAACTATGACAAAATGTGTAATAAAATTACAATAAACACATATCTATCAACAACTACATTGAATGAAAATGAAGTAGATGCTCCAATCAAAAGACATAGGGTGTCAGAATGGAAAAACAAAAAAAAAAAAAAGAAAAAAAAAACAAAACAACAACAAAAAAACAAGACCCATCTATATCCTGATTGCAAAAGACTCATCTGAGACTAAAAGACACCTGCAGATTGAAAGTGAAGGAATGAAGAAACATTTATCACACAAATGGATGTCAAAAAAGAAAACATGGAGTAGCAATATTTATATAAGACAAATGAGATGTTGAAACAAAGATTTTAACCAGACCTAAAGAAGGGCACTACCTCATAATAAAGTGGATAATCCAACAAGAGGATGTAAAATTGTAAATATTTATATCACTAATATGAAAGCACTCAAATAATATAAAACAATTAGTAACAAACATAAATAAACTAATGTTAATAATACAATAATAATAGAAGACTTTAACACCCCACTTACATCAATGGACAGATCATCTAAACAGGAAATCAAGAAGAAAACAATGGCTTTAAATGACACACTGGACCAGATGGGCTTAACATATATGTCCAGAACATTCCATCCTAAAACAGCAGAATACACATTCAAGTGCACATGGAACATTCTCCAGAATAGATCACATATTTGGTAAAAAATCTGGCCTCAACAATTACAAACATTTGAAATCATACATGGACCTTTACTGACCACAATCCTATGAAACTAGAAATCATCCACAAGAAAAATGTGGAAAGAACACAAATACAGGGAGGTTAAACAAGATGCTTCTAAACAATGAATAAATTAACCTGAAAATCAAAGAAGAAATAAATAAAATACATGAATAGAAATGAAAATTAAAACACACCAGTCCAAAATCTTTGGGATACAGCAAAAGCAGTCCTGAGAGGAAGTATATAGAAATACAGGTCTAAATCAAGAAGTAAGAAAAATTAACAATAAACAATATAACCTTACACTCAAAGGAGCTAAGAGAAAAATAACAAATGAACTCTAAAACCAGGAGAAGGAAGGAAATTGGCTAGAGCAGAAATAAATGATATATAAAGTTAAAAAAAAAGCAATATAACAGATCAATGAAACCAGAGGTGGTTCTTTGAAAAAATGAATAAAATTGATAGACTTCTAGCCAGATTTATGAAAAAGAAAAAAAGACCCACATACATAAAATCACAAATGAGAGAGGAGAAATACCACAGAGCACCATAGAAATCCAATTATAAGAGAATATTATGAAAAAAATATTTTCCAACAAAATCAACCTAGAAGAAAGGGGTAAATTCCTAGAAACATAAAACCTACCAAAACTGAAATAAGAAGAAACATAAAACTTGATCAGACCCATAACCAACAAAGAAATTGAGTGAATGATTAAAAAATTTCTAACAGAAAAATCCAGGACCAGATGGCTTCACAGGTTAATTCTACCAAACATCAAAAGAAGGGATGACACCTATTCTTTTCAAACTATGCCCCCCCCAAAAAATAGAAGAGGAAGGAAAACTTCCAAATTCATTCTATGAGGCCAGCATTATTCTGATAGTAAATCCATATAAAGACTCCTCTAAAAACGAGAACTACAGGCCAATATCCCTAATGTACATGGATGCAAAAATGCTCAATAAAATACTGGTAAACCAAATACAAAAATATGTTAAAAGAATCATTTAACATGATCAAGTGGGACTTATTCCTGGATTGAAATGGTGGTTCAATTTATGCAAATCAACAAATGTGATGGACCTTATTAATAAAATAATGGATAGGAGCCATATGATCATTTCAATAGACAGTGAAAAAGCATTTAACAAAGGACACCACTCATGATATAAAACTTGAGCCAACTAGGTTCAGAGGAAATACACATCAACATAATAAAGGGCATATATGAAAAGCCCAGGGATAAATATCCTCAATGGGGAAAAACTGAGAGCTTTTCCTCTAAGTTCAGGAACATACAGGGATGTCCACTCTCACCAATGTTGTTTAACTTAGTACTGGAAGTTGTAACAACAACAATCACACAACAAAAAGAATAAAAGGCATCCAAATCAGCAAGGAATAAGTCAAGCTTTAACTATCTGCAGACCTATAAAAAACCCAAAAGACTCCACCAAAAAATTTCTAGAAGTGAAACATGAATTCAGTAATTTTGCAGGATACAAAATCAACATACAGAAATCTTCTGCATTTCTCTACACCAATAATTAAGCAGCAGAAATAGAAATTAAGGAATAAATGCAATCTACAATTGCACCAAAAACATGATACCTGGGAATAAATCTAACCAAAGAAATCAAAGACCTGTACTCTGAAAATTATAAAACACTGATGAACAAAACTGAAGATGACACAAAGAAATGGAAAAACATTCCATGTTGATGTATTGGAGGAACAAACATCGTTTAAACGTCTATATTATCCAAAGTAATCTATACATTTCATGCAATTCCTATCAAAATACCACGACATTTTTCACAGAGCTCGAAGAAATAATCTCAAAATTTGTATGGAACCTCAAAAGATCTCAGATAGCCAAAGAAACCATGAAAAAGAACATCAAAGCTGGAGGCATTACAGTTCTTAACTTCATTTGTATTACAAAACTGTACTGATCAAAACAGTATAATAATGGCACAAAAATAGACACATCGGTAGAACAAAATGGAAAACCCAGAAATCAACCCACAACTCTATGATGAATTAATTTTCATCAAAGCAAGAAATAATATCCTATGGGAAATACATAGTCTCTTCAACAAATTGTGTTGGGAAAAGTGGTCATCAACATGCAGGAAAATGAAATTGGACGACTTTCTTACACCATATGCAAAAATTAATTCAACATGTATGACAGACATAAATGTGAGAAAGTAATCTATCAAAATACTAGAGGAGAACACAGGAAGTAATCTTTTTGACACTGACCATAGCAACTTCTTTCTAGATCTCTCTCCTGAGTCAAGGGAAACAAAAGCAAAAAATAAACTATTGTGACTTCACCAAAATAAAGAGGTTCCACAGAGGGAAGGAAATGATCAACAAAACTAAAATGCAGCCGACAGAATGGGAGAAGATATTTGCAAATGACACGTCTGATAAAGGGTTAGTATCCAATATATACAAAGAACTTATAAATCTGAACACCCAGAAAATGAATAATCCAATTAAAAATGGGAAGAAGACATGAATAGACATCTTCTCCGAAGAAGACATACAGATGGCCAACAGAGACATGAAAAGATACTCAGCATCACTCATCATAGGGAAATATAAATCACAACTACAATGAGATATCACTTCACACCTGTCAGAATGATTAAAATAAACAACACAAGGAGCAACAGGTGTTGATGAGGATATGAAGAAAGAGGAACCCTCTTGCACTTCTGGTGGGAATGGAAACTGGTGTGACCACAGTAGAAAACAACATGGAGGTTCCCCAAAATTTTAAAAATAGAAGTACCCTATAATCCAGAAATTTCTCTACTATTTATTTACCCAAAGAATACAAAATTACTATTTCAAGGGGATATTTTCACTCCAATGTTTATAGCAGCGTGTGTGTGTGTGTGTGTGTGTGTGTGTGTGTGTGTGAGTGTGTGTGTGTATGCTCATCCATTACTGCTCATCCATTAAACAGAAAGAAATCTTGCCATTTGCAAGGTGTGGATGGAGCTAGAGAGTATTATGCTAAGGGAATTAAGTCAGTCAGAGAAAGACAAATACCACATGACTTCACTCATATATGGAATTTAAGAAATAAAACAAATGAAAATAAAACAAATTATTATAGGGAAAAAAAGAGAGAGGTAAACCAAGAAACAGACTCTTAACTATAGAGAACAAACCGATGATTAGCAGAGGGGTGGTTAGTGGGGGGATGGGTTAAATAGGTGATGGAGATTAAGGAGTGCACTTTTGAGCACCAGATGTTATATGGAAGTATTGAATAACTAAATTTTACACCTGAAACTAGTATTACATTTTATGTAAACTAACTGGATTTTTTTTTTTTTTTTTTTTGCTGTCGGGTTTATAATGTGTCTTGGTTTATAATGTGATTTGGACTGTCTTGGATTCTACTTATTAGTTGCTGTCTTTGTTTTCTGACTTGGATGTCTGTTTTCTTTGCCAGATAAGGGAAAAGTTTTGCTATTATTTTTTCAAATAAGTTTTCTTCCTCATTTTCTCTCTCTCTCTTCCTCTTAAATCTCTATAATATGAAAGTTGTTATGCTTGATGATGTTGCTGACTTCCCTTAACCTATTCTCATTTTTTTCAATACTCTTTCTCTTTTTGTTGTTCAGTTTTGTGCTTTCCAATACCTTGCCTTCAAGATTGCTGATGCTTTTTTTCTGCACCTTGATTTCATCTGTTGATTCTATCAAATGCATTTTTATTTCACTTATTGAATTATTCAAATGTGACTGTTGTTTTTTTGTATTTTCTTTTTCTTTGTTGATGTTCTCACTGATTTCATCCATACTTCTTAAGTTCAGTGAGTATCTTCATGACCATCACTCTGAATTATTTATCATATTGTTTATCTCTATTTTATTTATCTCTTTTGCTGTGATTTTGTATTATTCTTTCATTTGGGGAACAATCCACTGTTTCCTCATTTTTTCTATTTTTGTTGTTTGTATGTATTAGGTAGGTCACCTATGTCTCCTGGTCCTGAAAATAGTGGCCTTGATTAGAAGAGTTTCTGTGGTGCCATATAGCACAATATCCCCTGGTCACCAGAACTGGGAACTCCAAGGGTGTTCCCTCTGTGTTGAATGCACCCTCTTGTTGGGACAGACTCTCATTTGTGTTCAGCCCACTTGGCTGCATTGACTTATTTTGCCTCCTGTGGGTGCACTGGGCAGGGTTTCCTTCCAGTTCTGCTGATATGCCTGATTGCAGCTATAGAGGGTTTGAGGTGGGCAGGGCTGGCAGTCAGCCTAGCTCTCTGTACTTAGCCTCTTTGCCACAGCTGCAGATTCAGTGAAGGGCAAGCCTTTCTCTCTGTCCAGCTAGTTATGAGGCCTAGCTGCATGAGATGTGGTCACCTTGGTGTGTGTGGTTATTCTTTCACCTCATTAGGCAGGTGAAACTTTGGAGTGACATCAGGCCCCACTGGGGCTGCCTGGCTGGATGTGACATGAGCCACTTTAGAGAGATGGCTGCTAACATGGGAAGGTTTAATGTAGCTGGTGCACAGGGAAATTCCAAGGTGGGATATATGGTACTAGCAAGAAAAATGGAGAATGTTGGCATTGGTTCCTGCAACTGTTGGGTTCTCCAGGCTGGTAAAGGGGTAGAGAAATTGCCTCCACCATTAATTTTTGTTCCTGGTGAAGTCTACAGATCCTTGTCCCCCCAGCTCATGTTCTAAAATAACTCAATAAATCTTCATGTATTTCCCCAGGCACTCTTCAAATGGCTGCTTTTGTGTTGTGTCTCAGGCCAAGTTGTTTAGTATACTTGCATATATATATATATATATATATATATATATATATATATATAATTGGTTTCCATACAACACCAAGTGCTCATCCCAACAAGTGCCCTCCTCAATACCCATCACCCACTTTCCACTCTCCCCCATCCCTATCAACCCTCACTTTTTTCTCAGTATCCAAGAGTCTTTTATGGTTTGCCTTCCTTCCTCTCTGTAACTTTTTTCCCCTTCCTCTTCCCCATGGTCTTCTGTTAAGTTTTTCATGATCCACATATGAGTGAAAACATATGGTATCTGTCTTTCTCTTGACTGACTTATTTCACTTACCCTCCAGTTCCACTCATGCTGTTGAAAATGGCCAGAATTCATTCTTTCTCATTGCCAAGCAGTAAGTGAGTAGACTCAGCTTCCTATTGCCCTTTGGCTCTCCAGGAGTTGAACCTGCTGATTTATAAACCCCTTTGGTTTTTAAGGCCAGACATTAATGGGACTCATCTTCCCAATACAGGTACCCAGTGCTGTAGTGTCTCATCCTCTCAGTTCTCCATACTTTTAATGTCCCTTCCATTTGTGGTTAGTGGTGCCAGGGATTTGCTTCCCAACCATGTCCCTGCTCTTCCTATCCGTTTTGATGTGGCCTTCTCTCTATGATTAGCTTTGGAAGTTCTGCCATTCTCTAGGTCATTTTCAAAATCAGTCACAATAAATGTAGCTGTTATCTCAGTGTGTCCTTGGATGAGGCAAGCTCATGATGCATCTACCTGTCATCTTCCCAAAAACCTTTTATTGTTTTCTTTTGTGTATTTACAATAAGTTTTTGCCTTCTGGTTATTGTGAGGTTAACATATAACTTCATATTTATGCATTGGTCTGTTTTCAGTTGATATCAAGTTAATTGTGAACATATCCTAAATCTTTACATTTCTCCCCAACCCCCAAGTTTTATATTTTGATGTCATATTTTACATCTTTTATATTCATTTCTTAACTAATTATCGTAGCTTTAATTTTTTTTTTCATTTAACCTTTAGGCTTGCTTTATGAGTGATTGATTTACTACTTTTACTGTATATTTACCTTTATAGTGAGATTTTTACTTTGTATGCCTTTTTGCCATTAATTAGTGCCATTTATTTTCAGTTTAGAGAAGTCTCTTTAGCATTTCTTGAATGATTGATTTAATGGTGATGATCTCCTTTAGCTTTTGCTTGTCTGGAAAACTCTATATATTCCTCAATTATAAATGATAAACTTGCTGTATAAAGAGTCTTTAGTCGAAAGTGTTTTCCCCCCTAGTAATTTGGATATGTTGTTCCACTCTCTTCTAGTTTGCAAAGTTTCTGCTGAAAAATCTGTTTATAGCTGTACCGGGCTTTCCTTGTATGTAATATGTTGTTTTTCTCTTGCTTTTTTAAAGATTCTCTAACTTTTGCCATTTTAATTATAATGTGTCTTGGTTTGTATCTGTATGGGTTCATCTTATTTGGAACTCTAGGATTCCTGAACCTATTGTATCTGTTTTCTTCCCCAGATTAGGAAAGTTTTCAGCCATTAGTTCTTTCAACAAGCTTTCTGTCCCCTTTCCTCTTTCTTCTCCTTCTGGGATCCCTAGAATACAAATGTTATTCTACTTGATATTATCTTAATTTTTCACTATTTTTTCTTCTTTTTGCTTGTCTTTTGTGTGAGTTATATTGCCTCGTCTTTCAGCTTGCTGATCCTTGCATTGGCTTTACCGATTATGCTGTTGTACCCTTCTAGTGTGTTTTTCAGTTCAGTTATTTTTTTAAATTATTTTTTAATATTTTATTTTGTTTTTGAGAAAGAGAAAGACCACCAGAAATAGCTACTTAGATGGTGCTCCCTTTGAGCACTCCACATACCTGTCTGCTGTGGTGGACCTAGGTCTGTGTCACAGTGTTGGGAAGTGCTGGTGCCCAGCTTAGCTGCATCATCTGGCTGTGTTGCAGTGTGGATTTGGGCATGGCTGCTTCCTCTCCTATTTCATGAGTCTATTCCATGTCAGCAAGGGAGGAAGTGCTGGTACCTGGTCTGGCTGCAATAAACAGCTGCACTAGGGGATGGGAATGAGCTGGGCTATGGACTGGCCATGAAATGTGGTTGTGCCGTACTGGTGCATGGGGTTCTCAGCTTTAAATTTCCATTGACTCAAGAAGGTTAGAGTGATATTTCCGAAATTATGCTTACCAGTGCCAACATTAGCAAGGTAGAATGAGAACAAATATGGCATCCACCCATGTCTCTGTCTCTGGAGATATTCCCAAATGTTTTTTTTTTTGTCTCTCCAGCTGGCCCTTCAAGATTAGTAATGGTCATCCTTTACATATAGTATAAACACTCTTCAAATTGGTGCTTTGGGGCTGGGTCACAGGGAAAGTGGGTCTTCACATGAGCCCTTTAAGAGCATATTCCCCTTTTCATGCTTTATGTGGTTTTCCTGTATATAATCCTGGTTGGTTTTGAAAGCCAAACATTTAGGGGGCTGGTCTCTCTCATGAAAGATCTAACATTTGGGATTCCTGACATAAAGCACAATCTCCTTACTCCTCAGGAAAAAGTTCTTTGATATCTTTGAGATCCCTGTCAGTTATTAGCACCATGTCTTGTGTGGGTTGTTGTTGTTGTTTTGTTGTTGTTGTTTGTTGTTGTTGTTAGTGTCTCTGACTCTTTTTGTTCTTTGTTGTGGAGTCTCTGTTAACTCAGTTTTCTGGTATTTTTCTAGAGGAAATTATTTTATATATATTTGTATACTTTTTATTTACAGGAGATAAAGTGAGATCAGGATATTTCTACACTCCCATCTTGAAACCAAGTCCTCTTTGCTAGTATTTTATTAAACATTTTTGCATTTATGTTCATCAGGGATATTGGTATATAATTTTATTTTCTGGTAGTGGTTTGCCTTGCTTTGGAGTCAGAGCAATTCTGGCCTTGTAAGATGTTTGAGATATTCTTTTCTCTAAAAGCTTGTAGAAAAATTTGAGAATTGACATTCTTTCTTCTTTAAATGCTTAGTATTTAGGAAAGTTATCTTGTCCTAGACTTCTCTTTGCTGGGGTGTTTTGTATTACTGATGTATGACTCCTTACTCATTGATATTTTCAGATTTTCTATTCCTTCATGATTCAATCTTGGTTGGTTGTGTATTTCTAGGAATTTATTCATATTTTCTACATTCACCAATTTCGTAGGATATAATTTTTCCTAGTAATTTCTTATGATACTTTGTGTATCTATGCTATCACTTGTAATGTTCCTTATTTCACTTATTTTTTGAGTTTTTATTTTTTCTTATTTATTTTACCTAAGAATTAGTCAATTTTGTTTATCTTGTTAAAAAAAGCCTAAATTTGTTGATATAACAAATTTGCTGTTGTTGTTTTTTCTTATCTCTAGTTTATGTTTCTACTCTAGTGATTATTTTTCTCATCCTGCTAACTTTGGTCTAGTTTATTTATCTTTTTCTAGTTCTTTGAGGCTTAGATTTACATTTTTGTATTTGAGATTTTTTTTTTAATTGTATATATTTATTTTAAGAGAGAGGGTGAGAGAGACAGCACAAGTCAGGGAAGGGCAGAGAGGGAGAGAGAATCCCAGGCAGGCTCTGCAGTGACAGAAATGTAGAGAAAACTCTATATTTTATTTATTTCTCCACACTTCATGTATTTTATATCACAGCTTACATTTCTTTTTAAAATTTTTTTAATGTTTAGTTATTTTTGACAGAGATAGAGCATAAGCGGGGGAGGGGCAGAGAGAGAGGGAGACACAGAATCCGAAACAGGTTCCAGGCCCTGAGCTATCAGCACAGAGCCTGATGCGGGTCTCGAACCCACAGACCACGAGATCATGACCTGAGCCGAAGTCGGATGTTCAACCAACTGAGCCACCCAGGCACCCTGCTTACATTTCTTTTTATTGTGTAATATCAATAATTGTTAAAGCTATAGGTTTTTTAAAAAAATACTGTTGTCTTTTGATTTTTATACTTGAGTTAAATGTGATGTCTGTATCAGCAATATAGTATAAGGGCATTCTAGATTTTACTACGTACTTACCTTTACAACTGAGTATTATATTTTCTTAAGTTTTTATGTTGCTAAATAGCATTCTTTCATTTCCACTTTAACTACTTTTAGCGTTTCTTGTAAGACAGTTCTAGTAGTGATAAACTGTCTCAGCTTTTATTTTCCTGGGAAAGTCTCCATTTAAATTTCAGTTCTGAAGGCAGTTTTGCCTTATAAATGTTCTTATTGCAAGTTTTTATCTCTCAATACTTTGAACATATTATCCCCTTCTATTCTGTAATTCCAGGCTTCTTCTGAGAAATCACTAGCAGTCTTATGTGGGGGGAGGGTGGGTCACATTGTATGTGAAGTTACTTATCTCTTGATGCTTTCAATATTCTCTTTATATATGACTATTGACAATTTGATCATAATGATTCTATCTGGAGGTTTTTGGACTTCATGAATCTGTATGTTTATTTTTTTTCCCAGATTTGGGAAGTTTTTTGCCATTGTTTCTTGAAGTCCAATTTCTCAATATTTTTTTTTCTCTGCTCCATATGGGACTTCCATAATGTGTATTGATTTGCTTTATGCTGTTCAATAATTCCTGTAGACTTTCTTTATTCTTTATTCTTTTTTTATTTTTATTTTTTCCTTCTTACTAGTAAGTTCAAGTAATCTGTAGTCAAGCTTGCTGATTATTTCTGCTGTTTAATCAGGTCTGATGTTCAAGGTCTCTATTGATTTTTTAGTTAATTTATTGTATTAACTCCACATGATATGATTTTTTATGGTTTTTATTTCTTTGATGAACTTCTCATTCTGATCATTTCTTGTTCTCCTGATTTCATTTAGTTGGTAACTGTGTTGTCTTGTAGTTCAATGCACTCCTTGAAGATGATATTGTAAATTATTTTTCAGGCAGTTCATAGAATTCCATTTCTTAACAATCACTTACTAATATATATGTATTTTCATTGAGTGTATGTTTTTCTGATACTCCTTGACCCTTGTTACCTAGTGTTTGTGTCTGCTCTTTGAAGAAATAGTTACTTCTTTCAGTTTTTACATATTGTCTTGGTCAGAGAAAGCTCTTCACTAGTTAGTCTGTCCAGGGCTTTGGGTGATCTGACTCATTTTGACTGTAGAAAGGCCTGTTTCCTGGGTCTATGGACAGAAATACCTGTTTCCTGTCTGTGGGCAGGCAACCTTGTTAAATGGGTCCACGTGTGAGTGAATTCCTGGGTCCACATGGACTGGCCTCACATCATGATCCACTGAAGCCAGTCTGATTCTTGGTTTCCTGAGTGTGGGCCTCATGCTTCGTTCCATAGATGCCAACCTAGCACTGAAACAAGCTTGGAGCCTGTGCCTATGGTGGCCAGCCTAGCACCACCTTCATTGAGACAGGCCCAGAGCCTGAGACCATGGGATTGTCCTGTGCTGGGTTGTCCTTGCACCTTGGTTCGTGGGCTACACTGATGTGGGCCTGGAGCCAAGGTCCAGAGGGCCCACCTGCTGCTAAGGCAGACCTCAAAGTTAAGTTTTAATGCTTCATCCTAGTGCCAAGGACTACTTATGTGTGCCAAATCTTGGTCCATAGGGACATGTCTGGTGCTAGGGTCCACCTAGGTAGGCTTGGAGCTTGAGTTTGTAGTGAAGTTGAATTCTAGCTTCACTCTTGTAGAAGAACTCCAACGCAGAGGAAATCATCATGCTTGGGAGAAAAGTGACTCAGAGTGAAAGCTTCTTCCTACCCTGTTCAATGTGTGTTTTTCTTATTTCTGTGCACAGTCTGGGTGCTTTCATCTCTCACCTGGAATCCAGAGCTCTCATGAGGTATTTTTATACAAGGTTGGTTGTTGATATTAGTGTTTTTCTTGTGGGACATTGGATGAAACTTCTTTTTCTGTCATCTTAGTGGTGTTCTTGTTCAGTGTGGCTAAACTACCAAGATGATTTTTTTAATTTATTTGTAAAGTACTCTTGAATATATAAATGATATTCTGGTAGTTCTTGTATGACATTATGTCATGATGGCTTGTAGTAACTATTATCTTATTAATATAGAAAATTATATATATATATATGTGTATATATATATATATATATACATATATATATATATTAGTTTGGAATAAGAAACAATGCAGATTTTGTTTTTCATTGCTTGATGAAGTAATGACCTCTAGATTATATCCTAATGATGATAATTGCAGGTGGATACATATGAATTTTGCCAGTGAGAAAATAAGTAAGCTATATTATGTATTACACTACACTCTGTCAAATATATCTATATATTCATATTTTATCAATAATCATATTGATATTAAAATGTAAATATATAGATATATTTAAATCTATATATCTGTATGTAACTTAGACACCGGATACTAGCTTTTCCATATTTAGTGTTTATTTGTAATAACAGAGCCAAAAAGATTTTAACTCAAATTCTGCCTCAGTTACTTACTGGCTGTGTATTATCTAAGGCATTTACATAACTTTTTGGTACCTCAGTTGCCACATTGCTAAAGTTAGAATAAAAGAAACAGACATCCCATAAGGTTGTCATTATCAAACCAAATAATGTAATATTGAATTCTTAGCACAGTGCCTGATGTGTCATAAGTTTACAATCAGTTTTAGCATTCATAATAATGCCAGCTTTTCTTCAAGCTTCATTATCAGGATCACATTATAGCCCACCTGTGCTAAAAGCTCTGTTAGAGACAGGAAGGCAGAATATAATTTTAAGACCAAAGAATAAATACAAAAAAGTATTTTTTTCTCATATCATTTCTCCTTTATAGAAATCATAACCTAGTTCAGGAGAAAATGTACTTTAAAAAATACCCAGTGTCACTCCTTTCTAACAAAGTGGATAATTGTATAAATCATACAGAAACTCAGAAAAGTCTGAGTTTTCCTTCTTTTTTTCTCATATCATTTCTCCTCTATAGAAATCATAACCTAGTTCAGGAGAAAATGTACTTTAAAAAACACCCAGTGTCACTCCTTTCTAACAAAGTGGGTAATTGTATAAATCATAAAGAAATATAAGCATTTTGGAACTAGAAAGGAAATTTGAGGAAATTTTCTCTATTTTATTTTACATATGATAAAACATACCAGAAGGCAAAGTGTCTAAAGGGACTTAATCAAAAGTCAAGACTATAAAACTCATTCATTATCACATTGTCCACATGTTTTCCTATTTGTCTCAGTTTGTTATTATTTTTAGCATAGCACAGTTTCTTCATTAATTATAGTAAATTCAAAGGGGTCACAAGACACATTTTAAAAATGTCATTTATTTCACTTTGGCTAAATGTTAACAGATTGTTATTTATTTCACTTTGGCTAAATGTCAACAGATCAATGTCCTCTCATTTTTTAAGGTGCTTGTGTTTTTGTTGCATTGATTTAAATTAGTTTTCTTTAATTGCAATGACATATAGGTAACAAATAAGTAAAATTTACTTTCTTTATATTAACTTGACTATTCAAGAGCATTAATTGTATTGTGGATTGATAATATAAATTCTTCACTTCATATGTTTAAACCATTTTTTTAAAACCATTTTTACGCCAATTACTCTACTGAATATTTTAAACTTCAAACTTATTTTCCTTTCTACTTCCTTGTTTATTCCTCAGTTACTACATTACTCAGGATAGATTGTTTTAACAAACAACTCCAATATTAGTGGTTTAACACAATAAGCATTTTATCTGTCCTTTGTGAAAAGTCCCTGGTTAAATAGCTTATGTGGGCATCTTTCCTCAAAAAGTGAGTCAGAGATCCATCCAGCTTTCTTGCATTTTGTGTAGTCATCTTCAACACATGATCTGCAAGATGACCATAAAAATGGAAAGGAACATGGGAAAAATCTCAGAAGATAATTAACCACCTTGTATTGGAAGTTACACATAGAACTTTTACTCTCATTCAGTGTATCAGAGCCAGTCATGTACCTCCACCTAGATGAAAGGGAGATTTGGTAATATAGTCCTTGGCAACAACACTACAGTATGGATGAGGAAAATGCATTTTTGATGACCAGTTAAGTGTCTCTGTCATACTCATCTTCTAAGACAGTTTGTCAGTATACTAAAGTGACAATAAATTTCCAACAGTTTTTAAAACTGTTTTATTATTTTAAACTACAATCATTTTCATTAAGACAGGGCTGAAATTCATGCTGGTGTATATTTCAAATATATATATTTTTATAAATCACTTGCTGTTCATTCATGCTTCCGTTTAAGTGGCACAAAAGTAATATCCTTTGTCCTTTAAAAAATTTCCTAATATACATATAATGTACTATAACAAAGAACATTTTACAGAGACAATCATAGTAAACATTTTCTACATTATGGTTTGTTGTGTTGTCATAGAATGGTTTCTTCCAATAGTTTGTGTGTTTTATCATTAAAATTCAGAGCCATTTCAGCTTGGTTATATGCATTATTACAGATTAAAATATAGCTTGACTATATTTTCTTTCTACAAAATTCCACCTCATGTGTTGCATGCTCTTGGAATCTTGTTGTGTAAAGACTGAAGTTAGATAGCTCATAACTATTAAAGTTTAAGGAGAATTTAGAACCAGGTGTGGCAAATTTCCCCATATAGTGATTATAATACTGTTATTCCTTGCTAGGTTTAAGTTAAAATCCTTTTTTCATCTTGTCATATGAATGGAAAATGAGACTCTTCAAGAGTCTTCATGATATTTGCAGTTTTATTTATAAATGTCTGCATGTGGAGCCTGGGAAAGCAAACTACTCTGCTCCCAAATGAAATTATTTAAAGTATGCTATGATAGTCTTACATAATAAAGCTTCATACTGGTGACAAATAGTAAAGATGTCTTTGCCTTGATTTTAGTATTTTAAAAGCAGACAATTTAGGACCCCATTTCTGAGAATTTACTTACACTGAAATTACTATGAATCTAGGGTAGTCAGTGAATAGATTTCAGACCCAGTTTATATTCTTACTTGTATTGTTTAAAGTCTTTGAGGAAAAATGGAGATAAAAATATATGAGCAAATTATAAGTATGATTGTGTGGTTTCACTTTTTATGTGTCTACATAATATATCTACATGTGTTTTTTTTTCCAGAACTGAACATATTTCATACCTTATTCATTTAAAGATTGATTTCTATGTAGTTCATAGTCAGTTTCTTGGCATTGACAAGAATTATAGGGCTAATTCAAAACAGGACGATTTCTTATTGTGCGACTTTTTCCTAAAGACTCAACCCACAGTTTCCTTGTTGTAGGAAATATAGAAATTAACATATATATGCACATATATATGTAATTATAATTTAAGAAGTAACATATTTTATTAAAATTTACTAATTATTAATTATGTCATAATTAACAATACTATAATAATTATTACTTTTTACTACAATACCACTTGTTAATGTAACATGATTTATTACATATATATTTGTTTGTTTCTGCTTTATTCACATGTATGACAAACAATTTGTCTTACCTCACAAGGCAATAGTCTGGTTATGGGGCAAACAACTTGATACAATTGCAAATGTTGAACCTTCCCTCGCCCTTTCACCTTGATCCCTCCAAGTAATGGTGATAGGTATGCAGGATGCAGCCAATGGGTAAACTACCAAATCAATTTTTAATGTGTGTCCTTATGTATTAACTAAATTTCTCAAGCTTTACCAGCTACTACTAAAGCATTTTGAAATAAGCCATACAGAGAAAGACAGATACCATATGTTTTCACTCTTATGTGGATCCTGAGAAACTTAACAGAAACCCATGGGGGAGGGGAAGAAAAAAAAGAGGTTAGAGTGGGAAAGATCCAAAGAATAAGAGACTCTTAAAAACTGAGAACAAACTGAGGGTTTATGGGGGGTGGGAGGGAGGGTAGGGTAGGTGATGGGTATTGAAGAGGGCATTTTTGGGATGAGCACTGGGTGTTGTATGGAAACCAATTTGACAATAAATTTCATATATTAAAAAAATAAAAAAAAATCCTAAAAAAAGCATTTTGAAATTGTAGAAACAGAGTTTGAGGTTTTATGCATTGAAATTGTGGGATTTATAAAGAAAAATATATCTAGTACTAACCCATTTACCCTTCTGTTAAGTCTATAATTAGCAAATAATGTTTCTCTTGTCTTTTGAGTATAGCTAATTCATATGCTTTTATATATATATATACATAAAAAGATATATACATATATGTATGTGTATACATACATACATACATATATGTATGTATATACATACATACAGATATATACATACATACATATATGTACATATTGTACATATAAAGATATATACATATCTTTAAAATTTATATATATATATATACATGTATATATGTACATACATAAACACGTGAGTATTTAACAAACATTTATTTTGGAGACAACACAATATATAATGAGCTCACATTGACTTATATGTAATAAGTTGATGATTTTTGAGAATTGATACATTATGGTTATGATAGATAAGGAAATCAGTATTGTCAAGAGCAAAACACCAAGAGACTTTTAATTTTTGTCTTAAGCATATTTCACCTTGAAAAACCTTAAAAGACCTAAGTCTACTTCTAAGGAGTACCATGGTCCACTATTGGCTTCCCAAAATGAAGGCAGAACTCAAGACTTTCATGGTCTTCTCTTCATTACTTGTTGCAAGAATGAGTCTTGCTGCAAAAATGAGCCAGGAACCCAGTGTATAGGAGTATCCACAAAAAAAAAACCAGAAGGGAAACCAGAAAGAAAGACCCCCTAGGTATTGACCTAAAGCTCAATTTTTTTAATGTGTGTGATTTTTCACCCTGCAATTACTCCAGTGATTACATTACATGCAAAAGGCATATTTTAGATGACATACCAATTAAATAGGAACGTTATTCAGCAGGCCTAGCTTAATCACATAAGCTCCTTAAAATGTACAGAGTTTTCACCAGTTGGAAGCATAAAAAGAAGTCAAAGTTATTCCAAGTGTGAGAACGATTTAATATGTTCTTATTTGAAGGGGGCCAGAGGGCAGGACATATGTATGGCCTCTAGGAACTGAGAGAAGTCTCAGTTCAATAGCCAGATGAAAATATTGACCTTAGTCCTATAACTATAAAGAAGTGGACTCTGTCAACAATCTGAATGAGCTTACATTCTCAGAAACTCCACATAATAGTCCATCCTGTTCAACACCTTGATTTCAGTCTTGTGATAGCCTGAGCAAGTGAACACAGTGAAGCCTGCCTGGACTTTTGGCCTACAGAAATATGAGATAACAAATGCTTATGGCCTTAAGTCACTAACTTAAGTTACTACCACATTTGTGGTAATTTGTTATGCAGCAATAGAAATCAGATGCAATGAGGAAAGTAAAGAAAGATTTTGTGCCAGTCTCTGACCTACATGTGTTTTTGTTATGGTCTAAAAGTGTTGTTTTATTTCTGGAATGAGCTGTACCTGAATGTCTTTCCAGGTATTAAGGGGCATAAGAGAGAGGTAATTTATGTACATTAGTTAGTTTTTATTATCACAATATAAGGCATTGAAGCATAAAAATATATACACCCTCACAAAAAAAATAAAATATAAATTTGAGATGTTGGGGCCAGAAGAACTGGAACAGCTTTTTTAATATATTGGCAATCCACTGACCTAGATATCAGATTTATAGTACTATCAATTGTCCCATTTATTTAAGACACAGAAATAAGAGAAAAAAGAGGAACTGAGCAGGAAGTAGCAGTATCAAGTCTAATGAAATTGCTTTCATAAAGAAAATCATGAAGTAATCCTCATGTTGTCACCCTTCAAAAAATTCATGTGTTGTAAAAAGATATTAAGATTGCACTTAAAAGTGAATGCTAGAGGAGGACGCTGGGCTCACCGAGTCCTACTGACCACTTAGATTCCACCCACATCTGCCTAAATGACCCAGAAAACCACCATAAGACTAGCAGAATGGACTCTCCAGAGCCAAGTGTAGATGAGAGGCCCACAGAAGAGGGTAGGAAGGGAGGAGAGGTGGTGAATACTACATGGACTGGCGGGAGGGAGCTGGGGTGGTGGAGGGGCAGCCAGCCCACCCGACAAGGAAGAGCCCCAGAGTCTGGCTTGGAAAAGCAGAGGGGCCAGACAAAGTGTGTTCTGACAGCCAGCGGGACTTAACATCTGGAATGTTATGCGTCAACAGCTCTGCTTCGAGAGAAGGCGGGCTAGAGGACAATGGGAGGGAGAATTGTTGAGCCCCAGAGGACAAAGCTCAGCTTGGCACGAAACAAAGGCAATCACCAGCACCATCTCCCTTGCCCATCCCCCAGCCAAATTCCCAAAGGGAACCAGTTTCTGTCACGTAACTTGCTTGCACCACTCAAACACCCAATGCTGTGCTTCTGTGGATCTATCCCTCATACAGGTTTGCCTCCCTCCAGGCACCGCAGGGCCCCTCCTGAAGCAGACCACTAAAGGCAAAGTAAGCTGAGTCTGCCCCTCCTGCCCTCGTGCACCATGTGGATCCACCCCAGCTAATATGGTAGATCCCATTGAAGAAGCACCACAAGCCTGGCAGTGTGCAAGTAGCCCAGACAGGGGCCACACCACTCCACAGTGAGTCCTGCCCCTGGGAGAGGGGAAGATAAGGTACACACCGGTCTGACTGTGGCCCCAGCGGTGGGCTGGGGGCAGACATCAGGTCTGACTGTGGCCCAGCCACCAACCCAAGTTACTCCAGACAGCACACGGGAAGAGCCCTGCAGTTCCACGTCACTCTAGGGACTAATCAAAATGACGAAATGGATGAATTCTCCTCAAAAGAAACTCCAGGAAGTAGTGACAGCTAACGAACTGATCAAAAACAATTTAAGCAATGTAACAGAAAATGAATTTAAAATAATAGTCATAAAATTAATTGCTGGGCTTGAAAAAAGTATAGAGGACAGCAGAGAATCAATTACTACAGAGATCAAGGAACTAAGAAACAGTCAGGAGGAGCTAACAAATGCTATAAATGAGCTTCAAAATAAAATGGAGGCAACCACAGCTCGGATTGAAGAGGCAGAGGAAAGAATAGGTGAATTAGAAGATAAAATTATGGAAAAAAAGGAAGATGAGAAAATGAGAGATAAATCCAGGAATATGAGGGGAGAATTAGAGAACTAAGTGACACGATTAAACGTAATAACATACGCATAATAGGGATTCCTGAGGAGGAAGAAAGAGGGAAAGGTGCTGAAGGTGTACTCGAAGAAATCATAGCTGAGAACTTAACTGATCTGAGGAAGGAAAAAGGCATTGCAATCCAAGAGGCACAGAGAACTCCCTTCAGACGTAACTTGAATCTATCTTCTACATGACATATCATAGTCAAACCGGCAAAATACAAGGATAAAGAGAAAATTCTGAAAGCAGCAAGGGATAAACAAGCTCTAACATATAAAGGGACATCGATAAGACAAGTGACAGATCAATCTACTGAAACTTGGCAGGGCAGAAAGGAATGGCAGGAAATCTTCAATGTGATGAACAGGAAAAAATGCAGCCAAGAATCCTTTATCCAGCAAGTCTGTCATTTAGAATAGAAGGAGAGATAAAGGTCTTCCCAAACAAACAAAAACCAAAGGAATTTGTCACCACTAAAACAGCCCAACAAAGAGCCTAAGGAGGATTCTGTGAGACAAGGTACCAGAGACATCACTACAAGCATGACGTCTACAGACATCATAATGACCCTAAACCCATATCTTTCAATATTAACACTGAATGTAAATGGACAAAATTCTCCCACCAAAAAACATAGGATTTCAGAATGGATGAAAACACAGGACCCATTTTTTGCTGTCTACAAGAGACTCATTTTAGACCTGAGGACACCTTCAGATTGAAAGTGAGGGGATGGAGAAATTTCATTCATGCTACAGGAAGTCAAAAGAAAGCTGGAGTAGCCATACTTATACCAGACAAACTGCACTACAAATTAAAGGTTATAACAGGAGATGAAGAAGGGCATTATATAATAATTACAGGGTCTATGCATCAGGAAGAGCTAACAATTATAAATGTCTATGCGCTGAATACGGGAGACCCAAATATATAAAACAATTAATCACAAACATAAGCAAGCTTATTGATAATAATATGGTAATTGCAGGGGACTTTAATACTCCAATTACAGGAATGGATAGATCTTCTAGACGCAGAATCAATAAAGAAACAAGGACCTTGAATGATACATTGGATCAGATGGACTTGATAGATATATTTAGAACTCTGCATCCCAAAGCAACAGAATATACTTTCTTCTCAAGTGCACATGGAACATTCTCCAAGATAGATCACATACTGGGTCACAAAACAGCCCTTCATAAGTATACAAGAATTGAGATCATATGATGCATACTTTCAGACGACAATGCTATGAAGCTTGAAATCAACCATGGGAAAAAGTCTGGAAAACCTCCAAAAGCATGGACGTTAAAGAACACCCTACTAAAGAATGAATGGGGCAACCAGAAAATTAGAGAAAAATTAAGAAATATATAGAAACAAATAAAAATGAAAATACAACAATCCAAACGCTTTGGGATGCGGTGGAGGCAGACCTGAGAGGAAAATACATTGCAATCCAGGCCTATCTCAAGAAACAAGAAAAATCCCAAATACACAATCTAACAGCACACCTAAAGGAAATAGAAGCAGAACAGCAAAGACACCCCAAACCCAGAAGAAGAAGGGAAATAATAAAGATAAAAGCAGAAGTAAACAATGTAGAATCTAAAAAAACTGTAGAGCAGATCAATGAAACCAAGAGTTGGTTTTTTGAAAAAATAAACAAAATTGATAAACCTCCAGCCATGCTTCTCAAAAGAAAAGGGAGATGACCCAAATAGATAAAATCATGAATTAAAATGGAATTATTACAACCAATCCCTCAGAAATACAAGCAATTATCAGGCAATACTATGAAAAAGTGTATGCCAACAAACTGGACAACCTGGAAGAAATAGACAAATTCCTAAACACCCACACACTTCCAAAACTCAATCAGGAGGAAATAGACAGCTTGAACAGACCCATAACCAGTGAAGAAATTGAATCAGTTATGAAAAATCTTCCAACAAATAGGAGTCCAGGACCAGATGGCTTCCCAGGGGAATTCTACCAGACATTTAAAGCAGAGATCATACCTATTCTTCTCAAGCTATTCCAAAAAATAGAAAGGGAATGAAAACTTCCAGACTTGTTCTTTGAAGCCAGCATTACTTTGATTCCTAAACCAGACAGAGATCCAGTAAAAAAAAAAAGAGACCTACAGGCCAATATCCCTGATGAATATGGATGCAAAAATTCTCAACAAGATACTATCAAATCGAATTCAACAACATGTAGAAAGAATTATTCACCATGGTCAAGTGGGATTCATTCCTGGGCTTCAGGGCTAGTTCAACATTCGCAAATCAATCAATGTGATACCTCACATATAAAAGAAAAGAAAAGAAAAGAAAAGAAAAGAAAAGAAAAGAAAAGAAAAGAAAAGAAAAGAAAAGAAAGAAAAGAACCATATGATCCTGTCAATCGATGCAGAAAAAGGATTTGACAAAATTCAGTATACTTTCTTAATAAAAACCCTCGATAAAGTTGGGATAGAAGGAAAATACTTAAACATCATAAAAGCCATTTATGAAAAGCCCACAGCTAATATCATCCTCAATGGGGAAAAAACTGAGAGGTTTTTCCCTGAGATCAGGAACACGAAAGGGATGTTCACTCTCACTATTGTTGTTTACCATAGTGTTGGAAGTGCTAGTATCAGCAATCAGACAACAAAAGGAAATCAAAGACATAAAAATTGCAAAGATGAAGTTAAGCTTTCACTTTTTGCAGATGATATGGAACACCCAAGAGACTCCACCAAAAGTCTACTAGAACTGATCCATGAATTCAGCAAAGTTGCAGGATACAAAATCAATGTAAAGGAATCAGTTGCATTCTTCTACACTAATAATGAAGCAACAGAAAGACAAATAAAGACACTGATCCCATTCACAATTGCACCAAGAATGATAAAATTCCTAGGAATAAACCTAACCAAAGATGTAAAAGATCTGTATGCTGAAAACTATAGAAAACTTATGAAGGAAATTGAAGAAGATATAAAGAAATGGAAAAACATTCCGTGCTCATGGATTGGAACAATAAATATTGTTAAAATGTCAATACTTCTGAAAGGTATCTACACATTCCATGCAATCCTAATCAAAATTGCACTAGCATTCTTCTCGGAGCTAGAACAAGCAATCGTAAAATCATATGGAACCACCAAAGGCCCTGACTAGCCAAAGTAATTTTGAAGAAGAAGACCAAAGCAGGAGGCATCACAATCCCAGACTTTAGCCTCTACTACAAAGCTGTAATCATCCAGACAGCATGGTATTGGCACAAAAACAGACACATAGACCAATGGAATAGAATAGAAACCCGAGAACTAGACCCACAAAAGTATGGCCAACTAATCTTTGACACAGCAGGAAAGAATATCCAATGGAAAAAAGACAGTCTCTTTAACAAATGGTGCTGGGAGAACTGGACAGCAACATGCAGAAGAATGGAACTAGACCACTTTCTTACACCATTCACAAAAATAAACTCAAAATGGAAAAAGGACCCGAATGTGAGACTGGAAACCATCAAAATCCTAGAAGAGAAAGCAGGAAAAAACCTCTCTGTCCTCAGCCTCAGCAAATTATTACTTGACACATCCCCAAGGGCAAGGGAATTAAAGCAAAAATGAACTATTGGGACCTCATGCAGATAAATGCTTCTGCACAGCAAAGGAAACAATCAACAAAACTAAAAGGCAACCAGCGGAATGGGAAAAGATATTTGCAAATGACATATCGGACAAACGGCTAGTATCCAAAATCTATAAAGAGTTCACCAAACTCCACACCCGAAAAACAAATAAGCCAGTGAAGAAATGGGTAGAAAAAATGAATAGGGCAGAAAACACTTCTCTAAAGAAGACATCCAGATGGCCTACAGGCACATGAAGAGATGCTCAACGTCGTTCCTCATCAGGGAAAGACATATCAAAACCACATTCAGATATCACCTCACGCCAGTCAGAGTGGCCAAAATGAACAAATCAGGAGACTATAGATGCTGGCGAGGATGTGGAGAAATGGGAACACTCTTGCCCTGTTGATGGGAATGCAAACTGGTGCAGCCACTCTGAAAAACAGTGTGGAGGTTCCTCAAAAATTAAAAAATAGATCTACCCTATGACCCAGCAATAGCACTGCTAAGAATTTCTCCAAGGGATACAGGAGTACTGATGCATAGAGGGGCATTTGTACCCCAATGTTTATAGTAGCACTTTCTACAATAGCCAAATTATGGAAAGAGCCTAAGTGTCCATCAACTGTCGACCTGATAAAGAAATCATGGTTTATATATACAATGGTATACTACGTGGCAACGAGAAAGAAGGCAATATGGCCCTTTTTAGCAACGTGGATGGAACTGGAGAGTGTTATGTTAAGTGAAATGAGTCATACAGAGAAACGCAGATACCATGTGTTTTCACTCTTACGTGGATCCTGATAAACCTAACAGAAGTTTATAGGGGAGGGTTAGAAAAAAAAAAAGATGTTAGAGAGAGAGAGAGCCAAAGTATAAGAGACTCTTAAAAACTGAGAACAAACTGAGGGTTGATGGGGTGTTGGGAGGGAGGGTGGGTGATGGGTATTGAGGAGGGCACCTTTTGGGATGAGCACTGGGTGTTGTATGGAAATCAATTTGACAATAAATTTCATATTTAAAAAATTTTGAAAATTAAAATTTTAAATTAAAAATTTTTTAAAAACTTCCAAAAAAGTGAATGCTAATAGAGAGGAGGAGAGAAAAGAGATTAAATGAAAGAATTTAGTGTATTTTTAAAAAAATATATTAGTTTAAGGCTTTTTAGAGTATGAATAAGTTCTCCCAATGCTGAGAAACTCTCGTGGACATCCTTCCCTGACAGCACAGTAGATAATAAATCTTAAAAGGGAGCTATCACAGAATTTTAAACTTATATTAGTTCTTACAGATCATCTTGTCTAACCTGTTCAGTATGTTGAGCTCTAGAGAGGGGAAATTACTTATCAAAGGTATGTAGTACTAATCCACATTTGTGCCAGTTTCTTCCTAGAACACTTTAATAAGTAATATTCATGATTACAAACCAAACCATCAATAAATTGTTAAACTATCATCCAATTTTCATCTCATGATTTTTAACTAAAATTAATGTATATAAGTTCCTAAAAGAGCAAGACTTACTCATGATGAAACCAAATTACTTTAAATTTTTAAAAATTTTAATTCCAGTACAATTAACATACAGTGTTATATTAGTTATAGATGTATAATATAATGATTCAACAATTCTATGTATTACTCAGTGCTCATCATAATAAGTGTCTTTTCTTAAGTGTTCATTTTAATTCCAGTTAGTTAAAATACAATGTTATGTTGGTTTCAGGTGCACAATATAGTAATTCAACACTTTAATACATCACCTTTGCTCATGACCACAAGTGCACTACTTATTCCCCAGCACATATATAACCCAAACCCCAATCACCATCCCTCTGGTAAATATCAGTGTGTTCTCTATAATTAAGAGTCTGTTTCTAAATGTCTATATATGTATATACATATACATACAATGGAATACAATGGAATACTACTTGGCAGTGAGAAAGAATGAAATCTGGCCATTTGCAGCAAAGTGGATGGAACTGGAGGGTGTTATGCTAAGTGAAATAAGTGAAATAAGTCAGAGAAAGACAGATACCATATATTTTTACTCATATGTGGATCTTGAGAAACTTAACAGAAGAACGTGGTGGGGGGAGAAGGTGGAAAAAGTTACAAACAGAGAGGGAGGGAGGCAAACCACAAGAGACTCGTAAATACAGACAACAAACTGAGGGCTGAAGGGGGGTGGGGGAGATGGGAAAGTGGGTGATGGGCACTGAGGAGGACACTTGTTGGGATCAGCACTGGGTGTTGTATGGAAGCCAATTTGACAATAAGTTATATTTTTAAAGAAGAGTCTGTTTCTTCATTTGTCCCTCTTTCTCATTGTTCCCTTAGCTTGTTTGTTTTGTATCTTAAATTCCACTTGAATGAAATCATATGGTATTTGTTTTTCTCTGACTGACTTATTTTACTTAGCATTATAAGCTCTAGCTCCATCTATGTCATTGAAAATGGCAAAAGTTCATTCCTTTCTATGCCTGAATAATATCCCAATGTATAAATGTGTGTACATCTATCTATATGTATATCTATCTATATCATTTCTTCCTTATCTATTCATTAAGTAATGGACACTTGAGCTGCTTCCATATCTTGGCTATTGTAAATAAATGCTGCTAGAAACTTAGGGATGTGCATATCCTTTCAAGTTAGTGTTTCTGTACTCTTTGGGTAAATACCCAGTCACGCAATTGCTGGATTCTAGGATAGTTTTATTTTTAACTTTTTGACAAACCTCCTTATTGTTTTCCAGAGTGGGTTCACCAGTTTTCATCCCACCAACATTGAATGTGTGTTCCTTTTTCTCCACATCCTCACCAACATCTGATGCTTCTTCTGAACCTCTCCTGTCTGAACCCAAGATCTAAACAACATAGATGAGAGAATATAGAAAGTGACTTCATATTGATAATTGTAAAAAGAAATGAAGTAGTGAAGTAGTAGTAAAATGATTTTCTAAATATCCAGACCTCTAAGCTATATTAGCTAAAATGTAGCAAAATGGTATCTGTTCTTCTCTGTATGACTTATTTCACTTAGCATAACACTCTCCAGTTTCCCTCTTATGTGGATCCTGAGAAAGTTAACAGAAGACCCTGGGGGAGAAAAAGTTACAGAGAAGGAAGGAGGCAAACCATAAGAGACTCTTAAAAACTGAGAATAAACTGAGGGTTGATGGGGGGTGGGAGGGAGTGGAAAGTGGGTGATGGCATTGAGGAGGACACCAGTTGGGAAGAGCACTGGGTGTTTTATGGAAACCAATTTGACAATAAATTTAATATTAAAAAATAAAATAAAATGTAGCAAAATGATTTCAAGTCCTCCTGGGAGGATGATTGAACTTCCTTCTCCTCCTTATTTACTCCTTCAACCCATCCCCAATCTTCATTTCAAAATAATTAATAAAGGCTTATTTATTTATGTTGTATACTATCTTTGGTTTCATAGATGATAATAACAGTTTTATAAAATATGAGAGGATAATATTTTATTTTATTTTATTTTATTTTTTAATGTTTATTTATTTTTGAGACAGAGAGAGACAGAGCATGAACGGGGGAGGGTCAGAGAGAGGGAGACACAGAATCCGAAACAGGCTCCGGGCTCTGAGCTGTCAGCACAGAGCCCGACGCGGGGCTCGAACTCGCAGACCGCCAGATCGTGACCTGAGCCGAAGTCGGCTGCCTAACCGATTGAGCCACCCAGGCGCCCCGAGAGGATAATATTTTAATGACAAACTCGTAAAAGGTAAAATGAAAGAATGTAAGCATACCAAATAGTTATTTGATATAGTTATCATATTCAGCTATAATTTTAACACTGAGAACCATGGTAGCTACAGCTAAAGAAGAATGAAACAGGTAGCCTAATAGAAAGACATGAACCAACTTTCTGGGAAGGGGAAAGTTTTCTCTAGAACTGAATTTTTAAAGTTATGTAAAACATTATGTAAGGGTGGTTGAATAATATAAAAGACTGTTTTTGATTGTATTTTTAAATTTTTTAAATGCTTATTTATTATTTAGAGAGAGAGAGGAGAGACAGAGTGTGAGCAGGGGAGGGGCAGAGAGAGATAGAGAGACAGAATCCGAAGCAGGCTCCAGGCTCCAAGCTATCAGCACAGAGCCTGATGCAGGGTTCGAACTCACAAACCATGAGATCGTGACCTGAGCTGATGTTGGACGCTTAACCCACTGAGTTAAGCTCAACCACTGAGCCACCCAGGTGCCCCTCAACAGTATTTTTTTTAAAAAAAATTCCTGTGATATTGGTAAGTTATGATGTGTTACCTAGAAAATGTTGACAAAACTTCTCGAGAGTAGCCTTCCAGGCATTATGGGTTTTTCTAGATTCTATAATTTAATAGTAAAATTCCAGTACCAATTTCTGCTATTTCTAGATTTTTGGAATGTAATATATTTATTACGATGTGAGTGACCTATTATTTCTCCATCATTTGCATTAACCACCCATGATATACATAATAATGCCCATTAAATCATGTCTTCAGAAGTAAACAGTACACAGTGAAATGTGCAACAGTGCACACTGCTGTTTATTTGCCCAGTGAAATGTTCCTTGATAAGATGACCTTAGGAACAGAAAATTTCATTACCATAAGGCTTCAGGATGGGGGCATCAGGCTTATTTGTATCTCAGACACATCTTTCCAATGTTGCCTAATGAAACACTTAAAATATAGATTAAAAAAAATGGACTGTCAGAGATTGATTTTGGGGTGAAGATAGCTTTTTCCCCAAGTTATAACAGATAAAGCAACAATATATGCACCCTAAATTTTTATTGAGAAAAAGCCACGGAGTTTGGAAGAGAAAAAAAACAGGCCATTAAAAAAAGTATTTGAGGGGCTCCTGGGTGGCTCAGTCGGTTGAACAACCGACTTCGGCTCAGGTCATGATCTCACAGTTTGTGGGTTTGAGCCCTGCATCAGGCTCTGTGCTGACAGCTTGCTCAGATCCTGCAGCCTGCTTCAGATTCTGTGTCTCCTTCTCTCTCTCTGCCCCTCCCCCGCTCATGCTCTGTCTCTCTCTGTCTCTCAAAAATAAATAAATGTTAAAAAAAAGTATTTGCAGCAGAAAACAGATATGTCATAGATTTACTTTTAAGTGCTAAGACAGAAGAGACCCTACACATAGAAGTTGAAAGTCGATTTAATTATCAGGAAATACATTTGTTGGAAGTTCTTGCTCCAAAAGATTTGAGATTATACTTTACGCAGGTTGAATGGACTGCTTTGCTGACCTCAGTGAGCAACTAGAAATGTGCAGTGACAAAGAATTTCACAAAAAAAATTGGACCACATACATAAAATGTCATATAAGTGAAATGGTTCTTTAAAATAGCATATGCTGCATGCTTGAAAAGGTTGAGAATGAAATCATAAAATAAGATATATTCAGTAATCTTTGAGTGAATTCCTTTCCTCAATTTTGGAACATTCTGATTGAAATAATTGTTTAGAAAAAAACAGTTAAAATTGTACAAACTGAATTTCAACGTGCAGACGTCACTACTAAGCTCTATAGTGATGATTGATAAATATATAAAGGATGTGCAACCTGCAAATAATGGAGGAAATAGTAAGTTGAATTAGTAACGAGCCTTTATTCTTGGCAGGGGGTAATCTGCTTAAGTAACTATTCTGTTGAAGCTTTTTTATGTGGTTATTAGAAATGCCTGGTGACTTGATATTCAAATTGAAAACTACTGCAAATAGTTGAATAGGCCAAACTTTGGGCCAAAAGTCCTGGTTGGTTCAGCTAGATTATTTACTCTCACAAGGATAAAATCAAGGTGTTGCTTGGGCTTGACAATCAACTGGAGGCTCAAGGAAGAATCTGCTTCCAAGTTCATTCACATTGTGGGACAAATGTTTCTTGTAGTTGTAGGTCCGAAATTCTCTCTCTCTCTCTTTTTTTTTTTTTTTACTGGCTGTTAGTGAAGAGGCTGCTCTTAGTTCCTTAAAGCCACCTGCTTTTCTTCTCACATGGCCTATTCCATCTTCAAAGCCTGATATAATATATCAAATCCTTCTTCTGTTTCAAATCCCTGACTTCCACTTCTGCCACCAGCTAGAGAAAACTCTGCTTTTAAAGGGCTCACATGATTAGATTAAATACACCTAGATAGACTCTCATTGCCATATGATGGCATAATCACAAGAGTGATATCACTTCATAGTCATAGAGGGGACTGAAAGAGGGGAGCATATGCAAGAGAATGATTCACAAGAGGTCATACTTAGGACTTTGCCTTTTACATCGGAAAAGTTTGTTATCTGCTAAGACTTAACATCTTCTGCTTCATTTACATTTGTAAAGTGACCCTTTTAATGAGAAAATAGCATTCAAAGCCCAAAGACATGAAGGTACAATGCTAAAATACTGACACAAAGGTAGATAATATGAGTAAGAGGACTTCACTAAATCATCTTTTAAATTATGCCACATAGTTTGCTAAAAAGGTTTGTTGCAACTGAGGAATATAAGTATTTAATCCATTTTCATTCATATTTACTAAGTTTTAATGAAATCAATACAAGTTTATTGCCATTTCTAGTTATATAAAAAATTTATTTGTGTATGTTAATTGTCTTTATTTTCAGTACATTTAAAAGAGTAATTATAGTTTCAGTTCAGACTACAGCAGCAGAAATATTGTGTATTTGCAATGAAAAAAAAAAGCCAATAATCCTACTAGAACATTAGCATTTAAACAGAACCAAAACAGTAATAAGAACAATTACAAGTTCCATGAGATAGTGTTTTACTTATTTTGAATGTTGTAACTTAAGAAAGGCACATTAGATTTCAGTTTGACTGTCTTATGGTGGAAATTAACAGCCCCAGCTAAGGTTTGGGAAGGCTAGTCCCTACATGAAGGTAGAGGGGGTACTAGATAGTTTCTGAGCAATGTAGGATACAGTTGGAACCAAATTTACATAGGAAGAATAATATTAGTCAGGAGATGGTAGAAGTTATGAATAAGTTTTCTGAATTGACCATCTGTCAAAAGGCACACAATTCTGGACTGAGTTTGTAAGCATATAAATTCAGGATGAGTAATTTAAGAGTAAAAGAAAGGCAGTTGATTGTGTTGCTAATTCAAACATCTTCTGGGACTATCAATGTGCAATAAATAAGTGAAGAGATTGCATGTATGAATAAAAATAATAGGATATAGGAATGAAAGTAGAGTACTTTCTCCACCTAAATGTGTTTAATTAACACACGCACACACACACACACACACACACACACACAATCTCACTAATGTATATCTGTGGCTGAATGTGGCCTTATGTTTATGATCCTTGAGTATAGGCCTGTGTGTTGAAAAAAAATGTTTTAAAGGTTAAAAAATGTTTTTATGCTTGAGTAGATGCAATTTAAATAAGGGATAGTCTAAGATTATAGATAAAAAATGAGTTGGCAGTGGTGTGATGGTGATGACGATGATGAGGAGGAGGAGGAGCAGGAGGAAGAAGCAGGGGGAAGAGAATGAGTTGTGAATTTCTCTGCTGATTTTGCTCCTGGGTGGTAAACTTTTGAGTCTAAAGATTTGAAGTTCTGAGTATACTGCTCTTCATTCATAGTAGATTCTCTTTTGTCTAGTAATTACAATTTCTCGAAAAGAAAGCAAAAACAGCTATTAATATAAGCAAATAACAAGTCTATCTCCACTTGGCAGATGATGAAATGGACTCAGATAGGTTAGGTGAGTTGTCCAAGCTTAAAGGGACAAAGTTTGTGAGCTCCTTTTCATACAGAATAGTCATAGCATCTTATCAAAAGAGAATTTACTAGTGAGGGTTGATGGGGGGTGGGGGGAAGGGGAAAGTGGGTTATGGGCATTGAGGAGGGCACCTGTTGGGATGAGCACTGGGTGTTGTATGGAAACCAATTTGACAATACATTTCATATTAAAAAATAAAAGAATTTACTAAAAGAGATATTCACCTGGGGTGCCAAGGAGTAAAGTCTTGCCACAGTTGTTTGTAAAATATTGGTCTATATCAGGGCTGCTTTGTGCTTTTCATTATCATGATCTTAGTGTGCTGTGACCTATAATTCTGATATAGAGGTCGTAACTTCTGGGTATAAAAAAGATGAGGATAAAGTGGAATGATTTTGGGAAAATTAAGATAAGAACTTCTGGGAACTTTCAGTCACTTTGGTTGTTGATGATACTCTTTATTTATGATGGCAGATTTCACTCCTCAAAAATATGTGATAAGCCATGTGGTTGATGTACACATGGAAGGTATTGAGTGCCACGCAGAGCTCTGAACTTGTTCTTTGCTGATCTACCAAGGTGTTAAATTATGCTGACCATATATACAATGTAATGGAGTAATTATGAGAACATCGCTTCACTCAACTTTAAGATTTTACAACTATGAAATGGGGGGCCTGACTCTACCACTTGAAGTATCAGGAGAGGCAAGTATAGAATAAATATGTCTTGGGAACTAGTAGGCACAGTTTTATCCATCTCCCACCACTTCCTCCTTGCTTCTCCCTTCTTTGTTTTAAGATGATAGATTTCAAGTGCCCCATAATGTCCTTTATTGGTAGATTATTCAAATACATCAAAAGTTTTGGTCATTTTCCAAGTTTGACATTAAAAATTGAGGTATGCCCTTGGGCATATGTATCTTCTTTCTTGCAGTTATATAATGGTTAATGAATTGCATATAATTGATGAATTATAACTGATATAATAAATCAGTCTAAAAATTATAACAAAACAGAATAATGATTGGCTTAAAAAAGATACTGTGAAGGAAATTGTGTAATGTAAAATTAACAAGTATGAGCAGAGGAACACCAGGTAAAAGAAGGAAGGTAGAGTGTGAGCAATTCCCTTAAAGGGGAAGAGTGAGGGAATGAAAGAGAGATTTTAGCTGTTTTATATGCCATTAAGTAGCTGATGCTGTTGGC
Organism: Panthera tigris; assembly: GCF_018350195.1. NCBI lineage: Eukaryota > Metazoa > Chordata > Mammalia > Carnivora > Felidae > Panthera > Panthera tigris. The sequence goes on along the minus strand of NC_056677.1, from coordinate 67,991,041 downwards.
CCATATGTGGCTTATCTGACTGGAATAATAAATGCATACTCAAAGGGAGGAATTTTATGTATGCAAAAATATGAAGTTACAAGATGGATAGATGGATATATCACAGGGTGATTGTTTACATTATAAAATAATTATTTGTTTTGCATGAAGATTCACTGCAGGGTTTCTTTAGTTATAGAGTTCCCTAAGTACATTTGCATATCTGCTTACAGATTATTAACTACACAAAGCAGCTGGAAAAAGGGGCAGAGAAACAGAAAACTAAGGATTTAGGGATGTTTGCCTCTGAAAATCCATACACTGTAGAGACAAGGGTTTCTCAAAAATGTGAAGCAAGTAATATTTGTTATGCCTGACATATACTGGGTATTCAGATCTTCAATAAATCAATGTATATTTGATGAACAATGGCTAAATTAAATGGATACATTTATAAACATACCTATTTACTTTCAGAAAACAGTTTGACTTGACCTACCAAAAATGTCGAAAGGAAGACTGGTAACAAAGTGCAATAGGCAGAATAATGGTTTTCCAAAAATGTTCTTGTCATTTTTTGAATATGTAATTTACATGACAAAATAATTAAGGTTGCAGATGGAATTTAGGTCACTAACTATTTGACCTTAAAATAGATTATCTTGTATTATCCGAGTGAGCTTACTATAATCACAAGTGTCCTTAATAGTGAAAAGAGAGGAAAAATAGTCTTTAAACTCTAGGAAGAACCAACTCTTGATGACTTTGTTATTAGCTCAGTGAGACCCATTTTGGGTGTCTGACCTCCAGAACTGTAAAATAATAAATCCGTATTTTTAAGCCACTTAATTTCTGGTAATTTGTTATAGCAACAGTAGGAAAGTTATAGACATAGAAACAGAGAAGCCAGTCTGAAAAACTTTGTTTCCTGACTTTTTCAAGATGCATTTATTGTATTTAATGAGAAATACCTATACAAAGGTACCTTTGGTGAGGAACTTCATGGTGAGTTTTCTTTCTTTCTTTCTTTCTTTCTTTCTTTCTTTCTTTCTTTCTTTCTTTTTCTCTCTCTGAAAATAGATATAATAGAATCACTAATATTAACATTGCAAAACGCATATTTTGTTGATTGGTACTGGAATACCCTCAAACCTTACTTTAGTAGCCACAACCTTTCTGATTAGATCCAGAGGTCATTCACTCACTTACTCATTCACCAATAAATGCCACCTCCTAAGTGATCACAATACACCAATGAACAAGAGAAATGTTTGCTTTCATGGAGCTTACATCCTACTAGAGATACAATAAACAAATTAACAAGTGAATACAAAACACAATATGAGGTGCTATGATACATGCTATGAAAAAATATATAAAGAAATGTAAGAAGATAGTGAATAGAGTAGAAGATACACTTTATTTCATTTTATTTTATTATGTTTTTATTTAAATTCCAGTTAGTTAACACACAGTGTAATATTATTTTCATGTGTACAACATAGTCATTCCACACTTCCACAAAACATCCAGTGCTTTCACAAGTGCACTCCTTAATCCCCATCATCTATTTAACCTATCCCCATACTCACCTCTTAAATAATATGTTCAGTGAAAAACTCCCTGAGGAGGTAACATTGACCTGAATGAAGTGAAACAGATCAATACAGTAATGACATTATTTTGTGATGTACACTGGGTTCTTGGGAAGAGATGATATGATGTCCCAAATACAGATTAAAAGAATCAATATTTTACACAGGTGATCTTTGTTTCTTTGTTTCATAAGAACAACTCATTACCAACTCATACCTACTCATACCAACTTATTTTCTAGTCATGTTAGTTCACCCTTCTTCCACTGACATAAAATGCCACTTATCCCATGAGAACAATGGAAATTTTATCAGAAGAAAAGAGGCAATTGACCATGAGGATGCCACCTTTGCCCCTTTGGGAATATGATTGTTGTAAGATGTCCTATTTGCTGATATTATATGTCATTCGTATGCCAGCCATTTAAAAGCCCCCATCTGAAACAAGCTCCCAAACTTAGGAGCTGCAGAGTACTGGTGTCTTCTGGAATCTCTAACATCATGCTACAGCAAGACTGCACAAACTCTAAAAATTTCCTCTAGAACTAACAATACTATAATCACAAAATGGACTACAAAAATTCTTCTAAAATGAAAAGAATAAAGAATTTCTGAATAAAAATAAACCACAATAAAAGAACTCTACAAACTAAAAAAAAAAAGAAGAAGAAGAAGAAGAAGTGGGGGAAGAAAAAGGCAGGTAAAGGAGTGCTTTAAATTTTGCCAGTCACTTTTCATCATGGAATAAGGACCAATGGATTTAATACCCCAAATTTAGCCTAGGACATAATAATAACTTAACATCTAATCATACATTTCCCCCTCACCATTTTATTCTTCTGGATCGTCTACCTTGAATCCCATTTTCATTGTATTGTTTTGCTTTCTTTTTTATCTAGCTTTAGCTGAATTTTAATATATACTGAAGACATATATTTATATAATATACAGAAATATAAACTATATAAATATATAGATAATTGTCTTTGAGATAAAATTCACATTTTTTAGTATTTTAGAGTGTACAATTCAATGAATTTTATTATATCCACAAAGTTGGGCAAACAATATCACAGAACATTTTTTTTTACAGCAGTAAGAGAGTCTATATCCATTAAGCTGTCACTGTGTATTCTCCCCTCTCCCTAGGACCTCAAAACCACTAATCATCTTTCTGTATCTATGCATCTGCTTATTCTGGGTATTTCATACAAATGGAAGAATATAATATGCAACCTTTAGTATGTTGCTTCTTTAATTTAGTCTAATGTTTCCAAGGTTCATGTATGTTGTAACATGGATCAATATTTTATTACATTTTGTGGATGAATAATATTCTATTGTATGGATATATCTCATTTATTTACCTATCATTCTGTGGCTTATATTTTCATATTTTTGATGTTACTTGAGGCACAAAAGTTTTTAACTTTGATGAGTCCATGTTTTTTTTCCATTTTGCTTTTGTCACCTTTTTTTTTTTTTTTGAGAAAGAGAGAGAGAACACAAGCAGGGCAGGGGCAGAGGGAGAAAGTGAATATTAAGCAGGCTCCACATCCAGCGCAGAATCTGACATGGGGCATGATCTCATAGTCGTGAGATCATGATCTAAGTTGAAATTAAGTCATACGCTTAACTCACTGAGGCACCCAGGTACCCCTGCTTTCTCACTTTTGATTTTGGTGTTATATTTAAGAGGGTTATGAAGATTTACTCATATGATTTATTCTAATAGTTTTATAGTTGTAGCTCTTAAAAACATTAAGTATATGATCCATTTTGAGTTTATATAGTAGGGACATAACTGTTTATATAGTAGGGACATAACTTCATTCTTTTTTATGGAGACACACAATTTTCCCAACAACACTTTTTGAAAAGACATTTTTTTCTATTCAATTGTCTTTGTATCCTTGTCAAAAATTATTTGACTATAAGTGGGAAGTCTTATTTGTGAAGTCTCAATTATATCCTCTACAAATTTTAGGATCAGCTTGTCAGTTTCTGTTAAAAAATGCAGTTGGGATTTTGATAAGGATTGTATTAAAATTATAGACAAGGGGCACTTGGGTGGCTCAGTCGGTTGGGCGTCCAACTTCAGCTCAGATCATGATCTCGCAGTCTGTGAGTTTGAGTCCCACGGTGGTCTCTGTGCTGACAGCTCAACCTGTTTCAGATTCTGTGTCTCCCTCTCTGCCTTTCTCCCACTCACGCTCTGTCTCTATCTCAAACAAATAAACTATAAAAATTTTTTAAAAAGTAAATAAAATAAAATTATAGACCAGTTTGGGAAGTATTGCCATCTTAATGATATTAATTCTTCTAATCCGTAAACACCAAATACCTTTCTATTTATTTAGGATTTCTTTAAAAATTTTTCAACAGTATGTTGTACTTTTGAGTGCACATATCTTTTTTAAGTTTTTATTCATTTATTTGAGAGAGATAAAATGTGAGCAAGGAAGAGGCAGAGAGAGAGAATCCCAAGCAGGCTCGATGCTGTCAGCACAGAGCCTGATGAGGGGCTCAAACTCAGGAATTGTGAGATTAAGACCTGAACCGAAACCAAGAGTCTGACGCTTAACCTACTGAGCCACCTAGGAGCCCCCAGAGTACGACTTTAACTTCCTTTTTAAAAATTCATGTATAAGTATTTTATCTTTTTTCATGCTATTGTGAATGGATTTTTCTTAATTTTATGATTTGATTATTCATTGTTAGTGTATAGATAATACAATTGATTTTATATTGATTTTTACTTGCAATCTTGCTGAACTCCTTTTAGTTCTTTTTCCTGTTTCTTTTTTTTTCTTTATTCTTTTTAATTTAAATTCAAGTTAATTAATATATAATGTAGCCTTGGCTTTAGGAGTAGAACCCAGCAATTCATCTTTTACATATGATACCCAGTGCTCATCCCAGAAAGTGCCCTCCTTAATGCCCATCACCCATTTATCCCATCCCTCATCCAACTCCCCTACAGCAATCCTGTTAGTTCTCTGTAAGAGTCTTTTATGGCGTGCCTCCCTCTCTGTTTTTATCTTATTTTTTCCTTTCCTTCCCCTATGTTCATCTGTTGAGTTTCTCAAATTACACATATGAATGAAATCATATGATACCTGTCTTTCTCTGACTGATTTATTTCACTTAGCATAATACCCTCTAGTCTAATCCAGGTTGTTGCAAGTGGCAAGATTTCATTCTTTTTCATCTCTGAGTAGTATTCCATTATGTGTGTGTGTATGTATACATATACATACGTATTACATCTTTATCCATTCATCAGTCTATGGTCATTTTAGTTCTAATAAACTTCTTTAGGATTTTCTCTATGAAATATTATAAAGTATGTAAATAAAACTAATTTACTTCCTCCTTTTCAGTCTGCATTATTTTTATTTTTTATTTTTTTTAGTTTTTAAGAACTTTTTATTTTGAAATATGTGTAGGACCTCTACTGCATCCTTGACTTCCCATTGTTGACATCTTTCATGTATCTTGATACTATATCAATGCCGTAAAACTGATGTTGATCTAATCCACACAGATTATTCAGATTTTATCAGTATGCATGCACTCATTTGTGTGTATTACTCATAAATTTTTAATTCTAGTCTTTGAAACACATTGTTATGTAATATTGCATATTTTTATATTGATATCTGATTTCTTGTTTGTAAACTGTGCAATCTAAGCAATGTGAGTATGCCTGGGAGAGGGCCAAGATTATAAAAAAGTTTTTGGTAAACAAACTTTCTAATTGATGTCATTGTGTTAAGCCATTTGCAGAACCCAATAACTGAAGTAGATGTTGTTTGGAGGATTGTTTTTTATTGTTTTGTATGTAGATTTGTCAGACATATTTATTTACTCTTCATAAACATCTCCACATAGTGGTTTTTCTCCTCTGCTCAACCCATATTTCAGGCAAAATATAGTAAATTTCATTGCATTAAATATTTATGGATTATACCCTTGGTTGATTGGAGCCTCAAAATTGTTATGAAATCATAATCTACATTTAATGTTGGATTTTCCAGATGGAAAACAATCAAATTTGGTTATTTGAAAAGCTGCATACATAAGTGATCTTGTAAACTAATAGGAGTTCTTAGCCATTGATCTTGAAATTTATTTTCACAATCTTTGGCAAAAAGAGTGAACAGTGTCATCTTAACTGAGTTTAATGCCTGAGGACAACCTAAATTCATGCTCTGAATTATTTCTTATTTTAATTGTTTGTAAGATATCCATACATCCTAAAAACAATATTTGTAACTTATTTTTAAAGTATTTTACTTAAATTTATATCCTATCTGGACATTATCAACAATTGATTCAGAAGACTTGAGCAAAAACAAACAATTATAGATTACTGTGGTTACAATAGGGAGATCATGTTCATCAGGAAGGACACTGCCCTGGTGATTTTCTATAGGATGAATGGAATAGTTTATAATGGCTTATAGCATCATTTCAACCAAGGGAAGAGGGCTAAAAATAACATGGAGTTCATTGAATCAAGTTTTACCTCAAGTGAAATTCTCAGCCTAATTTCACATCTTGTCTTTACAAATGTTGATTATATAGTATTGCTACTTTTAAATTTGTGTAATTTTTTCTAGAATATTTCCCTTCTCTCTGCCTTCAATAATCAAGTTTTTCATTTTTATACTTTCCTCTCATTTTTATGATCCTATCAACTTTTTTTGCTGCCAATTTTATCTACAAAAAAAGGGGGATATTAATTTTTAGCTACTCCATAGTCCTCTTTTATCTTTTGTTTTTTTTTACAATTTTATTTATTTATTTTTGTTTATTTTATTTTATTTTTATTATTTTATTTATTAATATGTAATTTATTGTCAAATTGGTTTCCATACAACACCCAGTGCTCATCCCAACAGGTGCCCTCCACAATACCCATCACCGAACCTCCCCTCCCTCCCACATCCCATCAACTCTCAGATTGTTCTCAGTATCCAAGGGTCACTTATGATTTGGCTCACTCCTCTAACTTTTTTTTCTCCTTCCCCTCCTCTATGGTTTTCTGTAAAGTTTCTCAGGATCCACATAGGAGTGAAAATATATGGTATCTGTCTTTCTCTCTATGACTTATTTCACTTAGCATAACACTCTTGAGGTCCATCCACGTTGCTACAAAAGGACATATTTCATTCTTTCTCACTTTCAAGTAGTATTCCATTGTGTATATAAACCACAATTTCTTTATCCATTCATCAGTTGATGGACATTTAGGCTCTTTCCATAATTTGGCTATTGTTGAAAGTGCTGCTATCAACGTTGGGGTACAAGTGCCCCTATGCATCAGTACTCCTGTATCCCTTGGGTAAATTCTTAGCAGTGCTATTGCTGGGTCATAGGGTAGATCTATTTTTAATTTTTTGAGGAACTCCACACTGTTTTCCAGAGCGGCTGCTCCAGTTTGCATTCCCACCAACAATGCAGGAAGGCTCCCGTTTCTCCACATCCTCTCCAGCATCTATAGTCTCCTGATTTGTTCATTTTAGCCACTCTGACTGGCGTGAGGTGGTATCACAGTGTGGTTTTGATTTGTATTTCCCTGATGAGGAGTGATGTTGAGCATCTTTTCATGTGCCTGTTGGCCAACTGGATGTCTTCTGAATAGAAGTGTCTATTTATATTTCTTGCCTATTTATTCACTGAATTATTTGTTTTTTGGGTGTGGAGTTTGGTGAGCTCTTTATAGATTTTGGATACTAGCCCTTTGTCCGATATGTCATTTGCAAATATCTTTTCCCATTCCGTTGGTTGCCTTTTAGTTTTGTTGGTTGTTTCCTTTGTTGTGCAGAAGCTTTTTATCTTCACGAGATCCCAATAGTTCATTTTTGCTTTTAATTCCCTTGCCTTTGGGGATGTGCCGATTAAGAGATTGCTACGGCTGAGGTCAGAGAGGTCTTTTCCTGCTTTCTCCTCTAGGGTTTTGATGGTTTCCTGTCTCACATTCAGGTCTTTCATCCATTTTGAGTTTATTTTTGTGTATGGTGTAAGAAAGTGGTCCAGTTTCATTCTTCTGCATGTTGCTGTCCAGTTCTCCCAGCACCATTTGTTAAAGAGACTGTCTTTTTTCCATTGGATATTCTTTCCTGCTTTGTCAAAGATTAGTTTGTATACTTTTGTGGGTCTAATTCTGGAGTCTCTATTCTATTCCATTGGTCTATGTGTCTGTTTTGGGGCCAATGCCATGCTGTCTTGATGATTACAGCTTTGTAGTAGAGGCTAAAGTCTGGGATTGTGATGCCTCCCGCTTTGGTCTTCTTCAATATTACTTTGGCTATTCAGGGTCTTTTGTAGTTCCATACAAATTTTAGGATTGCTTGTTCTAGCTTCGAGAAGAATGCTGGTGCAATTTTGATTGGGATTGCATTGAATGTGTAGATAGCTTTGGGTAGTATTGACATTTTGACAATATTTATTCTTCCAATCCATGAGCATGGAATATTTTTCCATTTCTTTATATCTTCTTCAATTTCCTTCATAAGCTTTCTATAGCTTTCAACATACAGATCTTGTACATCTTTGGTTAGGTTTATTTCTAGGAATTTTATGATTCTTGGTGCAATTGGGAATGGGATCAGTTTATTTGTCTTTCTGTTGCTTCATTATTAGTGGATAAGATGCAACTGATTTCTGTACATTGATTTTGTAACCTGAGACTTTACTTAATTCATGGATCAGTTCTAGTAGACTTGTGGTGGAGTCTAATGGGTTTTCCATGTATAACAACATGCCATCTGCAAAAAGTGAAAGCTTAACTTCATCTTTGCCAATTTTGATGCCTTTGATTTCCTTTTGTTGTCTGATTGCTGATGCTAGCACTTCCAACACTATGTTAAACAACAGCAGTGAGAGTGGGCATCCCTGTCGTGTTCCTGATCTCAGGGGGGAAAGCTCTCAGTTTTCACCCATTGAGGATGATATTAGCTGTACGCTTTTCATAAATGGCTTTTATGATGTTTAAGTATGTTCCTTCTATCCCGACTTTTTTGAGGGTTTTTATTAAGAAAGGATTCTAAATTTTGTCAAATGCTTGTTCTGCATCGATTGACAGGATCATATGGTTCTTTTATTTTCTTGTATTAATGTGATGTATCACATTGATTGATTTGCGAATGTTGAACCAGCCCTGCAGCCCAGGAATGAATCCCTCTTGATCATGGTGAATAACATTTTTCTATGCTGTTAAATTCAATTTGATGGTATCTTATTGAGTATTTCTGCATCCATATTCATCAGGGATATTATCCTGTAGTTCTCTATTTTACTGGGTTTTCTGTCTGGTTTAGGAATCAAAGTAATGCTGCCTTCATATAGTGAGTTTGGAATTTTTCCTTCCCCTTCCATTTTTTGGATCAGCTGGAAAAGGATAGGTATGATCTCTGCTTTAAATGTCTGGTAGAATTCCCCTGGGAAGCCATCTGGTCCTGGACTCTTATTTGTTGGGAGATTTTTTGATAACTGATTCAAATTCTTTGATGGTTTTGGGTATGTTCAAGGTTTCTATTTCTCTCTGTTTGTGTTTTGGAAGTGTGTGGGTGCTTAGGAATTTGTCCATTTCTTCCAGGTTGCCCAGATTGATGGCATACACTTTTTCATAGTATTCCATGATAATTGCTTGTATCTCTGAGGGATTGGTTGTAATTATTCCATACTTTTTGTGATTTTATCTTTGTGTGTCATCTCCCTTTTCTTTTTGAGAAGCTGGCTAGAGGTTTATCAATTTTGTTTATTTTTTCAAAGAAACAACTCTTGGTTTCATTGATCTGCTCTACAGTTTTTTTAGATTCTATATTGTTTATTTCTCCTCTGATCTTTATTATTTCTCTTCTTCTGCTGTATTTGGGGTGTCTTTGGTGTTTTGCTCCTATTTCCTTTAAGTGTGCTGTTAGATTTTGTATTTGGGATTTTTCTTGTTTCTTGTGATAGGCCTTGAATGCAATGTATTTTCCTCTCAGGACTGCTTTCGCTGCATCCCAAAGCATTTGGATTGTTGTATTTTCATTTTCATTTGTTTCCATGTATCTTTTAATTTCTTCTCTAATTACCTGGTTAATCCATTCATTCTTTAGTGGGGGTATTCTTTAAGTTCCATGCTTTTGGAGGTTTTCCAGATGTTTTCCTGTGGTTGATTTCAAGTTTCATGGCATTGTGGTCTGAAAGTGTGCATGGTATGATCTCAATTCTTTTATACTTATGAAGGACTGTTTTGTGACCTAGTATGTGACCTATCTTGGAGAATGTTCCATGTGCACTCAAGAAGAAAGTATATTCTGTTGCTTTGGGATGCAGAGTTCTAAATAGATCTGTCAAGTCCATCTGATCCAAAGTATCATTCAGGGCCCTTGTTTCTTTACTGATCCTGTGTCTAGATGATCTATCCATTGTTATAAGTGGAGTATTAAAGTCCCCTGCAATTAACCACATTCTTATCAATAAGGTTGTTTATGTTTGTGATTAATTGTTTTATATATTTGGGGGCCTTCATATTTGGTGCATAGACATTTTAAATTGTTAGCTCTTCCTGGTGAATAGACCCTGTGATTATTATATAATGCCCTTTATCTCTTGTTACAGCCTTTAATTTAATGTCTAGTTTGTCTGATATAAATATGGCTATTCCAGCTTTCTTTTGACTTCCAGTAGCATGATAGATAGTTTTCCATCCCCACACTTTAAAATGAAGGTGTTCTCAGATCTAAAATAAGTCTCCTGTAGACAGAAAATAGATGGGCCTTGTTTTTTTTTAATCCATTCCGATACCCCATGTCTTTTGGTTGGAGCATTTAGTCCATTTACATTCAGTGATATTATTGAAAGATATGGGTTTAGAGTCATTGTAATGTCTGTAGGTTTCACGCTTGTAGTGATGTCTCTGGTACTTTGTGGTCTTTGCAACATTTTACTCACAGAATCCCCTTTAGGATCCCTTGTAGGGCTGGTTTAGTGGTGATGAATTCCTTCAGTTTTTGTTTGTTTGGGAAAACCTTTGTCTCTCCTTCTATTCTGAATGACAGACTTGCTAGATAAAGGATTCTCGGTTGTATATTTTTTTCTGTTCACCACATTGATGATTTCCTGCCATTCCTTTCTGGCCTGCCAAGTTTCAGTACATAGGTCTGCCACTAGTCTTATGTGTCTCCCTTTGTAAATTAGAGCATTTTTATCCCTAGCTACTTTCAGAATTTTCTCTTTATTCTTGTATTTTGCCAGTTTCACTATTATTGTGCAACAGATCGATTCAATTTACGTCTGAAGGGAGTTTTCTGTGCCTCTTGGATTTCAATGCCTTTTTCCTTACCCAGATCAGGGAAGTTCTCAGCTATAATTTTTTGAAATACACCTTCAGCCCCTTTCTCTCTCTCTTCCTCTTCTGGAAGTCCTATGATGTGAATATTGTTCTGTTTGATTACATCCTTTAGTTCTCTAATTCTCCCCTCATAATCCTGGATTTTTTTATCTTTTTTTTTTCTCAGCTTCCTCTTTTTCCATAATTTTATCTTCTAATTCACCTTTTCTCTCCTCTGCCTCTTCAATCCGTGCTATGACTGCCTCCATTTTTTTTTGCAGCTCATTTATAGCATTTTTTAGCTCCTCCTGACTGTTTCTTACTCCCTTGATCTCTGTAGCAATAGATTCTCTCCTGTCCTCTATGCTTTTTTCATGCCCAGTGATTAATTTTATGTCTATTCTTCTAAATTCTTGTTCCATTATATTGATCAATTAAAATAAAAATCAACAAAAATCGTTTTTGATCAATTCCTTAGCTGTCGCTACTTCCTGGAGTTTATTTTGAGGAGAATTCTTCCATTTCATCATTTTGGGTAGTCCCTGTGGTGGCTCCAAACTGCAGGCACTTCCCTTGTGCTGTCTGGAGTAACTTGTGTTGGTGGGTGGGGCTGCAGTCAGACTAGATGTCTCTCCCCAGCCCACCACTGGGGCCACAAGCAGACTGGTGTGTACCTTATCTTCCCCTCTCCCAGGGCAGGACTCACTGTGGAGTGGTGTGGCCCCTGCCTGTGCTATTTGCACACTGCCAGGCTTGTGGTGTTGCTTTGATGGGATCTGGCCTATTAGCCAGTGTGCATCCGCAAGTTGCACAGAGGCAAGAGGAGCAGGCTTAGCTCGATTTCCCATTGGAGGTCCCTTGTGGGAGGGGCTCTGTTGCACCAGGAGGGATGGATCCAAAGAAGAACAGCGTTGGGTGTTTGCGCATTGCAAGCAAGTTAGGTGACAGGAACTGTTTCCCTTTGGGATTTCATCTGGGGGATTGGATATGGTGCTTGCCAGCACCTTTGTTCCCCACCAAGCTGAGCTCTGTCTTCAGGGGCTCAACAACTCTTCCTCTTGGTGTCCTCTTGGCCTCCCTGCTTTCCTAGAGCAGAGCTGTTGACTTTTAACATCCCAGGTGTTAAGTCCTGCTGGCTGTCAGAACTCATGGAATCTGGCCCCTCCACTTTTGCAAGCCAGACTCGGGGGCTCTGCCTTACTAGGAAGGCTGCCCCTCCCCTTCCCCGGCTGCCTCCAGACAGTTTGTGTAGTGCTCACTGCCTCTCTACCTTTCCTACCCTCTTCTGTGGGCCTCTTGTCTTCGCTTGGCTCTGGAGAGCCTATTCTCTATTCTTCTGGTGTTTTTCTGGGTTATTTAGGCAGATCTGGGTGGAATCTAAGCAATCAGCAAGACGAGTTGAGCCCAGTGTCCTCCTACGCCACCATCTTCTGTTTTTTTACCCCGCATGATTTTTATTTCTGATGAACGATATATATTTTTTTTAATCCTGCACACCCTGGTCCTTTTATGTTTAACAATTTTTCCATTAGCTTAACATTTTTTGCTCCCCTCACATTTTCCTATAAACAGCGAGAGGAAGCCAGTAGTCCTTTGTAATTCTGCCTGAAAATCTTCTTAGACATATTCATTTCATTAGATGATTTTTTTTTTCTTTTCCGTATTACTGTAGACAACATTGTGAAAACTTTCCCCTTTTCTCTGGCTTTGAATTATATTTCCTGTTTTTTCTTTAATTATTTACCTTTAGCCTTCTAGAGAGCCAAAAGATTTCTACTAATAGCCTTTTCAGGGCCATTTTCAATTTTTGCCTGTTTCATTGTCCTAAAGCCACTGCTAGATTTTTAGAATTTGTTATGACAGCAGTCCGCTCACAGTACCAAAATATATTTTTAGTATCTCATGTTGTATAACAAATTACATAAAAAGTAATGACTTAAGATAAATGATTTGTCATATCTCATTGCTTATGTGGATAGACATTAAAGTAAGGCACACATTGAACAGTTTGTCTCTGTTCCATAATTTCTTTTTTTATTTTAGGTGTGGTGAGGGACAGAGGAGAGAAAGAGAGCATCTCAAACAGATTCCACACTGATGCAGAGCTTGATCCCACAACCCAGCAATCATGACCTGAGCCAAAATCAAGAGTTAAATGCTCAACCAACTGAGCCAACCAGGCATCCCTCTGCTTCATAATTTCTGAGACTTCATTTCAAAGACTCAAAGTATAGGGACTAATATCAGCTGGAGATTTATGTGTGTGTGTGTGTGTGTGTGTGTGTGTGTATGTACATATATATACATTTGATGCAAGATGTTAGCTGGGAGCTACAGTTACTCTCCATGTGGATTTCTTCATGTGGTCTTTCCAGTGGGCTAGTGTGGGCTTCCACATAGCATGGTAGCTATTTCCAAGCATTAACATCATATGAAAAAGATTAGCAGGCAGAAGTTATGTCTGTTTTATACTTTGGTCTTGGAAATCACATAAATCCTTTTCTCCGTGCTCTTTCAGACAAATTATAATCTCTAATCCAGATTAAAATGTAGGAAAGTTAGATTCTGTCTCTAAATGGGATACAAGTTGGTCACATTGTAAGAATAGCCTGGCATGTGAGATAGCAGATATATATGTTGGTCTTGCTATCTTTGGAAAATATAATCTGACTTTATAAGGACTCTATCTTCTCTTTTGTAACCTTGATCATGAAATTTTTTCTTATTCTCTGTTTCCCTCACATCACAATTTTTGGTACAGTGTAAGTCCTTTATAAATAACTAAATGACTGCTTGAGATATATGATTAAATAAAACATCAGTTTAGAATTAGTGGTTGAAAAGTACCCTTTAAAAATAGCTTTGAACAATATTGTGTAAATATATTTTGTCAAATAGACATATTTTAACTTATTTATTATTACTTGGCTTCCATTTAATTTTCCTGAAAAATAATTTTTACTGGAAAGACATCAACTATCTTGAGAGATGCTAAAAGAAAAAAATCATATCATATTTATATTTTATTCCTGGCATCTTGTAATTGTTTCCCTCCTGTTTATTATAGCCCCAAGCAAGAAACACATATCTTACAGTCTGGAGTCTTAATGCTCCATGTTTGAGAGGACCTATTGTCTCAGCTAGGTCCCAGGTATCCTGTCAAGAATCTGTTCTACATTGGTTAATCTTGGATAAAAATTGACAACAAATATAGCAGAGTAACTGTGTTTTTTGAAACCATACACTCTCACAAGCAACCTATCTACAATTAGGATTTTGCTTTTTATGCTTCCAATATATATAGTGTTCTTCAGAACTAACTTATTCCCGTCACTTAAGTTGTAAGTAGAGCAAAAGAACTCTGGAAGGCAAAAGAAGTTGTAAAGAAGATGCAGAAGTTTCATTCAAAACCAACTGTAGGCTTGTGTTTAGTGATAACTGTGGAGGAATCATAATACTTTATAATAAAATAAGGGAGATAGGGTACCAATTAAAAAAAGATAAACACTATTCCATGAAACAGTAACATACTTCACTTCCAAAAAAATCTACTACTCCTGAAAAAGTTTTACAATTGTATTGCCAAAAGGTAAGATATATAATCTTATAGTCTCTGATGACTCTTTAATTGGAACCATCTTAGGTGGTTCCTAATGCTTATATACTCCTGGTTTTCATTTTTTAATTAAAAAAATACTGTACATTCTAAATTTCTAGTTAAGTTGTTTTTTATTTAATGGCAAGATCATTTATATTATCAAGTAGTTCCTGTCCAACATAAAAGCAAAAAGTCATCTGTTTCCTTCACCAAATCTTTTCTTTCCTCTGAGGCAGTTAGAAAAGCAAGCTGGGCACTGCAACAATCATCAAAACACTCAACACCAACCGATATACAACAGTATCTGTTACACAAACAGCAATATCTGTTACACACACACACACACACACACACACATTTGCCTCTATTATTGTAAATCATTTCATACTTTTTAACTTTTTCATCTTTTGTACAAGTTCTTCACTTGCAAAATAGGCTTAATAATATAACAACAATTTATACTTTAAACATCATTTTGTTGCATGTATATGCTGGTTTAATTGTCTTCATTTCCCCTCTTACATGCACCATGCACACACACACACACACACACCTCTACCACAAGTTAGAAGGCATGAAGAAACAGTGTTTGTATTCCTCATTGTTTTCAAATGCTTAGAACAGTTCCTGGCATATAGTAAGTACCTTTTAAGATTATTATTCAGGTTATGTATGCTGAGTTTAATTGGAAGATACAATTATATAAAGATTTGGGAACCTTTCAGAAAGATTTGGTAATTGTATTGTTCATTCACTATTTCTAAATGTACATGTGGAACATATGACCATGATTTGTAGTATGACATCCACATGTTCTAACTTTGGTATATTTTCAGTGTTATAACTACACAGAAAATGGCATCATAAACCTGGCCAGAAGTTTAAAATTAGTTCATATTTCCCCGTAAAGTTTCTTTGTTTTAGAAAGACGGTAAGTTACTACCAAGTATATAAGAGGGGAATTTCAAAGTAAAATTATAAAACAACTTTAGCTGGTTTCCTTTTATTCACCTACTAAGACTATTTACCTTGAATAATATGCCTACTGCAGTTTTTATTACCACTAGCCAGCTTTGAGGATTACAACTAATGATCATCATGATCATGATCATGACAACTGAATAAAAATTATCATCATAATCATCACTGAAAGCATGAGTTTTACATTAAATTATGCAATTAGTTAAAAAAGTAATGCCCTCTTTTAATTTGTAATATGGCACCAGTTCTATGGATTCTATAGCATTATAAGCTTCATGTTTTCTTCTAGTTCAATGGCAAACTTTAGGTTTAGTTTAAAGAGGGCTCAGTGGTAACTTAAACCTTGTGGGTCTGACCACCAGAGGGAAGGAGTTTCAGGCATAGAGTGGGACAACAGACAGGTTGGCACACTGGAAAGCCTATAAGAGGAAGAGAAATCCCTATAGCACTTAGATTTGAAAATGAGAATGAGTGATTGCTTAGAAACACATATACTGAAAATCAGAATGGGCCAAATTTCTTGAGTGCTTACAACCAGTGAAAGATAAAGCATGGAACTTTAAAAAACAGTGGATGGGACTCTAAGAGAGAATGGAAGGCAATAAGAAGCTTAGTCCCTGCCCTTTGCTGAACACAGCAAACAACCTGCAGAGATACAGCTTAAAGGCAACAGTTTGAAAGGTGCCTGGGGTTTACAAGGGAGAGAACTAGTTACTAATCTCAGAGTTCACCGAAAGACTTCTCTAGGAACAAGGCAGCTGTCGGGTACCATTTCTATCCCCCACACCTCATCATAAACACACAACAACCTGCAGGAACCAGCACAGCACCAGCTCTTACTACCTAGCTTGCTTACGTGCTTACATCATGACCTTCCCCCTCCAGCCAGACCTGCCTCAGTACTGGTGATGCAAATTCTTCCCCAGAAGACCCACACTAACCTTGCCAACACTGCATGTCCCAATCTCATGCAGAAGATGCACAGGACTTCTTAGAAATGCACTTACAAGTGCTTTGGAGAATGGCCCTGGCTGGCCTCAGCCTCCAAGGCGGCTGCCCATCACCAGTGGAGAAAGATCACCACCACCTAATTCAAAGTGCACACCCACCCATTACTTTCAAGAACAAGAGACATAACTAACATTCTTAACACACATAAATAGACACACAGAGTTAGGCAAAATGAGGAAACAGAGGAATATATCACAAATGAAAAAGACAACAACAACAAACAAACAAACAGGACAAGACCACAAGAGACGTAAGCAAACGGATATAAGGAACATGTGTGATAGGGAATTTGAAGCAATGATCACAAAGATACATACTGGACTTGAGAAAAAAGTGGAGGACATCAGTGAGACCCTTAAGAAAAAGATTGAAAACAAAAAGGAAACAACCATAAATGAAGAACACAGCCAATGAAATTAAAAATACACTTGATGGAATAAATAGCAAAGTGGAAGAGACAGTGGAATGAATTAATGAATGAGAAGACACAGTAATGGAAAATTGTAAAAATGAACAAATGATAGAAAAAAAGAATTATGGAAAATGAGAAGACTTTGGGAACTCAGTAACTCCATCAAGCATAACAACATTCACATTAGGGATATTGGAAGGAGAACAGAGAGAAAAGGGAACAGAAAATTTATTTGAAGAAATAATAACTTAAAACTTCCCAAATCTAGGGAATAAAACAGATATCCAGATTCAGTAACCACAGAGATCCCCCAACAAAATCAAAGTATGTCCACACCAAGACACATAGTAATCAAAATGGCAAAACGTAGTGATAAAAGTTTTGATTTGGGTTTGGGTTCTCTCTCTCTCTCTCTCTCTCTCTCTTTTGATATGTTTGTCTAAAGGCTTATCAATTTTATTATTTTTTTCAAAAAAACAGCTCTTGGTTTCATTGAAATGTTCTATTGCTTTTTAGTTTGTATATAATTTATTTCTACTATAATCTTTATTATTTCCTTTTTTCTTCTGGATTTAGGCTTCATAGGTTGTTCTGTTTCTATCTCCTTTGGGTGTAAGGTTCAGTTCTTTATTTGAGATTTTTCTTGCTCCATAAGGTAAGCCTGTATTCCTATATACTTCCCTCTAAGGACAACTCTTGCTGCATCCTAAAAGTTTCAATTGTGTTTTAATTTTAATTTGTTTCCAAATATTTATCTATTTTTTCTTTGATTTCCTAGTTGATCTATTGTTTACTAGAATGTTGTTTAGCCTCCATGTATTTGTGATCCTTCCCAACTTTTCTTATGGTTGACTTCTAGTTTCATAGAGTGGTGGTGAGAAAAGGTGCATGGTATGATTTCAGTGTTTTTGTATTTGTTAACATGTTTTGTAACCCAATACATGATTTAATCTGGAGAATATTCCATGTGAACTTGGGTAAAAATGTGTATTTGGCTATTTTAGATTAGAATGTTCTGAATATATCTGTTAAGTTGATCTGGTCCAGTGTATCATTCAAAGCCACTGTTTCCTTATTTATTTTCTGTTTAGATGATCTATCCATTGATGTAAGTGGGGTCTTAAAATCCCTACTATTAATGTGTTATTATCCATTAGTTCTTTTTGATTGTTACAAAGCTTTTATGTATTTGCATTCTTCCAATGTAGGGTCCATAAATATCTACGATTCTTATATCTTTTTGTTGGATTGTCCCTTTTAAGATTATATAATGTCTTTTTTTTTCTCTTTTTAGAGATTTATTTTAAAGCCTAGTTTGTATGATGTAAGTATTGTTACTGCAGCTTCCTTTTTAAAATTTTTTTTAGTGTTTACTTATTTCTGAGACAGAGAGAGACAGAGCATGAGTGGGGGAGGGGCAGAGAGAGGGGGACATAGAACCCGCAGCAGGCTCCAGGCTCTGAGCTGTCAGCACAGAGCCCGACGTGGGGCTCAAACTCACAGACCACGAGATCATGACCTGAGCCCAAGCCAGACGCTCAACTGACTGAGCCATCCAGGTGTCCCATGCAGCTTCCTTTTGATATCCATCTGCATAAGTGTATGGCCACACTTTGAATCTGTAGGTGTCTTTAGGTCTAAAATTAGCCCCTTGTAGGAAGCAAATAATTGGGTCTTCTTTTTTTCTACCCATTATGACATTTTATGTCAGAATTATGGATAAATTATGGATAACATGTCAGAATTATGGATAAATATGTATGTTTTTGCCATTTTATCACTTGTGTAATAGTTTCTGGAAAATTTCTCTAATCCTTTCTTGTCTTTGTCACATTTGGTCTCTCCTTTAAACTCAAAGAGTTACCTTTAATATCTCTTCCAGGACTGGTTTTGTGGTCATGAAATCTCAAATGAGAGAGTAGATATAACAAAAAAAATCCCATAAGAATACATATAATTATGAAACTATTATGTACAACTATATGCCAACAAAATGGATAACCTGGAAGAAATGCATAAATTTTTAGAAACATATAAACTACCTAAACTGAAACATAGTTAGAAAACCTGAACAGACCAATAACCAGCAAGGAAATTGAATTAATAATCAAAAATCACCTAACAAAAGTCAGTGGCCAAATGACTTCACAGCAAAATTATACCCAACATTTGAAGAAGAGCTAATACCCATTCTTGTCAAACTATTCCAAAAACTAGAAATTCAAGGGAAACTGCCAACCTCATACTATGAGGCCAGCATTACCCTGACACCAAAACCAGATAAAGACCCCACTAAAGAGAACTATAGGCCAATATCCCTGATGAAAGTGAATGCAAGAATTCTCAATAAAATGCTAGCATACAAATCCAAGAAAATACATTTAAAAAACCATTCACCATGATCAAGTGGGATTTATTCCTGGTTTGCAAGTGTGGTTCAACATTCACCAGTCATCAATGTGTTATACCACATTAATAAAGAAATGGATAAGAATCATATGATCATTTCAATAAATTCAGAAAAAGCATTTGGCAAAGTATAGTATCCATTCATTAAAAAGAACCCTAACAAAGTAGGTTTAGAGGACAAATACCTCAAAATAATAAAGGCCATATATGAAAAACCAACAATGAATATCAGTCTCAATGGGGAAAAACTGACAGCATTCCCCCTAAGATCAGGATCAAGATAGGGATGTCAACTCTCAGCACTGTTATTGCATACTGGAAGTCCTAGTTACAAGAATCAGAATTTTTAAAAATAATTAAAACGTACCCTAATTGGTAAGTAAGAAGTAAAACTTTCTCCATTTACAAGTGACATGATACTCTATATGGAAAACCCTAAAAAGAACACCTAAAATAGGCTAGAACTAATAAACGAATTCAGTAAAATGGCTGCATAAAAACTCAATGTGAAAAAATCTGTTGCATTTCTACACACCAATAATGAAACTGCAGAAAGAGGACTTAAATAATAAATTCCACCAAAAGTAACAAGACATAGGAATAAACTTAACCAAAGAAGTAAAAAAAAAAAATATGTACTCTGAAAACTATAAAACATTGATGAAAGAAAGTAAAGATGACACAAAGAAAGGACAAGATATGCCATGCTCACAGATTGGAAGAACATAGTTCTTCCATAGTTAAACATAGTTAAAATGTCTATACTACCCAGAGAAATCTACACATTTATTGTAATCCTTATCAAAGTACCAACAGCATTTTTCAAAGAGCCAGAGAAGAAAATACTAAAATACGTACAGAACAAAGGACCCTGAATAGCCAAAGTAACTTGGAAAAAAAACAAAAGAGACAAACAAAGCTGGAGTCATCATAATTCCAGAATTCAAGATATATTGCAAAGCTATAATAATCAAAACAGTATGGTGCTGTCACAAAAACAGACCCACAGATCAATGGAACAGAATATAAAGCCCATGGGGCACCTGGGAGGCTCAGTCAGTAAAGTGTCTGACTTCAGCTTAGGTCATGATCTCGTGGTCTGTGGGTTCGAGCTCTTCGTTGGCTCTGTGCTACGAGCTTGGACTCTGAAGCTTGCTTTGGATTCTGTGTCTCCCTCTCTCTCTCTCTGCCCTTTCACTGCTCTCGTTCTTTGTCTCTCAAAAATATATAAATATTTAAAAGTGTGTTTTTTTTTAAAGTGGTGGAGGAAGGGGCATCTGGGTGGCTCAGTAAGTAAAGCGTCCAACTTCAGCTCAGGTCATGATCTCACGGTTTGTGAGTTCAAGCCCTGTGTCGGGCTCTGTGCTGACAGCTCAGACCCTGGAACCTGCTTCAGATTCTGTATCTCCCCCTCTTTCTGCTCCTCCCATGCTCATGCTCTGTCTCTCTCTGTCTCTCAATAATAAATCAATGTTAAAAAATTTTTAAAAAGTGATGAAGGGAGAAATAAACAATAGGTTCAAACTTAAATGAACATCAATTTAACATAGACTGATATACACAAAATATGGTATATACAAACCTAATCATAACCACAAATCAAAAACCACTTAAAGGCATGCAAAGAATAAAGATAATGGAATCCAAGTACAGTAAAACCTTGGTTTGTGAACATAATTTATTCCAGAAACATGCTTGTTATCCAAAGTACTTGTATATCAATGTGAATTTCCGCATAACAAATAATGGAAACTGAGATGATTCATTACACAACCCAAAAATATTCATATATAAATAATTATCATACTGTAATATAATACCAAATAATAAAGAAAATACAAAATATAAAAAATAAACAAATTAACCTGCACTTACTTTTGAAAACCTTCGTGGGTGGTGTGAGGGAGATAAGAGAGAGGAGGGTTATTATGTAGGATGACTTTCACTGTCACTAATGGGATCACTGCTGTCCATTAGCTAAATAGAATCTTTTTCTGCATGGTGGCCATTGTATACACTCACATGGATATTGACTACAATACAGTATTAATAAAGTAGTGTCATATACTGTAGTATAACTGACAATAAGGCAGCAGAGGAAAGGGTCTATATCTGCAAGGAACCTGACCTAGAATGAAACATAACATTCTTAAGCTTACTCTTGTCTGGAAAAGCAAAGGAATGTCCACAGGTGTTTTGAAATGACAAAAAAATTAACTAATGCCTCTAGTGGGCACCTTCAAACATTCTGAAAAATTACTGATTTCTTCCAAGCACCACAGTCTAAGACCCAGTATCTGAGCATGGGAGACAATCACCCACAATCCCACAGCAAGAGGGAGAGAAGAGCCATTGGCTCAGTTGTGATCATGTGATGTTCTGCATCATGTACTACTCATATTGCAAGAAATTACTCATTTATCTAGTGAAAATATATTAGAAATATTTATTCATCTTGCAGAACACTCACAGAACAAGTTACTTTAAATCCAAGGTTTTATTGTATATCACTGAATGTAACCCACAAACAACGAAAGAGAGAAGTAGAAGAATGTATCAGAGAAAAACTACAAAAAAACCCCCACAAATAAGTACCAAAATGGCAATACATATATATATATATATATACATATATATATATATATATATATATATCAGTAATTACTTTGAATGTAAACAGACCAAACCCTCTCATCAAAAGACATAAGGTGACAGAGCAGATGAAGAACAAGACCTGCTGCCTACAAGAAACTCATTTCAGACCTAAGACACCTGGAAATTTAAAGTGATGTGATGGAGAAATATTTATCAAGCAAATAAATGTCAAAAGAAAGCCAGGGTAACAATATTTATATTGGACAAAACAGATTTTTTAAGAGAGACAGAAAGAGAGTGTGTGAGTGGGTTAGGAGGGCAGAGAGACAGAGAGAATCTTAAGCAATCTCCATGGTCAGCATGGAGCCCAATGCAAGGCCTGATCCCATCATGGTCTTGGGATCATGACCTGAGCCAAAATAAATAGTCAGATGCTTAACTGACTGAGCCACCTAGACGCCCCAGACAAAATAAATTTTAAAACAAAGATTGTAAAGAGGGAGCAAGAAGGATGCTATATAATAATAAAAGGGACAATCCCACAAGAAGATATTTATGCACCCAACACAGAGCCATCAAATACATAAAAGAATAACAAACATAAAGGAACTTATTGATAATAACACAACAATAGTACAGAAGTTTAACATCTCACTTACAATAATGGACAGATAACCCAAATAGAAAATAAACAAGGAAACAATGGCTTTGAATGACACACTGGGCCAGAAGAATTTAACAGATATATTCAGAACATTCCATTTTTAAACAGAAGAATACACTTTCTTTACAAGTGCACAAGGAACATTCTCCTGAAAAAATCACATATTATCGCACAAAACAAGCTTCAACAAATTCATAAATATTGAAGTCATACCATGAAGTTTTTCTGAGTTCAACTAGAAATCAACCACAAGAGAAAATCTGGAAAAACACACACATATATGGATGTCAAATAACATGCTGCTGAACAATTAATGGGTCAACTACAAAGTGAAAGAAGAAATCAAAGTACATGAAACAAATAAAAATTAAAATACCATGATTCCAAACATTTGGAGTGCAACTAAAGTGGTTCTAAGAGAGAAGTTTATAGCAGTACATGCCTGCCTCAAGAAAAGGAAACATCTGAAATAAACAATGTAACCTTACACCTAAAGAAGTTAGAAAAGGAACATAAGAAAAATCCCAAACCAGCAGAAGTAAGGAAATAATAAATATTATACCAGAAATAAATAATACAGAAACAAAAACAAAATCACAGTAGAACAGATAAATGAAAAAAAAAAACAAAAAAACAAAACAGGAGCTGCTTCTTTCAAAAGATCAGCAAAATTGACAAAACTTTAGCCAGACTTATCAAAAAGAGAGAGATAAAGAGAGGGAAAGAAAGGGAGAGAGAGAGAGAGAGAGAGAGAGAAAGGACTCAAACAATATCACAAATGAAAGAGGAGAAATAACAACAGACCATAGAAACACAAACACCTGTCATAGAATATTATGAAGAATTATATGCCAAAACATTAAACAACTGAGAAGAAATGGGTAAATTCCTAGAAAGATATAACCTACCAAAACTGAAGCAGGAAGAAATTGAAAATTTGAGCACATCAATTACCAGCAAGGAAATTGAATCAATAACCAAAAAATTATCAGAAGACAAAAGTCCAGGACCAGATGGCTTCACAGTTGAATTAGACCAGAAATTTAAAGAAGAGTTAATACCTTTTCTTTCCCAAACTATTTTTAAAAAATTGAAATTGAAGGAATACTTCCAAATTCATTATATGAGGCTGGTATCACACTGATAACAAAACTAATTAAAGATACCCCAATAAAAAAGAACAATGGCCAACGTCTCTGATGAGCATAGAGAAAAAAATCCTCCAACAAAATACTAGCACACCAAATCCAACAATACATTAAAAAAATTATTCACCACAATCAAGACGGGTTTACTCCTGAAATGCAAAGGTGGTTCAATATTTGCAAATCAATCAACAGGATACATCACATAAGTAAGAAAGAAGATACAAACCATATGATCACTTCAGTAAAGGCAGAAAAAGTACTAGACAAAGAACGTCCACTGATGATAAAACAACCCAACAAAGTAGGTTTAGAGGGAACATACCTCAACACACAAAAGCCATATATCAAAACCCCACAATGAATATCATATAAATGGGGAAAAACTGAGAACTTCCTCCCTAAGATCAGAATCAAGATAGTGATGATTCTCACCACCTTTATTCAATATAGTACTGCAAGTGCCAGCAACAGAAATCACATAACAAAAAGAATTAAAAGGCATTCAAATCACTAAGGAAGAAAAAAAACTTTGTGTTTACAGATGATATAATACTCTTTATAGAAAACCTAAAAGATTCCACCAAAAAAAAAAAAACCCGCTAGAACTGAAAAAATGAGTTCAGTAAAAGTGCCAGATGCAAAATCAATGTGCAGAAATCTGTTGCATTTCTATACACTAATAATGAGGCAGCAGAAAGAGAAATTAAGGAAACAATCTCATTTACAATTTCCTCCAAAGTAATAGGATACCTACGAATAAATCTAAAGAAAGAGGTGAAAAAACCTATACTCTGAAAACTATAAGACATTGATGAAAGAAATTGAAGATAAACAAAGAAATGGCAAAACATTCCATTTCCATGGAGCAGAAGACAAATATTTTTAAAATGTCTATATTACATGAAGCAATTTACCCATTTAATGCAATCATTATCAAAATACTAAAGCACTTCACACAGAACTAGAAGGAACAGACCTAAAATGTATATGAAAACACAAAAGACCCCAAATGGTCTAAGAATTTTTGAAAAGGAAAAGCAAATTTGGAGGCATCACATCACAATTCTGGATTTTAAGTTAAATTACAAAGCTGTAGTAATCAAAACAGTATAGTACTGGCACAAAAAGAGACACATAGATCAATGCAACAGAATAGTAAACCCAAAAATAAACCCACAATTATGTTGTAAATTAAACTTTGACAAAGCAGGAAAATATAACAACGGGAAAAAAGTAGTCTCTTCAACAAATGGTATTGGGGAAAACTGGTCAGCTACATGTGAAAGAATGAAACATTACCACTTTCTTACACCATAACAAAAATAAATTCAAAATGGATTAGAGAACTGAATGTTAGACCTACAACCATAAAATGCCTAGAAGAGAGCATAGGCAGTAATATCCCTAACATTGGCCATCACATTTTTCTAGATATGTCTTCTGAGGTCAGTGTAATAAAAGCAAAAATAAACTATTGGGACTACATCAAAATCATAAAAGAAAATAACCTTCTGCACAGAGAATGAAGCAATCAACAAAACTAAAAGGCAATCTACTTAATGGCAGAAGATATTTGCAAATGGCATAGCCAATAAAAGATTAGCATCCAAAATATATTAAAAACTTATACAATTTAACACCCCAAAAATAAATAATCCAATTAAAATGAGCAGAAGACATGGATATATATTTATCTGAAGAAGACATACAATGGCCACAGACACATGATATGATGCTCAGCATCACATATCATCAGGGAAATGCAAATCAAAACTACAATGTTGTATCACCTCAAACTTGTCAGATCGGCTAAAATCAAAAAACACAAGAAACAAGTATTGATGAGAATGTGGGGAAAAAGAATGTACTGTTGGTAGGAATGCAAACTGGTGAAGCCACTGTGGAGAACAGTATGGAGGTTCCTCAGAAAGTTAAAAATTGAACTTCCCTATGATCTAGTAATTTGCACTACTGGATATCTATCTCAAAAAATGTGAAAACACTAATTCAAAATCATACATGCATCCCTATGCATATAACAGCATTATTCATAATAGCCAAGTTATGGAATCAGCCTAAGTGTTCATTGACAGATAAATGGGTATTTTATATATATGTGTGTTACATATACACACACAAGCACACACACACACACACACATATGACATACACACATATATGAATGGGTATTATATATATATGTGTGTGTGTGTGTGTATGTATAGTTTTATATAGATATAGACTGACAGTATTTCATTGTATATAAATATTTCATTGTATATTATATACATATATATACAATATGTATATATTATACATTATATATAATACATGTATATATATATATTATACATGTATAATATGTATATAATATACAATGTATATTGTATAATATACAATGTACTATATATATATATATACACATTTATAATATGTATATAATATGCAATGAAATATTATCAGCCAAAAAACGTAATCTTGCCATTTGTAATGACATGGTTGGAGCTAGACAATATAATGCCAGGTGAAATAAGTCATTCATAGAGAAAAATGTCATATGATTCACTCATATATGGAATCTAAAAAACAAACAAATGAGCAAAAGAAAAGAGAGAAAGAGAGACAAACCAGGACACAGACTCTCTCTATAGTCTCTCTATAGAGAGCAAACTGATGGTTAGTTGAGGGGCGGTAGATGGGGTGAAATAGGTGATGGGGATTAAGGAGTGCAATAGTTGTGATGAGCACTGGGTGATGTATGGAATTGTTGAATCACTATATTACACCTGAAACTACTATAACACTGTATGTTAACTACACTGGAATTAAAATAATAATAGAAAAGGAAATGACATGATTAGAGAAAAACAAGCTTAGCAGATTGAGCATTGTGATGTCATAGTATGTACTATTTTGTGATTGCCCACAAACTATGAACAATCATGAAATAACAAAATAAAGTGAAAAAAGTCAGCTGAACCATTTACTTAGGGGAAGAAAAAAACGGATCTCAAATATTATTAACTCATAGTCAAACCCTATTGTAACCATTATTGCTTTTAAAACTAAATTGAGACTTTAAAACTTCCCAGAAGGGTCTTAGAAGAATATGGAAGCCAGGTCATTAGTGAATTACTAAGCCACTCATTACTGATAGTGTGAATCAAAAGCAGCTTTGACATTCAGAACTAAGTATTCAGAGGCTTGAATAAAGGAGAAATGATAATCCTCCAGATATTCAGAGACATTATACGTGACCAAGAAAATATCACTTTGAAAATACAGAATAGAATTCAAATAAACAATGACCTATTAGAAAGGGATTGGCCACATATGAAACAAGTTGGACAGTCATAAATATAAAAAGAAATAATATGGAGCACCTGGGTGGCTCAGTCAGTTAAGCATCTGACTCCTGATTTCAGCTCAGGTCATAATTTCATGGTTGTGGGATCGAACCCCGCATCAGGATCTGAACTGAGCACGGAGCCTGCTTGGAATTCTCTCTCCTCCCCTCTCTCTGCCCCTTCCTTGCTTGTTCTCACTTTCTCTCAAAATAAATAAATAAATAAATAAATAAGAAAAAAATAATATGACATGTTCAAGCAAAGGAAAGTAAGAAAATAGGCAGAATATAGAAAGCAAGGAAAAGTGTGTTGGAAGTATTACAGGCATACTGGGCAATAGGGGGCTAAACTCAGCTCTCTATTTCTATACCTCATTAAATACATTTAGTGTATTTGGGTTGAGCATCCCCAGAATCATCATGTACATTCACTAAGATAAAGATATCAGACAAAGTTCTGAAGAATAAAACCATAGAGAAAAGGACCTATTAATATTACCAATCATGACACCAAGAGATTAAAGTAATCACTGAGTAAACATAAAGACAAAAATTCCTTTGTCAGGAGTGCTCTACAATAATTTCTGGTAGCTTATTAGAGAGAAAACAAGAATAATAGAGTTAAAGATTGAAGTATAGTAAAATAATTAAAGATTAAAGGATAAACACTGTAAAAGTCCAAATTCTCAACTCAGCAAATGGTATGGGTTATGATTGCATAATTTAAGAATTCTAAAAGAAAGTCTTCAACTTGTGTATTAATCTGGTATCTAAATTTTAAAATAATGGAAAATACAAATCAGGGTGGATAAACCAAAAAATGAGACTTCTATTGTCTCTGTCTGTCTCTCTCTGTCTCTGTCTCTTTGCAGAAGCTTCAGGCTCAATTACTATTAAGCTAGCAACCCCCAGTGGACAAATAGAGTTATATAACACTTTGTGAGCTAAAACAAATTTCTGAGCCTGCAGTTTTCCAATCCTTGACTACTCTCCTAAAGTATCCTGAGTCTTATTTTCTCAATACCCACAGATTAGAAAATAAGCAGTAGGGACTGTAGCTGAGAAACTTGTGAAGGTATACCAAGTAGGGCTCAAAAACCAGGCTAGGATTTCTAACAAAGAATAATTATTATACACCTTTCATTTAAAGATCATCCATATGGCAATACAATATCCTGCATTCCAGATATCTGACAGTGAGTGTGTGAAAATTTAGACCTGCTAGAAAGGGAAGAGGCAGAATGACATATCCTAGGCTGTAGCTGAAATAAAAGATGCACCTTGACTGCACTAGTAGGAGCTTTATTTGAATTCCTTGATGTCTTATTACAATATCCATGAAGCAAAAAAAGGCTTAGTATCTTTCCGTCTTCGAAGTCCAGCACAGAAAGTCATAAAAGTAGAAATAACATAAAGTCTAGGGCCAGAGAGTGGGGACTTAGGAAGGGGAAAGCTTAAGAAGTATTCTGTATCTAAACAAAGGGGGGCCATAGAGACAAAAGTTTCACAGAGAGAAACAAGAAGAAACTGGAATGTGAAAAGCATTTTGTGTCATTAAGACAGAAAGATCACCACAAAATGCTAGTCAAAGGTATATGGTGAAACTCTGAGGTCAATTTTATTTTTTAAAGCTTATTTATTTATTTTGAGAGAGAAAGAGAGCATGAGCAGTGAAGGGGCAGAAAGAAAGAATCCCAGGCAGGCTCTGCATTGTCAGCACAGAGCCCGATGTGGGGCTCAAACTCACAATCTGTGAAATCATCACCTGAACCAAGAGTCAGATGCTTAAATGACTGAGCCACCCAGGTGCCCCAAGGTAATTTTTATTTTTATTTCTAGATGAGCTTTGAATGACGGCTTAAAATATATCTGAAATAAAAATGATACATCTCTCCTGGTTTATAAAATGCCTGTAAATTGAAGAAATCTCAGTAGAAAATATAATTTTCTTCAGCTACCACTCTTTTGTATTCACCTGCTATCATCTTCTTCAGTGAGGTTAAATCATATTAAAGCATGAAATCCTCTCACCAGAAAAAAGGCCATGTTTGATTATAAGTTTACACCTTTCTTGTGTCCACCTAAGAGGTCTGCCCAGCCAATAGGACGACAGTGCAGTAAAACTTTAGATTTGAATCTTAAAACATCAATCCCTAATAAGATATATTCTTCTCTTTTGAAAGATGTGTGTGTATGAGTGTGTGTGTGTGTGTGTGTGTGTGTGTTGACACAATATTTTTTTGTGTGCTAGTTTAAGATAGGGACAGGGACAAGAGAAGAAGGGATGCTTGAGGAGGCAGAAAGCCTGACTTTGGGTAGTGCTAGCAGATAAAAGGCAAGATATTCAATTAAATTTGAATTTCAGATAAATAACAATGATTTTAGTATAAATATATCCCAAATATCTTAAATATTACATACTAAATAGTATTTGCTATTTTACTGAAATTCAAATTTAATTTGTAATTCTGTATTTCTTACTGCTTAATCTGGGAAACTTATTCTTGACATGTATACAATGGGGAATATAGACATGAAGTTGAGCTGTCAGCTTTCTTTTTTTAACATTTATTTATTTTTGAGATGTAGAGAGACAGAGAGAGAGTGGGGTAGGGGCAGAAAGAGAGAGGGAGACAGAGGATCGGAAGCGGGCTCTGTGCTGACAGCAGAGAGCCTGATGTGGGTGGGGCTCTAACTCATGAACTTGAGATCATGACCTGAACCAAAGTCAGAAGCTTAACAAATTTATCCACCCAGGTGACCCAACTTTCTATTCTCTTCTCTTCCGTCAATCACAACTAGGTAAATATCAAATAATTCTGAATACACAGGAAGTCAATCTGAGGACTATGAGAGCAAAATGCAAAACTAGAGGGAGAAAATAGGCCAGATTGTGGAAGGTAGGAGGTGTGGAGATGTGATGTGGGGGAGAAATATAATTTTAGAAATATATTTGAATGGCACATTTCTATGACCTCCACAATCCACTCCAAACGTCGCATAGATCTACTTCCCCATACAGGTTCTAGGAGCAGTTTCTCTATGGTTTCCACATGTAATGGGTTGAAACTTGGGAATTTAATTGAATGAGGTAAATTTATTTTGTCTGTTGAACAGACATAAATTTTTGGTGGCCAAAGGGTGAACTGTGGTATAATAAAGCCCACCAATGATATCTATATTAGAATCTTAGGAAACTGAATTTATTACCTTTTACAGTAAAAGGGACTGTGTAAATTTGACTGTATTAAGGATATTGAGCTGGGAAGATTATGCTGGAGTATCCAGCTGAACTCCATGTAACCACAGTGGTATAAGAGGGAGATAGGAGAGTCCAAGTCAAGGATGGAAGCAGAGTGAGAATAAGCAATGCAATGGTAGAAGAAAAGGGTTGACAAAGATGTGACAAAAGCAGAGGTAACAGCCAGTGAGATTTCAAGTTGCACTACTGCTGGCTTTGAAGATGGAGTACAGGGCCATGAGCCAGGTAATTTAGGCAGCCTCTAAAAACTAGAATACAAGGAATCAGATTCTTTCCTAGATCCTTTAGAAGGAACAATCTTGCTGACACCTTGACTTTAGCGCAATGAGACTCGTTTTGGACTAATGACCTCCAGAAGTGTTAGATAATACTTCTGTGTTGTATTAAGCCACCATATGGTAATTTGTTACAGTAGCAATATGGGCTACAAATTGTGCTCCTTCTTCTCCACTATCTATTTGAATTTCCCTTCTCCTTCAGCTATTGCTTCTTGCAGGTTTTGAAGACTTACCTGGTGGTGTTACTACAGCCTTCATTTTTTGAGAGGTTTGAATCCTTAGTAATATCCTCCTCAGGTGAAGGATATTGCACATGAACATTCACAATTACAATTGAACAATGGAATTCTAAGCAGTTCCTAGAGAGATCACATGGATTCTACATGTATTCATTTCTGTTCCCATTGTGTAAAAGTAGTCGTACCTCTTATTGCTGATCAAAGTCAATTATCTTTGCCAAACCAATAATTCCTTTTCTTACCTGCTGGTCTCTGGATATGGAATGTCCAATATGTCATAGCAGAAGCTGCAGCTTGTAGTTCAATGAAATTTTTGCTGTCTCATGGCAAGAATATACATACTTCTGGAAATCAGGCTCCTAAACCTTATAGATTTTATATTTGTAAGTATGGAAAAGCACAAAGTTCTCCAGTGGGTCCTAAAGAATGGTGATCAGTAGGATCATTCCCATTTCTACTCTTTGGTCCTACTTGAAACACAGCACCATATAGAGATTTCTGATTACATGAACATTCACATTGAGTCATGCAGGATGATACCCCATGTTTTTTAAGAGTATTCCCTTTGTCCTAACACTTCAACTGTTCCTTCAGCAAAATATTTTGCTACCCTGTTAGGCCAGATTCTTCTGCGTGGTTTGGTATATGTCACAACTGGTAGATTCCATGATCTTAGGTCTGTTTCCTTCCCTCTTCACTGTGTAGGAGGTCCCTTAATACGATGCTGTGTTGTGTGATAATCTATGCTTATGAACTAAACATTTCACAAACCCTTGCCTCAGACAGTGATACAAGTTGACTTGTATGTAAAATATAAAGGACTATGGCTATTGGATGCGTTAGGTCATTGATGTAGGCAATAGTCTGTTATTATAATATAGTTTTTGTAAATGCTGTCTTAGTTCTGAAGACTTCTCTAAGTACTAGTCAGTTAGCCTTCTTAAGCAGCAGATTAAACCCACACCCCAAACTTCTTCCTTATTGCACTTTGACACTTTGTGACACAAGTCCCCTTCCAAATAACCCCAGGGCCTCATACCAGACATCTAGGGACATCCCAATTCAGAGCCTACTGAAATTATTTAAACCAGCCAATCTTATGTCTATTTGAATTACCTCTCCCATTTCTTCCTACAGAAATCACAATAAATGGCTATTTCCTTCTTTCTTTCTCTCTCTGCCTCCTGACAAACCCTAACTCTTCTCCCAAGTGGCCTTGCATGACATCTGTGTTTCCACAAGAACTGACTATACCAAACTAAAAAATTTTCTTATTTCTCTCCTAATCTGCATCTGGCCTCATTGTACCTCATCCATGGTAATATAGTTAAAACTCATTTCCAGTGGAAAATAATAATATTTTTTAGTTTATGATCATGGCAAGTAGAGTTTAGAGGTTTGTACTTAGCCTTCTCCACTAGATAATCACATTATACATGACAAGGACTCAATGTGGGAATTATTGCAATTGAAAGTATATTGATTTCAGTTCTCCATTTGGAGACACATTGAGGAAATGACTACTATTTGGGTCTATGGAACCAAAAGTCTCATTGTGGTCTGAACTTTAGTCAGGACTTCATTTATTACTTAGCTCCTGTATGGCAACATTCTAACCGGGAGTTATGATTATTCCTTGGGTCTCCTGGCATCAGTGTTAAATCTATCCCTTGTTTAGTAGTCATTGAAATATCTATTTTCCCATTACCTCAATCTTTTAAGAGCTACCCTATCTGTGAGTTTTACCCATTTTCACTGGTCCTTTCAGCTCACAATGGATAATTTTTAGCTCATAATAGGGAGAGATTGTAATATCAGCAAGTTCAGAGGATATATAAGGGTCTACACAGTCAAAATCCTCCAAGACATCCATCTCTATGTGCACATACCACATTTCAAAGCCCCAGTTTCTCATAAACAGAGGCCATATCTTGTCTTGCTGAAAAGTTAAATGTCTTTGAAGCTCTGCCCTACTATTAAATCCAGGAGGAGCTAAGATGACAGAGTAGTAGAATGGCTCTATGCTTGCCTCGTCCGTCAAACACAATTAGGTAAATATCAAATAATTCTGAATACACAGGAAGTCAATCTGAGGACTGTGAGAACAAAATGCAAAACTACAGGGAGAAAATAGGCCAGATTGTGGAAGGTAGGAGGTGTGGAGATGTGATGTGGGGGAGAAAAGAAGCTGATGCTGTAGAGGGGAGTGAGCCCTGATCAGGGAGAGAGAAGAGTGAAAGCGAGAGTGAGAGCGAGAGCGAGAGAGAGATAGAGAGAGAGAGAGGGAGAGAGAACAGAGCACAAGGCATTGCACAAGGAAACACTTCCCCAAAACTATTGAATGTAAAAATAAGAGGGGCTGATTATCACAAGGTTTTACAAAGAACAGAACTGAAAATCTCAAGTTTTAGAATTCCATATTATTGCCAGGCTTTAGCCTGGTGGGCATAGAGTTGCTACATGGAGAAGGAGGGCAGAGGCTGGGAGCAGACAGCATGGTCTGAGGATCCTCTGGGTTTCACTGGGAGAGACAGTTCCTCTTCTTGGAGCTCAATTGGGAGAAGTGGCACTGCCTTTCCTGGGACAAAGGAGCCGGTATGTGCCATTGAAATGCCCTGTTTATTAGCAAAGGAGCAGAGGCAGCTGCTGAGGACAGCTAACCTGCTATGCTTTACCATAAGCTCCACACCTTCGTGGTTATGCTACTGCCCTTCTGGGACAAACCACCACCAGCCACAATGTAGAGAGACCCTCCCCCAGAAGATCAGTGCAGGTACATGCTATGCCAGGTTCATGAAATTTGGAGTTTTGAAATCCAGCTGGTACGCATGAGATAAAAACAGGAGAACTACACTGCCAGGCACGCAGATCCTTTGGACACAGACAGAGTAAAGGGAGGGTTCTGAAGGATGCCTGGAACAAATGAAGACAGGTTGAGGGGAGATTGTTTGCTCTTCTGTAATGGTTTCCTGAACAACTGTGGGTGTGAATTCCCCTCTCCAGGGATGAGAGAACTGGTTGACACCATTTTTACCCCCATGCAACAGCACAGATGGACTTCAGTGAGCAACACATTGCCCACAGAGGAGACTTGAGCTACCTACAGCAAGTCCCACCCCCTGCACTCTCCAGGTGCTTTCTTAATAGGGCAAGTGTACCTGAGATAAAGAGCATCATTAGGCACCTGCCCAGCACAAACACCCAGCACGCATCATTTATACTGATCATAGAGTGGTGCAAAACTTCAGCTTTAGGGGAAATAATACCTAGCTTCTTTTAACAAGCATACCAAAAGACACCTAGTAAAAGCTCTCCACACACTGGGCAAGGCCCAAACACTCCCCACTGCAGACAAAGAGAAACTCTGCAGAGGACTAACCTGAGGGGAATAGCACCCAAAATACAAAAGAAAAACTTCCTGAAGTGCTGGGCCCTGGACAGTATATGACATCTTAATATAACCATTATCCTCAGGATCAGGAAACAAAACTGGCTTTCCTAACACCGAGAAGATAGAGACCTAGGCAAAATGCTAACATGGAGGAATTCATTCCAAAAGAAAGAACAAGGTGTAGTCATGGTCGGCAATCTAATCAAGACAGATATAAGTAATGTGCCTAAGCCAGAATTTAAAACAACAATCATAAGGATACTAGATGGGTTTCAGAAAAGCATAGGAGACACCCAGAAGTCCCTTAGCACAGAGATTAAAGACCTAAAAATTAGTCAGGCCTAAATAAAAAAGTGCTATAACCGAGATGCAAAACAGACTGTTGGTAATGACCACAAGGATAGAAGAAATAGAGGGTATTGTTGAAAGTGCTGCTATAAACATCGGGGTACAAGTGCATAGGGGCACAATGGAATACTACTTGGCAATGAGAAAGAATGAAATATGGCCTTTTGTAGCAACGTGGATGGAACTGGAGAGTGTTATGCTAAGTGAAATAAATCATACAGAGAAAGACAGATACCATATGTTTTCACTCTTATGTGGATCCTGAGAAACCTAACAGATGACCATGGGGGAAGGGAAGGAAAAAAAAAAGTTAGGGAGAGAGCCAAACCATAAGAGACTCTTAAAAACTGAGAATAAACTGAGGGTTGATGGGGGGTGAGTGATGGGCATTGAGAAGGACACCTGTTGGGATGAGCACAGGGTGTTGTATGGAAACCAATTTTACAATAAATTTCATATTTAACAAAAAACTTTGAAAAGAAAAAAGAAGAAGAAGAAATATAGGGATGAATAACTGATATATAAGATAAAATTATGTAAAATTATTTAGAAGATGAAAAGAAGAGGGAAAGAAAAATATTGGTATATGTGCTGCTGAAGCGAGCACAAGGGAAAGAAAAATATTCGATCACATGTGTAAACTTTGAGAACACAACAACTTCATAAATCAAAATAACATTCATATCACAGAAGCCTCAGAAGAGGAAGAGAGGGGAAAGGGCAGAAGTATTAATTGAATAAATTATGGCTAAGGGCTTCTCAAATCAGGAGAAGCAAACAGACATTGCAATCCAGGGGTGACATAGAACTACCATCAAAATCAGCAAGAGCAGGCTAACACAAAAACATGTCATAGTAATATTTGCAAAATACAGACATAAAAGAATCCTGAAAGCAGCAAGAGAAAATAAACACTTAACATACAAGGGAAGACAAATCAGGTTAGCAGAAGATCTCTCCACAGAAACCTAACAGGCCACCAAGGGAGTGGCATGATATATTCAACACGCTGAATGGGGAAATATATATATATATGGGGAAATATATATATATATATATATATATATATATATATATATATATGGGGAAATATATATATATGGGGAAATATATATATATATGGGGAAATATATATATATATATATATATATATATATATATATATAGCCAAGAACACATTATTCAGTAAGGCTGCCATTCAGAATAGAAGGAGGGACAGAGGTTTTTTTAGCAAACAAAAATAAAAGGAGTTAATGACTACTAACCCACTGCTGGAAGAAATATTAAAGGGGACTCTTTGAGTGGGAAAGCAAGAAGGTCTAGAAAGGAACAGAAAAAATTTCCAGAAACATTGACTTCACTGGTAACACAATGACACTAAATTCATATCTATCAATAATCACTCTAAATTCAAATGGATTAAATTTTTCAATCAAAAGAGATAGGGTATCAGAATGGATAAAAAAAAACACTATCCATCTATAAGTAGCCTAAAAGAGACTCACCATAGACCTAAAAACAACAACAGACTGAAAGTGAGGGGGTTAAGAACAATTTATCATTGTAATAGATGTCAGAAGAAAGCCAGTGTAGTAATACTTATCAGACAAGCTAGATTTTAAACCAAAGACTGTAACAAGAGGTAAAGAAGAGCATTATAGGATAATAAAGGGGTTTACACAACAAGAAGATCTAACAATTGTAAATATGTATGTCCCAACATGGAGGAACCCAAATATGTAAAGCAACTAATACAAACTTAAAGAAACCATTTACAGTAATACTATAATCATAGAGGACTTTAACACCCCACTTAAATCAATGGACAGATCATCTAAGCAAAAAATCAACAAACAATGGTTTTGAATGACACATTGGAGTAGATGGACTTATCGGACATATTCAGAACATTTCATCCTAAAGCAGCAGAATAGTCATTCTTTTTACATGCACATGGAACATTCTCCAGAACAGATCACATACTAGGTCACAAATCAGCTCCCAACAAGTACAAAAAGATTGATATCTTAACAGAAATATTTACAAACCACAAAGATATGAAACTTGAAGTCTACCACAAGAAAAGTTTTGGAAAGACCACAAATACATGGAGGTTAAAGAGCATCCTACTAAAATATGAATGGACTAAGCAGGAAATTAAAGAATAAAAAATACATGGAAGCAAATGAAAAAGAAAATATGACAGTCCAAACCCGTGGATTCAGCAAAAGCAATCACAACTGGGAAGTAAATAGCAATAGCAGCCTACTCAAGAATCAAGAAAAGTCTCAAAGACATAACATAACATTACACCTAAAGGAGCTAGAAAAGGAACAGTAAATGAAGCCTAAAGCCAGCAGAAGAAGGGATATAATAAATATTAAAACAGAAGTAAATGGTATAGAAACAAACAAAAATCACACTAGAACAAATCAATGAAACTAGAATCTTGTTGTTGGAAAGAATAAATATGATTGAAAACCCTCCAGCAAGACTTATCAAAAAGAAAAAAGTCCCATAAATAATATCTGGAATGAAACAGTAAAGACCACAACCATCACCACACAAATACAAACAATTAAAAGAGAATATTATGAAAAATTATATGCCAACAAATTTTACAATCTGGAAGAAATGGAGTTTCTAAGAAGCTCTCAGAAACATATAAACTATCAAAATTGAAAAATGGAGAAAAAGAAAATTTAAACAGACTCATATCAGCAAAGAATTTGAATCAGTAATAGAAATCTCCCAACAAACTAAAGTCCAGGGCCAGATGGCTTCCCAGGAAAATTCTAATAAACATTTAAAGAAGAGTTAATACCTATTTTTCACAAAATGTTCCAAAAAATAGAAATGGAAGGAATACTTCCAAACTCATTCTATGAGGTCAACATTACTTTGATTCCAAAAGCAGTCAAAAAAAAAAAACAAAACAAAACACTAAAAAGGTGAATTACAGACCAGTATCCCTGATAACATGGGGACAAAAATTGTTAACAAGATACAAGCAAATAGAATCCAAGAGTAGATTAAAATAATGATTCAACTTGATCAAGGGGGACTTATTCCTGGACGACAAGGGCCATTCAATATTTATAAATCAATCAATGTGATACACCCCATTAAAAAAGAAAGGACAATAACCATATGATTCTCTCAATAGATGCAGAAACAGCATCTGACGTAGTACAGCATCCATTCTTGATAAAAAAAAAAATCAACACAGTAGGGATAGGTGGAACACATCTAAATAGGCTCAATTAATAAGCCTATTTAGGAAAGACCCACAGTTAATATCATCCTCAGTGGCAAAAAAATGAGCTTTTCTTCTACAGTCACAAACAAGACAGGGATGTCCACTCTAGCCATTATTATTAAACTTAGTACTGGAAGCCCTACCCTAAGCAATCAGACAACAAAACAAAATAAAAAGACATCAAATCAGCAAGGAAGAAGTCAAAGTTTCACTATTTGGAGATGACAGGATACTCTATGTGAAAAATTCGAAAGATTCCACTAAAATATCGCTAGAACTGATACAGAAATTCAGCAAAGTTTCAGTATATAAAATCAACATACAGAATCTACTGCATTTCTGTATGCCAATAATGAATGGAAATCAAGGAATTGGTCTCATTTACCATCGCATCCAAAACCATAAGATACCTCGGCATTAACATAACCAAAGAGGTACAAGTTCTGTAAAGTATACTGTGAAAAGTATAGAACATTTATGAAAGAAATTGAAGAGGACTCGAAGGAAAGGAGAAATAATTCATGATCATTAATTGGAAAAACTAACATTGTTAAAATAACCACACTGCCCAAAGAAATCTACACGTTTAATGCAATCTTTATCAAAATACCACCAACAGTGTTCAAAGAGCTAGAACAAGCTTAATACTGTATTTGTATGAAATCACAAAAGACCTTGACTAGCAAAAGCAATTTTGAAAAAGAAAAGCAAATCTGGAGGCATGACAATTCCAGGCATCAAGCTAAATTACAAAGCTATACTCATAAAGAGAGCTTGGTAATGGCACAAAAACAAACACGTTGATCAATGGGACAGAATAGAAAACTTAGAAATGGACCCAGAACTATATGGTCAATTAATATTTGACAAAGCAGGAAAGAATCTAATGGAAAAAAGACAATCTCTTTCAACAAATTGTGTTGGGAAAACCAGACAACAACATGCAGAAGAATGAAACTGGACCACTTTCTTACTGCGTACACAAAAATAAATTCAAAATGGATGAAAGACATAAATGTGAGAACGAAACAATCAAAATCCTAGATAACACAGGCATTTGTGACCTCAGCTGTAGCAAGGTCTTATCTCTGGAAGCAAGGGGAATCAAAAGCAAAAATGAATTATTGGGATTTCATCAAGTTAAAAAGCTTCTGCACACCGAAGGAAAAAAAAATAACAAAGGGCAACCTATGGAATGGGAGAAGATATTTGTAAATGATATATCTGATGAAGGGTTAGTATCCAGAATCTATAAATAACTTGTCAAACTTGTTATTATTGAAAACAAATAATCCAGTTAAGTATTGGGCACAACACATGAATAGGTATTTTCCCAAAGAAGACATACAGATGGCTAAGAGACACATGAAAAGATACTCAACATGATTCATCACCAGGGAAATACAAATCAAAACTACAATGAGATGTCACCTCACACCTGTCAGAATGGCTAAAATTAACAAATAGGAAGCAACGGATGTTGGCAAGGATGCAGAGAAAGTGGAACCCTCTTATACTTTAGTGGGAATGTGAACTGGTGCAGACACTCTGAAAGACACTTTGGAGGGTCCTCAAAAAATTAAAATTAGAATTACCCCATGACCCGGCAATTTTACTACTAGGTATTTACCCAAAGGATACAATAATACTAATTGGAAGGAGCACATGCACTTCAATGATTAC
This sequence comes from Panthera tigris, assembly GCF_018350195.1. Lineage (NCBI taxonomy): Eukaryota > Metazoa > Chordata > Mammalia > Carnivora > Felidae > Panthera > Panthera tigris. The sequence continues at coordinate 67,951,515 of NC_056677.1, read as the reverse complement.
AACAGCATTATCAACAATAGCCAAATTATGGAAATAACCCAAATGTCCATCAACTGACGAATGGATAAAGAAGAGGTGGTATATTTATACAATGGAATATTACTCATCAAAAGGAGTGAAATTTTTATATTTGCAGTGACATGGATGGAGCTAGAGAGTATTAGGCTAAATTAAATATGTCAGTTTGAGAAAGACAAATACCATATGATTTCACTCATATGTGGAATTTCAGAAACAAAGGAGATGAACATAGGGAAGAGGGGGAAGAGAGGGAAACAAACAATAAGAGACTCTTTTTTTTATTTTTTTTTTATTTTTTTTTATTTTTTAATATATGAAATTTACTGTCAAATTGGTTTCCATACAACACCCAGTGCTCATCCCAAAAGGTGCCCTCCTCAATACCCATCACCCACCCTGCCCTCCCTCCCACCCCCCATCAACCCTCAGTTTGTTCTCAGTTTTTAACAGTCTCTTATGCTTTGGCTCTCTCCCACTATAACCTCTTTTTTTTTTTTCTTTTTTTCCCTCCCCCATGGGTTTCTGTTATGCTTCTCAGGATCCACATAAGAGTGAAACCATATGGTATCTGTCTTTCTCTGTATGGCTTATTTCACTTAGCATCACACTCTCCAGTTCCATCCACGTTGCTACAAAGGGCCATATTTCATTCTTTCTCATTGCCACGTAGTATTCCATTGTGTATATAAACCACAATTTCTTTATCCATTCATCAGTTGATGGACATTTAGGCTCTTTCCATCATTTGGCTATTGTTGAGAGTGCTGCTATAAACATTGGGGTAAAAGTGCCCCTATGCATCAGTACTCCTGTGTCCCTTGGGTAAATTCCTAGCAGTGTTATTGCTGGCTCATAGGGTAGGTCTATTTTTAATTTTCTGAGGAACCTCCACACTGCTTTCCAGAGCGGCTGCACCAATTTGCATTCCCACCAACAGTGCAAGAGGGTTCCCGTTTCTCCACATCCTCTCCAGCATCTATAGTCTCCTGATTTGTTCATTTTGGCCACTCTGGCGTGAGGTGGTATCTGAGTGTGGTTTTGATTTGTATTTCCCTGATAAGGAGCGACGTTGAACATCTTTTCATGTGCCTGTTGGCCATCCGGATGTCTTCTTTAGAGAAGTGTCTATTCATGTTTTCTGCCCATTTCTTCACTGGTTTATTTGTTTCTCAGGTGTGGAGTTTGGAGAGCTCTTTATAGATTTTGGATACTAGCCCTTTGTCCGATATGTCATTTGCAAATATCTTTTCCCATTCCGTTGGTTGCCTTTTAGTTTTGTTGGTTGTTCCCTTTGCTGTGCAGAAGCTTTTAATCTTCATAAGGTCCCAGTAATTCACTTTTGCTTTTAATTCCCTTGCCTTGGAGGATGTGTCAAGTAAGAAATTGCTACGGCTGAGGTCAGAGAGTTCTTTTCCTGTTTTCTCCTCTAGGGTTTTGATGGTTTCCTGTCTCACATTCAGGTCCTTTATCCATTTTGAGTTTATTTTTGTGAATGGTGTGAGAAAGTGGTCTAGTTTCAACCTTCTGCCTGTTGCTGTCCCGTTCTCCCAGCACCATTTGTGAAACAGACTGTCTTTTTTCCATTGGATGTTCTTTCCTGCTTTGTCAAAGATGAGTTGGCCATACTTTTGTGGGTCTAGTTCTGGGGTTTCTATTCTATTCCATTGGTCTAGGTGTCTGTTTTGTGCCAATACCATGCTGTCTTGATGATGACAGCTTTGTAGTAGAGGCTAAAGTCTGGGATTGTGATGCCTCCTGCTTTGGTCTTCTTCTTCAAAATTACTTTGGCTATTCGGGGCCTTTTGTGGTTCCATATGAATTTTAGGATTGCTTGTTCTAGTTTCGAGAAGAATGCTGGTGCAATTTTGATTGGGATTGCATTGAATGTGTAGATAGGTTTGGGTAGTATTGACATTTTGACAATATTTATTCTTCCAATCCATGAGCAGGGAATGTCTTTCCATTTCTTTATATCTTCTTCAATTACCTTCATAAGCTTTCTCTAGTTTTCAGCATACAGATCTTTTACATCTTTGGTTAGATTTATTCCTAGGTATTTTATGCTTCTTGGTGCAATTGTGAATGGGATCAGTTTCTTTATTTGTCTTTCTGTTGTTTCATTGTTAGTGTATAAGAATGCAATTGATTTCTGTACATTGATGTTGTATCCTGCAACTTTACTGAATTCATGGATCAGTTCTAGCAGACTTTTGGTGGAGTCTATCGGATTTTCTATGTATAATATCATGTCATCTGCAAAAAGCAAAAGTTTGACTTCATCTTTGCCAATTTTGATGCCTTTGATTTCCTTTTGTTGTCTGATTGCTGATGCTAGAACTTCCAGCACTATGTGAAACAACAGCAGTGAGAGTGGACATCCCTGTCGTGTTCCTGATCTCAGGGAAAAAGCTCTCAGTTTTTCCCCATTGAGGATGATGTTAGCTGTGGGCTTTTCATAAATGGCTTTTATGATCTTTAAGTATGTTCCTTCTATCCCGACTTTCTCAAGGATTTTTATTAAGAAAGGGTGCTGGATTTTGTCAAAGGCCTTTTCTGCATCGATTCACAGGATCATATGGTTCTTCTCTTTTTTTTTTATTAATGTGATGTATCACGTTGATTGATTTGCGAATGTTGAACCAGCCCTGCATCCCAGGAATGAATCCCACTTGATCATGGTGAATAATTCTTTTTATATGCCATTGAATTCGATTTCCTAGTATCTTATTGAGAATTTTTGCATCCACATTCATCAGAGATATTGGCCTGTAGTTCTCTTTTTTTTACTGGGTCTCTGCCTGGTTTAGGAATCAAAGTAATACTGGCTTCATAGAATGAGTCTGGAAGTTTTCCTTCCCTTTCTATTTCTTGGAATAGCTTGAGAAGGATAGATATTATCTCTGCTTTAAACGTCTGGCAGAACTCCCCTGGGAAGCCATCTGGTCCTGGACTCCTATTTGTTAGGAGATTTTTGATAACCAATTCAATTTCATCGCTGGTTATGGGTCTGTTCAAGCTTTCTATTTCCTCCTGATTGAGTTTTAGAAGAGTGTGGGTGTTTAGGAATTTGTCCATTTCTTCCAGGTTGTCCAATTTGTTGGCATATAAGTTTTCATAGTATTCCCTGATAATTGTTTGTATCTCTGAGGGATTGGTTGTAATAATTCCATTTTCATTCATGATTTTATCTGTTTGGGTCATCTCCCTTTTCTTTTTGAGAAGCCTGGCTAGAGGTTTCTCAATTTTGTTTATTTTTTCAAAAAAACAACTCTTGGTTTCGTTGATCTGCTCTACAGTTTTTTTTAGATTCTATATTGTTTATTTCTGCTCTGATCTTTATTATTTCTCTTCTTCTGCTGGGTTTAGGCTGCCTTTGCTGTTCTGCTTCTATTTCCTTTAGGTGTGCTGTTAGATTTTGTATTTGGGATTTTTCTTGTTTCTTGAGATAGGCCTGGATTGCAATGTATTTTCCTCTCAGGACTGCCTTTGCTGCGTCCCAAAGCATTTGGATTGTTGTATTTTCATTTTCGTTTGTTTCCATATACTTTTTAATCTCTTCTCTAATTGCCTAGTTGACCCACTCATTCGTTAGTAGGGTGTTCTTTAACCTCCATGCTTTTGGAGGTTTTCCAGACTTTTTCCTGTGGTTGATTTCAAGCTTCATAGCATTGTGGTCTGAAAGTATGCATGGTATAATTTCAATTCTTGTAAACTTATGAAGGGCTGTTTTGTGACCCAGTATATGATCTATCTTGGAGAATGTTCCATGTGCACTCGAGAAGAAAGTATATTCTGTTGCTTTGGGATGCAGAGTTCTAAATAGATCTGTCAAGTCCATCTGATCCAATGTATCATTCAGGGCCCTTGTTTCTTTCTTGACCGTGTGTCTAGATAATCTATCCTTTTCTGTAAGTGGGGTGTTAAAGTCCCCTGCAATTACCACATTCTTATCAAAGAGGTTGCTTATGTTTATGAGTAATTGTTTTATATATTTGGGGGCTCCGGTATTTGGCGCATAGACATTTATAATTGTTAGCTCTTCCTGATGCATAGACCCTGTAATTATTATATAATGCCCTTCTTCATCTCTTGTTACAGCCTTTAATTTAAAGTCTAGTTTGTCTGATATAAGTATGGCTACTCCAGCTTTCTTTTGGCTTCCAGTAGCATGATAAATAGTTCTCCATCCCCTCACTCTCAATCTAAAGGTGTCCTCAGGTCTAAAATGAGTCTCTTGTAGACAGCAAATAGATGGGTCTTTTTTTTTTTATCCATTCTGATACCCTATGTCTTTTGGTTGGCGCATTTAATCCATTTACATTCAGTGTTATTATAGAAAGATACAGGTTTAGAGTCATTGTGATGTCTGTATGTTTTATGCTTGTAGTGATGTCTCTGGTACTTTGTCTCACAGGATCCCCCTTAGGATCTCTTGTAGGGCTGGTTTAGTGGTGACAAATTCCTTCAGTTTTTGTTTGTTTGGGAAGACCTTTATCTGTCCTTCTATTATAAATGACAGACTTGCTGGATAAAGGATTCTCGGCTGCATATTTTTTTCTGTTTAGCACACTGTAGATATCGTGCCAAGCCTTTCTGGCCTGCCAAGTTTCAAAAGAGAGATCAGTCACAAGTCTTATAGGTCTCCCTTTATATGTGAGGGCATGTTTATCCCTTGCTGCTTTCAGAATTTTCTCTTTATCCTTGTGTTTTGCCAGTTTCACTATGATATGTCGTGCAGAAGATCGATTCAAGTTACGTCTGAAGGGAGTTCTCTGTGCCTCCTGGATTTCAATGCCTTTTTCCTTCCCCAGTTCAGGGAAGTTCTCAGCTATTATTTCTTCAAGTACCCCTTCAGCACCTTTCCCTCTCTCTTCCTCCTCTGGGATACCAATTATGCGTATATTATTTCTTTTTTGTGTATCGCTTAGTTCTCTAATTTTCCCCTCATACTCCTGGATTTTTTTTATCTCTCTTTCTCTCAGCTTCCTCTTTTTCCATAACTTTATCTTCTAGTTCACCTATTCTCTCCTCTGCCTCTTCAATCCGAGCCGTCGTCATTTCCATTTTGTTTTGCATTTCGTTTAAAGCGTTTTTCAGCTCCTCGTGACTGTTCCTTAGTCCCTTGATCTCTGTAGCAAGAGATTCTCTGCTGTCCTCTATACTGTTTTCAAGCCCAGCGATTAATTTTATGACTATTATTCTAAATTCACTTTCTGTTATATTATTTAAATCCTTTTTGATCAGTTCATTGGCTGTTGTTATTTCCTGGAGATTCTTCTGAGGGGAATTCTTCCGTTTGGTCATTTCGGATAGTCCCTGGAGTGGTGAGGACCTGCAGGGCACTTCCCCTGTGCTATGGTGTATAACTGGAGTTGGTGGGCGGGGCCGCAGTCAGACCTGATGTCTGCCCCCAGCCCACTGCTGGGGCCACAGTCAGACTGGTGTTTGCCTTCTCTTCCCCTCTCCTAGGGGTGGGATTCACTGTGGGGTGGCGTGGCCCTTCTGGGCTACTTGCACACTGCCAGGCTTGTGGTGCTGGGGATCTGGCGTATTAGCTGGGCTGGGTAGGCAAGTTGCAAGGGGGCAGGAGGGGCAGGCTTAGCTCGCTTCTCCTTAGGTGATCCACTTCAGGAGGGGCCCTGTGGCAGCGGGAGGGAGTCAGATCCGCTGCTGGAGGTTTGGCTCCACAGAAGCACAGAGTTGGGTGTTTGTGTGGAGCGAGCATTTTCCCTGGCAGGAAATGGTTCCCTTTGGGATTTTGGCTGGGGGATGGGCGAGGGAGATGGCGCTGGCTAGCACCTTTGTTCCCCGCCAAGCTGAGCTCTGTAGTCAGGGGGTTCAGCAACTCTCCCTCCCTTTGTCCTCCAGCCTTCCCGCTTTCTGAGCAGAGCTGTTAACTTATGACCTCCCAGACGCTAAGTCGCACTTGCTGTCGGAACACACTCAGTCCGGCCCCTCCGGTTTTGCCAGCCAGACTCGGGGGCTCTGCTTGGCTATCAGGCCGCCCCTCTGCCCTGGCTCCCTCCCGCCAGTCTGTGGAGCGCGCACCGCCTCGCCGCCCTTCCTACCTTCTTCCGTGGGCCTCTCGTCTGCGCTAGGCTCCGGAGACTCCGTTCTGCTAATCCTCTGGTGGTTTTCTGGGTTCTTTAGGCAGGTGTAGGTGGAATCTAAGTGATCATCAGGACGCGCGGTGAGCCCAGCATCCTCCTATGCCGCCATCCTCCTCCAAAAAAAAGAAAAATTATTTTTTTAAGAAGGATAAGTTTGGAGGACTAACGCATCTCAATTTTAAGATATATATAACATAATACTCCTGAAAAACCATTGGGTCAAAGATGTAATCACAGGGAAATAAAAAAAAATACATTGGAAGAAAGGAAAATGGAAGCACAATATACGAAACATATGGGATGCAGAAATAGCAGTTCCAAGATGGAAGTTTATAATGGTAAGTGTTCACATTAAGAAAAACTGAATATCACAAATAGACAACTAAGCTTTACATCTAAAAGAACTAGAAAAAGAGGAACAAACTAAGCCCAAATTTAACAGAAGGAAGGAGATAATAAAGATAGGAACAGAAATAGAGAATAGACGATGGAAAAGATAAAGCAAACTAAAAGTTATGTTTTGGGAATTATATACAAAATAGGCAAATATTTAAACATATTTTTAAATTAAGTTTATTTGTTTATTTTGAGAGACAGAGAGAGTGCAATGTGGGGAGGGGCAGAGAGAAAGAGGGTGAGAGAGAATCTCAAGCAGGCCCCTCACTGTCAGTGCAAGGGCCCAATGTTGGCCCTGTTCCATTGATCTCCATGAACCCTGAGATCATGAGCTGAGCTGAAATCAAGAGTCAGATGTTTAACCAACCGAGCCACCCTGTAGTCCCCATTTATGTTTTAAACATATTAGTTTGTTTGTTTGTTTATAAGAAAATAGACACATATTTAGGATCAATAAGAAAAAAAGAAAAAAAAAGGACTCAAAATTATAAGTTAAATAGGACAAACTACAACTGATAACACAGAAATACAAAGCGTAAGAGACTCCTATGATCAATTATATACCAACAAATTAGATAATCTAGAAGAAATAGATAAATTCCTAAACACATTCACCTACCAAGTCTGAATCAGGAAAAAAGTAGATTTCCAAACAGACCTATAACAAGTTAAAAGATTGAATCAGTAATCAAAAACTTCCCAAGAAAGAAAAGCCCAAGACAAAATGGTTTTGTGGGCGAATTAATAAAAACATTTAAATAATTCACACGAGTCCCTCTCAGACCCTTCCAAAAAATTGGAAAAGAGGGAAGACTTCATTCAAGTAATTTTATGAGGCCAGCATTAAAACTGATACCATATCCAGAAAAAATATACAATAAGAGAAAACTATAGACCAATAACCTCAATGAGCATACGCATAAAAATCCTCAGCAAACTATTAGCAAATCAAATCCAACAATGTATTAAAAATATTATACACCATAATCATGTGAGACTTATTCTAAGGATGCAAAGAATGGTTCAACATCTACAAATCAATTTGTTACACTGCATTAACAAAATGAACATGATCATCTCAGTAGATGTAGAAAAAGCATTTGAAACGTTTAACTTCCATTTATCATAAAAATCATTTAAAAAATGTGTATAGATGAAGCATATCTCAACATAATAAAGGCCATATATGACAGGTTCACAATTAACACCTTACTCAATGGTGAAAGGCTGAAAGATTTTCATCTCTGTTCAGGAAAAAGAAAAACATGCCCAGTCTTGCCATTTATTTACTTACTTATTAATTTATTCATGTATTCATTCATTTGAGTATAGTTGACATACAATGTTACATTAGTTTCAGGTGTACAACTTAGTGATTTGACAAGTTTATACCTTATGCTATGTTCCCCACAAGTGTAGCTACAACCTGCCCCATTACATTACTATAAAATATCATTGACTGTATTTCTTATGCTCCAGTTTTTTTATTACCCTGAGAAGTCATTCCATAATTGGATGCCTGTATCTCCTTCTCCTTTTAACCCATTTTTCTCACCCCCCAACTCCCCTCTGCTCTGACGACCATTAGTTTGTACTCAGTATTTATAGTTAAAATTCTGTTTTTTGTTTATTTTTTTTTCAGATTGCATTTATGAGTGGAATCACATGGTATGTGTCATTCTCATTCTGACTTATTTCACGTAACATAACACCATCCATGTCATCTCAAATGGCACATATCATCCTTTTTGTGGCTGTATAATATTCCATTATGTATTATATACACATATTATTTATATATATTATGTATTTCCATTTATCTATCCATTCATCTGTTGATGGAAACTTATGTTTCTTCCATATATTGGCCATTATAACTGATGCTGCAGGGGTGCCTGGGTGGCTCAGTCGGTTAAGCATCCAACTTCAGCTCAGGTCATGATATCATGGTCCATGAGTTCAAGCCCCACATTGGGCTCTGTGCTAACAGCTCAGAGCTTGGAGCATACCTCAGATTCTGTGTCTCCCTCTCTCTCTGCCCCTTCCCTGCACACACTCTGTCTCTCACTCTTCTTCCAAAATAAACATTTTTTTTTAAATTAATGCTGCAACAAACATAGGGGTACATACATCCTTTTGTGTTAGTGTTTCTGTTTTTGCTGGGTAAATACTCAATAGTGGAATTATTGGATCATATGTTATTTCTATTTTTAATTTTTTGAGAAACCTCCATACTGTTTCCAATGTGGTTACACAAATTTACATTCCCACCAACAGTGCATAAGTGTTACTTCTTATCCACATCCTCACCAACACTTGTTCCTTCTTGCCTTCTTGATTGTAATCATTCAAATAGGAGTGAGGTGATATTTCATTGTAGCATTTTGATTTGCATTTCCCTGATAACTAGTGATGTTGAAAATCCTTTCTTGTGTCTGTTTGCCACCTATATGTCTTTGGAGAAATGTCTATTCATGCCCTCTGCTAAAATTTAATTTGATTGTTTATTCTTTTGATGTTAATTTGTATATGTTCTTTAATAATTTGGGTGTTATTCCCTTATCAAATATATAATTTCCAAATATCTTCTCCCATTCAGTAGGATTTTTGTTTTCTGTTGGTTTCTTTTGATGTATTTTTTTTTTAAATTTTGATGTAGCCCTAATAGTTTATCTTTGCATTTGTTTCCCTTGCCTTAGGAGACATAGCTAGAAAAACACTGCTGTGGCCTACATCAGAAAAATTACTGGCAGTGTTCTATTCTAGTGCTTTTATGGTTTCAGGTCTCCTGTTTAGATCTTTAATTCATATTGAGTTAATTTTTGTGTGTGGTGTTAGAAACTAGTCCAGTTTTATTTACTTACATGTATCTGTCCAGTTTTTCCAGCTCTGTCTATTGAAAAGACTATCTTTGTATGTTCTTGTCTCCTTTGTCATAGATTAATTGGCCATATATTTGTGGGTTTATTTCTAGGTTCTCTCTTCTGTTCCATTGATCTATGTGTTTATTTTTCTGCTAGTAACATACTGTTTTGATTACTACAGATTTGTATTATACTTTGAAATCTGGATTTGTGATATTTCCAATTTTGTTCTTCTTTCTAAGTATTGTTTTGGCTATTTGGGGTCTTCTGTGGTTCCATACAAATTTTAGTATTATTTGTTCTACTTTTGTGGAAAATGCTGTTGGTATTTTGATTGGGATGGCATTGAATCTATAGATTGCTGTGGGTAATATGGACATTTTGAAAATATTAATTCTTCCAATCCATGAGCATGGAATATTTTTCCATTTGTCTCCTTTTCAATTTATTTCATCAATGTTTTATAGTTTTTGGAGTACAGGTCTTTAACCTTTTTGGTTCAGTTTATTCCTTGGTATTTTATTCTTTTTGTTGGAATTCTAGATTTTTTTAAATTTCTCTTTTTCTGTCAGTTTTAGTGTATAGAAACACTACAAATTTCTGGGTATTACTTTTTCATCTGGCACTTTACTGAAGTTATTTATTGCTTCTAGTAATTTTTTGATGGAGTCTTTAGGATTTTCTATGTATAGTATTTTGTTGTCTGCAAATAAAGGCTCTTTAACTTTCTCTTGACCAATATTTATGTCTCTAATTTTTTTATTGTCTTTTTTTCTGTGGCTAAGACTTTCAGCACTATGTTGAATATAAGTAGTGAGAGTAGACAACTTTGTCTTGTTCCTGTCCTTAGAGGGAAAGCTCTCAGTTTTTCCCCATTATGTATGATGTTTGTTGTGATTTTTCATATATGGTCTTTACTATTTTGAGGTATGTTCCTTCTAAACTTAATTTGTTGACCGACCATGAATGGATATTTTAATTTGTCTCAATTTATTGAGATTATCATATGCTTTTTATCTTTCATTTTGTTGATGTGGTGTATGAAATTGTTGATTTGCAAATATAGCACCACCCTTGCATCCTGGGAATAAATACCACCTGATCATAGTGAATGATATGTTTAAAGTATTGTTGTATTCAGTTTGCTATTATTTTGTTGAGGATTTTTGCATATTTGTTCTTCAAAGACATTGGCTAGTATTTTTCTTTTTTGGAGTGTTTGTGTATGGTATTGGTAAAGTTTCTTTAACATTTTTTGTAAGGATGGTTTAATGGTGATAAAGTATTTTGTCTTTTGCTAGAAAACTTTTTATTTTTTTTCTTTCAAATCTGAGTGATAACCTTCTCAGGTAGGTTTTGTTCTAGGTTTTTCCCTTTCAGCACTCTGTATATATCATGCCTCTCCCTTTTGGCATGTAAAGTTTCTGCTGAAAAATCAGCAGATAGCATTATAGGTTTCCCATTGTAGGTAACTTTTTGTTTCTCTCTTGCTGCTTTTATGATTCTCCTTTATCTTTAATCCATGACATTTTAATTATATGTAACGGTGTGGACTCCATTGATTAACCTTGTTTGGAACTCTCTGTGACTCTTGGACTTGGATGTTTATTTCTTTCCTTAATTTAGGGATGTTTTCAGTTGTTATTTCCTCCAATTAGTTTTCTACACATTTTTCTGTCTTTTCTGGTACCCCTCTATTGTGAATGTTATTGATTTAATATTGTCCAAGAGATGTATTAATCTGTCCTCATTAAAAAAAAAATATTTTCTCAGGAGGAGCCAAGATGGCAGAACAGCATGAAAGATTTTTGTGTGTGTGTGTCTCACTTCCATGAAATGTAGCCAGATCATCACTAAACTGTCTTGCATACCTAGAAAACTGATTTCAGGATTAACACAACAATCTGCACAACCTGAACCACAGAACTCAGTGGCATGGAGAGGTGAACTGGGGGAGAGAGAAGTCATGGAGGTCAGGGAGCTGTTTTTGCGTGCAGAAAGAGGACAGAGATGGGGTGGGGAGAATATGGAAAAAGCACCCCCCTGCAAAAGCAGCTGGAGAGAAAGTGGAAAAGTGGAAACAGACACAGGGACTGAACTAAAAATGGAGTAATGAGAAAGGAGAGACTTTAAATTCCATTAAGACTCTCTAAACAGGGGGAATGCAGACTCTGAAACTCCACAGCTCGATACCTGGTGTTGCTCTGGTGGGAAAGGCAAATCCCCAGGAGCAGAATAAAGTCCAGGGGTCTTTGGGCCACACAGGGAGAGGAAGTTCCCCTGCTTGGAGGACATCTGGTAGAGGCTGTGTGGCTCCCCCAAAGGAAAAGGCCCCAGTGGACCCAGAAAAACAACCATATTCACTGGTGCTGGAACAAGGTCATTGGGGATGAAGCCTGTTGCCAGATGCCTGTTGTGATTTTCCACAACCCCTGAAACACTGCTGCTGCACCATCACGCGAACTTTTTCTGGGGTGGGTTGGCACCCAGCTGCAGTCTCTGGGCATCAGCAGCAGCATGGTCCCACGAACATACCTGGGTGTGGCCAGGACCCAGCCATTGCTCAGTGAGACCCTCCTGCAGAGGGGCAGAATAGGTCAAAGAAGCAGTACCCAGGAAGTAAGGGGTCAGGAAACACAGCCACAGCTGGATAAAACTCAGGAGGGAGGTGCTACCTGAGGCTTGGTCATGGACAGTGTAAAAGTGGGGAGTGGATGGAAGCCGAAGACAAAGGACAGGTGCATGATTGCTGATCATGTAGAATAGAATTCCAATATTAGAGACTGGGTATCTGGGTGACACCATTTTCACCACTCCCACACATGCACATACATACCTACAAGTGCCACAACAATCCACCCCAGTAAGCTAATCAGCACCATCTAGTGCAGAATGGATACTAACCCTTTATCTGATATGTTGTTTGCAAATCTGCTACCATTACATCAATTGCCTTTTAGTTTTGCTGATTGTTTCCTTCGCTGTGCAGAAGCTTTTTATTTTGATGAAGTCCCAATAGTTTAATTTTGCTTTTCCTTCCCTTGCCTCTGGAGATGTGTTGAGTAAGCAATTGCTGCGGCCATGATCCTAGAAGTTTTTGCCTGCTTTCTCCTGAAGGATTTTGATAGCTTCTTGTCTTACATTAAGGTCTTTCATCCATTTTGAGCTTATTTTTGTGTATGGTGTAAGAAAGTGGTCCAGGTTCATTCTTCTGCATGTCACTGTCCAGTTTTCCCAGCACCACTTGCTGAAAAGACTGTCTTTATTCCATTGGATATTCTTTCCTGCTTTGGAAAGATTAGTTGGCCATACATTTGTGGATCAATTTCTGGGTTCTTTATTCTGTTCCATTGATCTGAGTGTTTGTTTTTGTGACAGTACTATATTGTGTTCATGATTACAGCTTTACAATACAGCCTGAAGTCCAGGATTGTGATGCCTCCTGCTTTGGTTTTCTTTTTCAAGATTGCTTTAGCTATAATAATCTAGTGAAGAAATGGGCAAAAGAGATGAATAGACACTTCTGTAAAGAAGATATCCAGATGGCCAATGAGCACATGAAAAAATGCTCAACATCACTCACCATGGAAATACAAATCAAAACCACAATGAGATACCACCTCACACCTGTCAGAATGGCTAACATTAACAATTCAGGCAACAACACTGTATGTTACCTATGGTAGAATTAAAAATAAAACAATAAAAGTATGAATATAGTCAAATAGACATTCTCCCAAAGGAGACATGCAAATGGCTAGTAGGTATATTAAAAATGCTTAACATGACTAATATTCAGGGAAATAAAAATCAAAACAATAATGAAATATCACCTCATACTTGTCAACATGGCCATCATAAAAATAAAAACATAAAATAACAAGTGATAGAACAATTTGAATTCTTGTACACTGTTAATGAGAATGTAAATGGTGCACGTGCTATGAAAAACAGAATGGAGGTTCCTCAAAAAATTAAAAGTAGAACTAACATATGATCAAAAAACACCACTTCTGTACATTCATCCAATAGCATTTAAAGGGTTGCAAAGAGATATTTGAACAATGTTCAGCATTACTCACAATAGCCAAGAGGTAGAAACAACCCAAATGTCTGTCAATTATAAAAGAGTCAAGCTCATTTAAGTAGAATGTAGAATAGTGATTTCCAGAGGCTAGGGGAAGAGGAAACAAGTAATTGTTGTTCAACAGGTATAAAGTTTTAATTATGCAGGTTGAAATAGTTCTAGATAGTTGCTGTACAACATTCTGCTTATAGTTAAGAATATTGTACTGAATAAATTTTTAAGTGGGTAGCACATGTTTTTATCATTATAAAAAAGTTAATTTTCATTAAAAGTTACTTTCCTATTTTCCTTTGTTCTATAAAAATAACCTCAAACAGAGGGTCTGGCTCAAAATCCTTTGTAAACTTCTTTCAAAAGACCAAATTCTGGGGTGCCTGGATGGCTCAGTCAGTTAAGTGTTCGCCTGTTGATTTTTCCTCAGGTCATGATCTCACGGTTCTTGGGTTCAAGCCCTGCTTGGGATTATCTTTTTTCCATCTCTCTCTGTCCCTCCCCTTCTCTGTCTCTCTCTCTTTCTGTCTGTCTGTCTCTCTCTCTTAATAAATAAATAAGTAAATAAACTTAAAAAAAGAGCAAAATTCTTTCCAATACCCTATAGACTTTTGTGAGCAACTGGAAAATTAATTCATGACGTTTTAACTCACAATCTCTTCAACATATTGACCATCTTTCACAACATTGACCCATTTTGCAATAATTATATATTTTTGTATTACAGTTACCTGCATACTTGTGATAACACAGCTGTCCCCCAATAGAGTACTGTGAATGTATTATATTCAATTTTACATTGTCTTATCTAACACAATGGAAGTCTTCCATATACACATTATAAACATTCTATAATGATTGCTGCTCAAATTCTTTAATATATATTTGGTGATTTCAATGGAGATAGTCCATCTGTCTCAGAGTCATTTACAAAAGAATTCATTTTAATTTAACAGTACTTAATAAAACTAAAACATTGTTCTTGTATTTCAGACCTACATACCAATTTCACACCTCTCATTTTCTCAATGATATATGACCACATCACAAAGATAATTTGAATCATAGTTATGAAATTCAATAATACAAAAAGAATATAATCAATATTCCACCTAGGTGCTAATTAATTCACTTTCTGTGAATCAGAATTTCCCATCTTTATGGTTGTTTGTTCATTTGTTTTATTTTGCAATTCCATTTTAATTCACATACACTAGTATGTTTTAAGAGCTATACCTTGAGGGAAGATGGCGGCGTAGGAGGATGCTGGGCTCACCGCTCGTCCTGCTGATCACTTAGATTCCACCTACACCTGCCTAAAGAACCCAGAAAACCGCCAGAGGATTAGCAGAACGGAATCTCCGGAGCCAAGCGCAGACAAGAGGCCCACGGAAGAGGGTAGGAAGGGCAGCAAGGCGGTGTGCGCTCCACAGACTGGCGGGAGTGAGCTGGGGAGGAGGGGCGGCCTGATAGCCAAGCAGAGCCCCCGAGTCAGGCTGGCAAAAGTGGAAGGGCCAGACGGACTGTGTTCCGACAGCAAGTGCGACTTAGCGTCTGGGAGGTCATATGTTAACAGCTCTGCTCAGAAAGCGGGAAGGCTGGAGGACAAAGGGAGGGAGAGTTGCTGAACCCCCTGACTACAGAGCTCAGCTTGGCGGGGAACAAAGGTGCTAGCCAGCGCCATCTCCCTCGCCCATCCCCCAGCCAAAATCCCAAAGGGAACCATTTCCTGCCAGGGAAAATGCTCGCTCCACACAAACACCCAACTCTGTGCTTCTGTGGAGCCAAACCTCCAGCAGCGGATCTGACTCCCTCCCGCTGCCACAGGGCCCCTCCTGAAGTGGATCACCTAAGGAGAAGCGAGCTAAGCCTGCCCCTCCTGCCCCCTTGCAACTTGCCTACCCAGCCCAGCTAATACGCCAGATCCCCAGCACCACAAGCCTGGCAGTGTGCAAGTAGCCCAGAAGGGCCACGCCACCCCACAGTGAATCCCACCCCTAGGAGAGGGGAAGAGAAGGCAAACACCAGTCTGACTGTGGCCCCAGCAGTGGGCTGGGGGCAGACATCAGGTCTGACTGCGGCCCCGCCCACCAACTCCAGTTATACACCATAGCACAGGGGAAGTGCCCTGCAGGTCCTCACCACTCCAGGGACTATCCGAAATGACCAAACGGAAGAATTCCCCTCAGAAGAATCTCCAGGAAATAACAACAGCCAATGAACTGATCAAAAAGGATTTAAATAATATAACAGAAAGTGAATTTAGAATAATAGTCATAAAATTAATCGCTGGGCTTGAAAACAGTATAGAGGACAGCAGAGAATCTCTTGCTACAGAGATCAAGGGACTAAGGAACAGTCACGAGGAGCTGAAAAACGCTTTAAACGAAATGCAAAACAAAATGGAAATGACGACGGCTCGGATTGAAGAGGCAGAGGAGAGAATAGGTGAACTAGAAGATAAAGTTATGGAAAAAGAGGAAGCTGAGAGAAAGAGAGATAAAAAAAATCCAGGAGTATGAGGGGAAAATTAGAGAACTAAGCGATACACAAAAAAGAAATAATATACGCATAATTGGTATCCCAGAGGAGGAAGAGAGAGGGAAAGGTGCTGAAGGGGTACTTGAAGAAATAATAGCTGAGAACTTCCCTGAACTGGGGAAGGAAAAAGGCATTGAAATCCAGGAGGCACAGAGAACTCCCTTCAGACGTAACTTGAATCGATCTTCTGCACGACATATCATAGTGAAACTGGCAAAACACAAGGATAAAGAGAAAATTCTGAAAGCAGCAAGGGATAAACATGCCCTCACATATAAAGGGAGACCTATAAGACTTGTGACTGATCTCTCTTTTGAAACTTGGCAGGCCAGAAAGGCTTGGCACGATATCTACAGTGTGCTAAACAGAAAAAAATATGCAGCCGAGAATCCTTTATCCAGCAAGTCTGTCATTTATAATAGAAGGACAGATAAAGGTCTTCCCAAACAAACAAAAACTGAAGGAATTTGTCACCACTAAACCAGCCCTACAAGAGATCCTAAGGGGGATCCTGTGAGACAAAGTACCAGAGACATCACTACAAGCATAAAACATACAGACATCACAATGACTCTAAACCTGTATCTTTCTATAATAACACTGAATGTAAATGGATTAAATGCGCCAACCAAAAGACATAGGGTATCAGAATGGATAAAAAAAAAAAGACCCATCTATTTGCTGTCTACAAGAGACTCATTTTAGACCTGAGGACACCTTTAGATTGAGAGTGAGGGGATGGAGAACTATTTATCATGCTACTGGAAGCCAAAAGAAAGCTGGAGTAGCCATACTTATATCAGACAAACTAGACTTTAAATTAAAGGCTGTAACAAGAGATGAAGAAGGGCATTATATAATAATTACAGGGTCTATGCATCAGGAAGAGCTAACAATTATAAATGTCTATGCGCCAAATACCGGAGCCCCCAAATATATAAAACAATTACTCATAAACATAAGCAACCTCTTTGATAAGAATGTGGTAATTGCAGGGGACTTTAACACCCCACTTACAGAAAAGGATAGATTATCTAGACACACGGTCAAGAAAGAAACAAGGGCCCTGAATGATACATTGGATCAGATGGACTTGACAGATCTATTTAGAACTCTGCATCCCAAAGCAACAGAATATACTTTCTTCTCGAGTGCACATGGAACATTCTCCAAGATAGATCATATACTGGGTCACAAAACAGCCCTTCATAAGTTTACAAGAATTGAAATTATACCATGCATACTTTCAGACCACAATGCTATGAAGCTTGAAATCAACCACAGGAAAAAGTCTGGAAAACCTCCAAAAGCATGGAGGTTAAAGAACACCCTACTAACGAATGAGTGGGTCAACTAGGCAATTAGAGAAGAGATTAAAAAGTATATGGAAACAAACGAAAATGAAAATACAACAATCCAAATGCTTTGGGACGCAGCAAAGGCAGTCCTGAGAGGAAAATACATTGCAATCCAGGCCTATCTCAAGAAACAAGAAAAATCCCAAATACAAAATCTAACAGCACACCTAAAGGAAATAGAAGCAGAACAGCAAAGGCAGCCTAAACCCAGCAGAAGAAGAGAAATAATAAAGATCAGAGCAGAAATAAACAATATAGAATCTAAAAAAAACTGTAGAGCAGATCAACGAAACCAAGAGTTGTTTTTTTGAAAAAATAAACAAAATTGAGAAACCTCTAGCCAGGCTTCTCAAAAAGAAAAGGGAGATGACCCAAACAGATAAAATCATGAATGAAAATGGAATTATTACAACCAATCCCTCAGAGATACAAACAATTATCAGGGAATACTATGAAAACTTATATGCCAACAAATTGGACAACCTGGAAGAAATGGACAAATTCCTAAACACCCACACTCTTCTAAAACTCAATCAGGAGGAAATAGAAAGCTTGAACAGACCCATAACCAGCGATGAAATTGAATTGGTTATCAAAAATCTCCTAACAAATAGGAGTCCAGGACCAGATGGCTTCCCAGGGGAGTTCTGCCAGACGTTTAAAGCAGAGATAATATCTATCCTTCTCAAGCTATTCCAAGAAATAGAAAGGGAAGGAAAACTTCCAGACTCATTCTATGAAGCCAGTATTACTTTGATTCCTAAACCAGGCAGAGACCCAGTAAAAAAAAGAGAACTACAGGCCAATATCTCTGATGAATGTGGATGCAAAAATTCTCAATAAGATACTAGGAAATCGAATTCAATGGCATATAAAAAGAATTATTCACCATGATCAAGTGGGATTCATTCCTGGGATGCAGGGCTGGTTCAACATTCGCAAATCAATCAACGTGATACATCACATTAATAAAAAAAAAAGAGAAGAACCATATGATCCTGTGAATCGATGCAGAAAAGGCCTTTGACAAAATCCAGCACCCTTTCTTAATAAAAATCCTTGAGAAAGTCGGGATAGAAGGAACATACTTAAAGATCATAAAAGCCATTTATGAAAAGCCCACAGCTAACATCATCCTCAATGGGGAAAAACTGAGAGCTTTTTCCCTGAGATCAGGAACACGACAGGGATGTCCACTCTCACTGCTGTTGTTTCACATAGTGCTGGAAGTTCTAGCATCAGCAATCAGACAACAAAAGGAAATCAAAGGCATCAAAATTGGCAAAGATGAAGTCAAACTTTTGCTTTTTGCAGATGACATGATATTATACATAGAAAATCCGATAGACTCCACCAAAAGTCTGCTAGAACTGATCCATGAATTCAGTAAAGTTGCAGGATACAACATCAATGTACAGAAATCAATTGCATTCTTATACACTAACAATGAAACAACAGAAAGACAAATAAAGAAACTGATCCCATTCACAATTGCACCAAGAAGCATAAAATACCTAGGAATAAATCTAACCAAAGATGTAAAAGATCTGTATGCTGAAAACTAGAGAAAGCTTATGAAGGAAATTGAAGAAGATATAAAGAAATGGAAAGACATTCCCTGCTCATGGATTGGAAGAATAAATATTGTCAAAATGTCAATACTACCCAAACCTATCTACACATTCAATGCAATCCCAATCAAAATTGCACCAGCATTCTTCTCGAAACTAGAACAAGCAATCCTAAAATTCATATGGAACCACAAAAGGCCCCGAATAGCCAAAGTAATTTTGAAGAAGAAGACCAAAGCAGGAGGCATCACAATCCCAGACTTTAGCCTCTACTACAAAGCTGTCATCATCAAGACAGCATGGTATTGGCACAAAACAGACACCTAGACCAATGGAATAGAATAGAAACCCCAGAACTAGACCCACAAAAGTATGGCCAACTCATCTTTGACAAAGCAGGAAAGAACATCCAATGGAAAAAAGACAGTCTGTTTCACAAATGGTGCTGGGAGAACGGGACAGCAACAGGCAGAAGGTTGAAACTAGACCACTTTCTCACACCATTCACAAAAATAAACTCAAAATGGATAAAGGACCTGAATGTGAGACAGGAAACCATCAAAACCCTAGAGGAGAAAACAGGAAAAGAACTCTCTGACCTCAGCCGTAGCAATCTCGTACTCGACACATCCCCAAAGGCAAGGGAATTAAAAGCAAAAGTGAATTACTGGGACCTTATGAAGATTAAAAGCTTCTGCACAGCAAAGGAAACAACCAACAAAACTAAAAGGCAACCAACGGAATGGGAAAAGATATTTGCAAATGACATATCGGACAAAGGGCTAGTATCCAAAATCTATAAAGAGCTCTCCAAACTCCACACCTGAAAAACAAATAAACCAGTGAAGAAATGGGCAGAAAACATGAATAGACACTTCTCTAAAGAAGACATCCAGATGGCCAACAGGCACATGAAAAGATGTTCAACGTCGCTCCTTATCCGGGAAATACAAATCAAAACCACACTCAGATATCACCTCACGCCAGTCAGAGTGGCCAAAATGAAGAAATCAGGAGACTATAGATGCTGGAGAGGATGTGGATAAACGGGAACCCTCTTGCACTGTTGGTGGGAATGCAAATTGGTGCAGCAGCTCTGGAAAGCAGTGTGGAGGTTCCTCAGAAAATTAAAAATAGACCTACCCTATGACCCAGCAATAACACTGCTAGGAATTTACCCAAGGGATACAGGAGTACTGATGCATAGGGGCACTAGTACCCCAATGTTGATAGCAGCACTCTCAACAATAGCCAAATTATGGAAAGAGCCTAAATGTCCATCAACTGTTGAATGGATAAAGAGATTGTGGTTTATATACACAATGGAATACTACGTGGCAATGAGAAAGAATGAAATATGGCCTTTTGTAGCAATGTGGATGGAACTGGAGAGTGTGATGCTAAGTGTAATAAGCCATACAAAGAAAGACAGATACCATATGGTTTCACTCCTATGTGGATCCTGAGAAACTTAACAGAAACCCATGGGGGAGGGGAAGGAATAAAAAAAAAAAGAGGTTATAGTGGGAGAGATCCAAAGCATAGGAGACTGTTAAAAACTGAGAACAAACTGAGGGTTGATGGGGGGTGGGAGGCAGGGGAGGGTGGGTGATGGGTATTGAGGAGGGCACCTTTTGGGATGAGCACTGGGTGTTGTATGGAAACCAATTTGACAATAAATTTCATATATTAAAAAAATATATAAAATAAATAATAATTTTTCCTGTTTGTGTTATTTTCACGGTGTACAAATTTTGGAATAACCATATCTATGTTTTTAAAATAATTCTTCTGGGACTGTGATTGTTATTGAATTAAGTCCATAGATCAATGGAGTTTAGTTTACATCTTTAAAATGTTGAGTCTTCTCATCCATAAACACAGTCTTTATCTGTAAATATTTAGAAACTATTTGATTACATTCCTTAGCATTTTCTAGTATTTAGCACATATGTTGATAAGGTTTCTAGGTAAGTAATTTATTTGTTGGAGACATTATAATTGGTGATTTTAAAATTTTATTTTCTAATTGTTCATTGCTAGAATATAAATATGTATAAACATCATTGATTTGTTCAACTTGTGTCTTACACTCTTGCTTAATTCACTTATAGTTTAAGGGGGTGGTTAAACATTCTCTGGAAGTCTTTATGAATACAGTTTTATTTCTTCCTTTCCAATCGGCATACCTCTTCTTTGCTTTCCTTACTGCATTAGCAAGGAACTCAAATATAGTGTTTAATAGAAGCTATGAGTGTTGTCATTCTTCTCTTGTTCTTGATCTTAAAGGGAAAACCTTTCATTTTTAATGGTTCAAGGTAATAGTAACTGTAATTATTTTATGGATTTTTTGTATATTTTATTGCTATATAAAAAAATTGCCGTCAAACTTAGTGGCTTAAAACTATGCAAATTCATTATCTCATAATGTCTGTGGAAAAAATCCAGGTATAAATTTGTTGGTGCTCTTCTCAGAGTCTTCCCAGAGTGAAATGTGTGGGACTGAAACCTCATTTGAGGTTCATGGTTCTTGTCTAAGCTCACTGCTTATTGGCAGAATTGTTTACTGTGGTTGTAAGACTGAGTACCTAATCTAGTAGAGACCAACAACTATTTCCTGTTACATGTTTCTCTCTACAATGTGGAAGTTTGCTTCTTTAAACCCAATAATAGAATGACTACTCTGGACACTCTATATGGTCTCACTTGATTAGGTCAAAACCACCCATAACAAGCTTCAATTTGATTAACCTGAGTAAAGGAGTAGCTGTTTAATTAAATCCTCAAAATACCTACACCTTTGACATACCATACCGAATCTCATAATAAGACTGATATCAGATAGCTTCTATAATTTTTGATCCACATTTAAGAGAAGACAATTACAGAGTGAGTATGTCAGGGTAGGGAATCTTGGGGACCATCTTAAAATTTGCATAGCGTATTTTCCTTTGTTAGATTGAGAATCATCCTATTTAGTCCTAGTTAGCTGACGTTTATACCATGAATACGTGCTTTTATAATTAATTACTTTCATCATGTATATTCTCTGTGTAGGTTGATATGATCATATGTTTCTCATTCTTAATTATATCAATATGGTAAACTATATTGAGTTTTTTTTTTTATATTGAGTGTATAAACCCTATTTGGTTGTGGTGTATTATTAATTTTTATACATGGCAAGACTTAATTTGTTAATACTTGTTTATTGAAAAAGTCTTTTTTAATTTTATTTGAGTATAATTAACATACACTGTTATATTAGTTCAGGTGTACAATATAATAGTATTAGTTTCAGGTGTAGAATATAATACTTGAAGAATTCTGTAGGGGTGCCTGGGCAGCTCAGTTGGTTAAACGTCTGACTGTTTATTTCCATTCAGGTCATGATCTCATGGTTCGTGAGTTTGAGCCCCGTGTCAGGCTCTGTGCCTACAGTGTGGAGCCTGCTTGGGATTCTTGCTCCCTTCCCTCTATTTCTGGCCCTTTCCAGATCGCTTTCTTTCTCTCTCTTTCTCTCAAAATTAAATAAAATAAAATAGGATAAAATAAAACAGCTGATTTAAAGTCTTTATCTAGACAATCAAAGGTTTAGCCTCTTCAAGTACTGTTTTTATTGATTGCTTTTTTTTTTACCCCATGTGAATGGTCCATACGTGTGTGTGTGTGTGTGTGTGTGTGTGTGTGTGTGTTCAAAGATGTTTTGTTGTTGTCAACTGGGTATTTTGAATATCATAACGTGGCATTTCTGGAAATCAGATTCTCTCTCCTCTCAAAAGTTTTGTTCCAGCTTCTGCAATCATTGTTTGATAAGTGATTATTCTGAACTTATTTTGTAAAGTCTGCATTCTTTGTCATGTGTCACCATTGAAGTTTGTGTTCCATTGGGTAAGTGGTTAGCTAATGTTTGGAGACACATGTCTTTAAATTTCTGGTATCAAAAATTTCCCAGTCTTCACTATGGTTCTTTCTATATGTTGGTGCACACCTTCAACATTAACCCAGAGTATTTACAATTCTGCCTTAGCCTTCTTTATCACAAACCTCTCTGCTCTTGCTGGAAACAATTCATTTTCTTAAACAAGAACTGCTTTTCTGAAATCCTTTGATTAACTTCTCTATTTCAAAACAAGTTGATATTTAATTTTTTTGTGAGTTTGTTCATTGATTTTTTTTGGAGGGACAGAATTTCAAAGTTTCTTACTCTACCATATATTCTGAAGTCATCCAATGAGTTTTAAATATTAGTTATTGCATTATTTTAGTTTCAAAATTTTAATTTAGTTCTGTTTTATATTTTTAATCCTAAATAGAGATTTTCTATTTTACTTGATTTTTCCCCCAAAGACACTTGCCATTAGTTATTGTTCCATTGTTAGTAATAGCTGCTTTAAAATCTTTTCCAGGCAAGTCGAAAATTTGTGTCCTTACAGTGTTGGCGTGTGCAGATCATCTTTTACTATGTAAACTGACATTTCCTTGTTCTTGTTATGCACAGTACCTGTGAATTGTATTCTGAAATTTTTCAATATTATGTTATTAGACATTCTAAGTTCTGTTTTAACATGTAGTGAAGTTTTGGGTTCCAGCCTCAAGTTTTGTGGGTGGTAGTTTCAATATCAATTTTATTTACAAATTATTTGTAGTGCTATTTAGAAGTACCCCATGTATAGCCACTCTGTGATCAGTCTGGATGACTGAAGACTAATCTATCACAAAGCAATTACTATGATTTCAATGTCTTTGTTATGTTGAATAGGATCAAATACAAGCCTGTGAAGCTCTAGTTTGAGCCTAGGAGTTTTTATACAACTTTATATAGTGGGTTTCCAGAACTGAATTCTCTCTCTGATATTGCCAGTATTTTACGGTTTCCAAGAACTCCCCATTTTGATTTTCTAACAGAAAGTTGGGGTCTTAACTCTGGGCACTTATTAAGTCTGTATTTTATATTCAGAGACAAGCAATTTAAGAACAGAGAGCAAAAATGCATTGGTCTTTGTTCTACCCTTTTGGGTTCACAACTACTTTAATAAGAAAATATTATCCACTTCTTTGAGTATTGGGCTCCTGTTTGAAGTTATCATTTCTATTTTGGAAACCATAGGGGTTTTTGGAGATAGGGATCAAGTGTACTAAGAAAAACTATATATCAAGTGATTCCTTCCCAGTTTTACCAAGCATTAGGAGATACCCTTCCCATTATTTGAGTCAGAATTAGAGTGCTTTTTCTGTTAATGCCAACTTGCACTTCCAGGTTTTGAGCTGCATTGGATCTTGGCCAAGGAATACCAAAAGAAAATAAAAAGGCAAACCAATGACATGTTTGACAGTACTTCAAGTTCTTCTCTTCTTCCCTGATGCATTTGCTACTATTAACAGTGTCAGTGTCTTCAGAGTTGTTCCATGAATTATATTCGGTGTTTATAGTTAATTTTAGTAGGTGCAACTAGGTAGCATGTGTTTACTCCATCTTACCCAGAACAGGATCCAATAGGTATTATTGTAATCCATGTTTTAGAGGTGAGGAAACCAATGTTCCTATAAATGAAAAGCAGGTCAAAGTTCAAACACAAAATACATGGCAGAGCCAGAATACATACCTTAGTTTATGTTACTTCAAAGTCCTGACATTTAGCCACAATATCATTTAACGTCTTGCCAGGAAGATACTCCAGCCGACTTTCTTTCCAAAACGATCTGAAAACGCTTTGATATAATATTTAGCAGCTCATGCCACTTTCTAGAAAAGCTGTCTTATGTATGGTTTAACTATATGGTTCCATTTCCATCTACCTTTCCACATCTTTCTCTGTAAATCTCAACTCACAGTGCACTTGCAAAGCTTCTGCCTACACAGTGAATTTGTTCTCATATTATCTACCCCTAACCCCATTTCTTGACACCCTTCACTCTGAATACTTGTATAATGACTATAGTTTTATATAAATGTTCTCATTTATTACATTTGTCTGTTCTGTTTTCCACTTCCTACCCTATCTTCAATCCTTTTAGAGGTTTATAGGAGACTGTTTGTATTTTAAATTTTTGTGTCCTGTGCCACTAGTACCAAGAAACCATTCCATACAGTAAATTTATTTATTTAATCTGTCAACAAACATGTTCCACTATGTATGAAGTACTTTTGGAATCCTGAGGTAAACAAAACAAAACAAAATATACTTGATTTCCTTTAGAGACTCAAAGTTTCTCTTTCCCTTTCTTTCTTCTTCCTTCCTTCCTTCCTTCCTTCCTTCCTTCCTTCTTTCTCTTGGCACAAGAAGAGTTACTTATAAAGAACTATGAAAAGCATAGTAGTTAAGGTTATGAGAACATAGAGGGGGGCTCCCAATGTACATCTTATGTGGGCTATGTTACAGAAGGGTTCTGACTAGATACTTGGTGCATACCTGCTCAACTTGTTTCCAAGAAACCATCATGTATACCTGGTTCTGCAACTCTTCTATATTTATTCTCCAAGAATTTAGTGGCCATTGGAAACAGCTGGATCAGTGTCACTTTGTCATTGTGACTGCCCATTGCTGGGCATCTAATTGTGGTTGTTTCAGTTGTTATCTATTTTAAAGGATAATAATGTCCCTTGACATAAGGTTCAAACCAGCAATTACTGGCTGTGGTGACAGGAAGAGTTGCTTTTTGTTTCTATTTTCTTTTTCAATGACTAAGAATAGAGATAATGGAGATAACACCAGGAAGAAACTTTAATCTGGCAAGTTTATGCACAATTTTTAAAAATAAAAACTCTACGACTGTCACATTTATTCCTTCAATAAAACTCAATGACCCTTCAAGTTATTTTCAAGAGAACTGATGCCTACACTATTTCAAATGTCTTTCTTTTTTAAGAAAGTGTGATTGTGTTTTAATCCCCCAACAATGTTATGTGACAAATAGCTGATTGAAAGGGGTTCAGTTAAGATTTCAGTGTGCATTGGTACAATCATGTGCATGCGCACAATTATATATTTGCATCCACAACCTTAAATGTATAAGCACTCAAAACAGGAGTACATTCTCCTTGGGTAAGATGAGGGCTTTTGATATAAAAATTTTTTTTTAGAATTTTCCCATTCTGGATGGAAGAATTCATTTTAACAAGAAATAACAATATCCTCTGAATCTATTTCACAAACTAAGCTTAGTCTATCTTCCTAACATCTTATCCCACAATATCTCTCTACATAGCCTACCCTTTAGCCATATTTCAAATCACAGTATTGTCTTTATGGCCTCATAGCCTGTATTCATGTTATTTCCCCCATATAGATTGTCCTTCTTTTCTCGTCTTTGCAAAGTCATATTCATTATTTTTATTTTTTTAATTTATGAATTACATCAAGAATACAGATGTTTGTATAGAATAATACTATTAACCTCTGGCTATTTACCATGCAGTTCTGTTTACTCATAATATTTTTCACGTTTTTTTTTTTCAGTATTTCTTCTTGAGAAATAAGGCATTATCATTAAATTGAATAACACTGTATATTACTTCCTTGTTTCATACCACATCATCCTTCACCATAAATATCCACTCTTCTGAAGTGGGTGGTTAAAATTGCCATCCCAGTTTTGCTATGCATGTATACATATTTGTTTTTCATGCTCTTAAAGTTTATATAAATAGTGCCTTAATGTTGCAATCTTATGAAATTTTAAGAAATTATATTTTGTTTTATAATTATTTACGTTGAAACATGTTTCAGTTATTTTATTTTATTATTTTATTTTATTTTTAATATAATTTCTTATCAAGTTAGCTAACATAGAGTGTATACAGTGTGCTCTTGGCTTCGGGAGTAGATTCCCATAATTCATCACTTACATACAACACCCAATGCTCATCCCAACAAGTGCTCTCCTCAATAACCATCACCCATTTTCCCCACCCTCATCAATCCTCAGTTTATTCTCTGTATTTGTCTCTTGTTGTTTGCCTCCCTTTTTGCTTGTAACTATTTTTTCCTTCCCTTCCTCCATGTTCTTCTGTTAAGTTTCTCAAATTCCACATATTAGTGAAAAAATATATCTGTATTTCTCTGACTAACTTTCCCTCCAGTTCCACCCACATTGTTGCAAATGGAAAAATTTCATTATTTTTTCATTGCTGAGTAGTAGTCCATATTGTGTGTGTGTGTGTGTGTGTGTGTGTGTGTGTGTGTGTGTGTGAGTGTATACCACATCTTCTTTACCCATTCATCAGTTGATGTACATTTGGGCTCTTTCCATAATTTGGCTATTGTTGCTAGCACCGCTATAAACATTGGGGTATATGTGCCCCTCTGAATCAGCACTCCTGTATTCTTTGGATAAATTCCTAGTAGTACTATTGCTGGATCTTAGGGTAAACTATTTTTAAGTTTTTAAGGAACCTTCACACTATTTTCCAGAGTGGCTGGACCAGTTTGCATTACCACCAACAGTGCAAGAGGATTCCCCTTTCTCCAAAACCTTGCCAACACCTGTTGTTTCCCAAGTTGTTCATTTTAGCCACTCTGACAAATGTGAGGTGGTATCTTATTGTGGTTTTGATTTGTATTTCCCTGATGATGAGCAATGTTGAACATCTTTCCATGTGTCTGTAATCCATCTTGGATATCTTCTTTGGAAAAGTGTCTATTCAGGTCTTCTGTTCATTTATTCACTGGATTATATGTTTTTTGGTGTTGCATTTGGTAAGTTTTTTATAGATTTTGGATGCTAACTTTTATCTGATATGTCATTTGCAAATATCTTCTCCCATTCCATTGGTTGCCTTTTAGTTTTGTTGATCGTTTCCTTCTCTGTGCAGAAGATATTTATCTTGATGAGGTTCCAATATATCATTTTTGCTTATGTTTCCCTTGCCTCCAGAGACATGTCTAGTAAGAAGTTGCTACAGCTGGGGTCAAAGAGGTTTGTGCCTCTGTTCTTCTCCAGGATGTAGATGGTTTCCTTTATTATATTTAGGGTTTTCATCTATTTTGAATTTATTCTTGTATATGGTGTAAAAAAGTGGTCCTGGTTCACCCTTCTGCATGTCATTTCCAGTTCTCCTAGCACCATTTACTAAGGAGACTGTCTTTTTCCCATTGGATACTTTTTCCTGCTTTGTTGAAGATTAGTTGGCCATATATTTGTGGGTCCAATTCCGGGTTCTCTATTCTATTCCATTTTCTATATGTCTGTTTTTTGCCAATACCATACTGTCTTGACAATTACAGCTTTGTACAGACTAAAGTCCAAGATTGTGATGCTTCCTGCTTTGCTATTCTTTTTCAACATTAGTTTGGCTAGTAGGGGTCTTTTGTGGTTCCATAGAGATTTTAGGATTATTTGTTTTAGCTCTGAGAAGAATGATGGTGCTATTTTGATTGGGATTGCATTGAGTGTGTAGATTTCTTTGGGTAGTATCAACATTTTAACATTATGTGTTCTTACAATCCATGAGCATGGTATATTTTTACATTTATTTTTGTCTTCTTCAATTTCTTTCATAAGCTTTCTATAGTTTTCAGCATATAGATCTTTTATATCTTTGGTTAGGCTTCATTCCTAGGTATTTTATCATTTAGGGTGAAATTGTGAATGGGATCAATTACTTGATATCTTTTTCTGTTGCTTCATTATTGGTGTATAAAAATGCAACAGATTTCTGTATATTAGTTTTATATCCTGTGACTGCTGAATTCATGTATCAGCTTTAGTAGTTTTTTTTTTTTTTTTTTTTGGTGGAGTCTTTCAGGTTTTCCATGTAGAGTATCATGTCATCTGCGAAGAGTGAAAATTTGACTTCTTCTTTGCCAATTTGGATGTCTTTTATTTCACTTTGTTGTCTGATTGCTGAGGCTAGGACTTCTATCCACCACTATGTTAAACAGCAGTGGTGAGAGTGGACATCCCTGTCATGTTCCTGATCTCAGGGGGAAAGCTCTCAGCTTTTTACCATTGAGGATGATATTAGCTGTGGGCCTTTCCTATATAGCTTTTATGATGTTAAGATATGTTCCCTCTATTCCAACTTTCTTGGGGTTTCATCAGGAAAGGATGCTGTATTTTGTCAAATGTTTTTTGCAACTATTGACAGGATCAAATGGTTATTATTTTTTCTTCTATTAATGAGATATATCACAATGATTAATTTGTGAATATTGAACAAAACCTGTAGCCCAGGAATGAATCTCACTTGATCATAGTGAATATATATATTTTTTAATATACTGTTGAATTCGATTTGTTAGCAACTTGTTGAGAATTTTCATCAGGGAAAATGGCCTGTAATTCTCCTCTTTAGTGGAGTCTTTGGTTTGGGAATCAACCAAGGTAATTCTGGCTACATAAAACGAGCCTGAAAGCTTTCCTTCCATTTCTATTTTTTGGAACAGCTTTGTGCAGGGTAGGTATTAACACTGCTTGAAATGTCTGGTATAATTCCCCTGGGAAGTCTTCTGGCCTAGGACCTTTATTTGTTGGGAGATTTTTGATAACTGACTCAATTTCTTTGCTGCCTATGGGCCTGTTCAAATATTCTGTTTCTTCCCATTTTAGTTTTGGTAGTGTGGGTATCTAGGAATTTGTCTATTTCTTCCAGATTGTCCAGTTTGTTGGAATATAATTTTTCATAGTATTCTGTAATAATTATTTGTATTTCTGTGGTGTTGGTTGCAATCTCTTCTCTTTCATTCGTGATTTTATCTATTTGGGTCCTCTTTCTTTTGTTTTTGAGAATCCTAGCTAGAGGCTTATCAATTTTGTTTATTCTTTCAAAAAAACAGTTGTTAGATTCATTGATCTGTTCTACTGTGTTTTTATTTTGTTCTATGTTTTTTATTTCTGTTCTAACTTTTATTATTCCTCTTCTTCTCCTGGCTTTGGGGTTTCTTTGCTGCTGTCTTTCTATTTCCTTTAGGTGTGAGGTTGGATCCTGCATTTAGGAATTTTCTTGCTTCTGGAAGATAGGCCTGGATTGTGGCATGTTTTCCTCTTAGGACTGCCTTTGCTGCATCCCAAGGGGTTTGGACTGTTGCATTTTCATTTTCATTTGCCTCCATATGTTTCTTAATTTCTTCTTTAATTTCCTAGTTGACCCATTCATTCTTTAGTAGGATGTTCTTTAACCTCCATGTATTTGGAAGCTTTTCAAATACTTTCTTGTGGTTTATTTCAAGTTTCATAACGTGATCTGAAAATATACATGATACGATCTCAGTATTTTATGTTTGTTGAGGGCTGTTTTGTGACCCAGTATGTGATTATTTTGGAAAATGTTCCATGTGCACTTGAGAAGAATGTATTTCCTTCTGCTTTTGGATGAAAAGATCTGAATGTATCTGTTAAGTTCATCAGATCCAATGTGTCATCCAGACCATTGTTTCCTTACTGATTTTCTGCCTGGATGATCTGTCCTTTGTTGTAAGTGGAGTATTAAATCCCCTACAATCACAGTATTGTTATTTATACATTTATTTTTGTTTGTGATTAATTGATTTATACATTTGTTTGCCCCACATTTGGGGCATGAACATTTAAAATTGTTAGCTCTTCTTGTTGGATAGACCCATTAAGTATGATATAATGCCCTTCTTCATCTTTTGTTATAGTCTTTGTTTTAAAATCTAGTTGTCTGATATAAGTATAGCTACTCTGGCTTTCTTTTGACATCCTGTAGCATGATATATGGTCCTTCATTCCTTCACTTTCAATCTCCAGATGTCCTCAGGTATAAAATGAGTCTCTTGTAGGCAGTATATAGATGCATCTTTTTTTTTATTTTGCTTTTTTTTTTTAATCTATTCTGATACCCTATGTCTTGATTGGGGCATTTAGTCCATTTACATTCAGAATAATTATTGAAAGATATAGATTTAAAATCATTGTATTTTCTGTAGGTTTCATGCCTGTGGTGAAGTCTCTGGTCCTTTGTAGTCTTTGCTTCTTTGCACTCACAGAATCCCTGTTAATATTTCTTTCAGGGCTGGTTTACTGGTGATCAATTCCTTTGTTTTTGTTTGCCTGAGAAAGCCTTTCTTTCTCTTATTATGGATGACAGCCTTGCTGTGTAAAAGATTTTTGGCTGCATATTTTTTCCCTATTCAGCACACTGAATAATCCCTGCCACCCCCTCTGGCTTGCCAAGTTTCAGTGGACAGATCTATTACTACCCTTATGTGTCTACCCTTGTAGGTTAAGGCCTGTATGCCCCCAGCTGCTTTCAGAATTCTCCATCTTTGTATTTTGCAAGTTTCACTTTGATATGTAATGGCGTTGACCTGTTTTTGTTGATTTTGAAGTGAGTTTTCTGTGTATCTTGGATTTGGATGTCTGTTTCCTTCTACAGATTAGGGAAATTCTCATCTATAATTTTTTTAAATAAACCTTTTTTCTTATTTCTCTCTGTTTTCCTCTTCTGGAACTCCTATGATACAAATATTATTTTATTTCCTTGAATCACCTAGGTCTCTAATTTTCTCCTCGTGGTCTAGTAACTTCCTTTCTCTCCTTTTCTTAGCTTCATCATTTTCCATATTTTTATCTTCTATCTCACCTATTCTCTCCTTTGCTTCTCCCATCCTTGTTGTCACTGCTTCTAGTTATTTTGCATTTCATTTATAGCATTTCTTAACTCATGGCTATTTCTTAGGTCCTTGATCTCTGTGGCAATAGATTCTCTGCTGTCTTCTATGCTTTTTTTCAAGCCCATCTATTAGTCTTATGATTATTATTCTAAATTTTTCATCAGATATATTGTTATATCTGTTTTGAGCAATTCTCTGGCTATAATTTCTTCCTGGAATTTCTTTTGAAGACAATTCTTCTGTTTGGTCATTTTGGCTTTTTTTTTTCTTTATGTGTTTAATAGCTTGTTATTGTCCTGTGCCTATGGGTACTACTGTCTTAAAAAGGGGTCATACACTGGCCAGGGCCTGGCACTTCAGGAAGTGTTTTTGGAGTGTATTACATGCACTCTGTTGTTGTGTCATTGGCTGCTTTATCTCACTATTCGTAGGGGTAGATTGGACCCTCGACTAGGTGTGCTTTGGTTTGTTCCTTGAATTAACCCTGGAAAATAGGAGAAGGAGGCAAAGAAATAAACTTTATCCCAAACAAGGAGAGAAATGATAGAGGTGGAAAAAAATACCAGGCAGAGAATCAAAGAAACTATAGGGCTTAATTCAGAGAGAGGAAAAATAAAGAAGAAGCAGATAAAGAAAAGGTTTAAAAAGAATAGAGTAAAAAAATGACTGATTAAATAAACCACCAGAACATAGAAAAAAACAAAAAAGAAGAAATGAATATAAGAATCAACCAAAGATCAAATCAGAAACTATCAGGCTGATTCCAAAGGGAGAAGAAAAAATGAGGAGAGTGGAAACATACAGCAGGCAAAAGAGAAGTAAAGAAAATTAAAAAAAATAACAATAATTAAAAAGAAAAGCAACAACAACAACAATAAATAGACTATAGACAATATACAATAATATGCAAAACTGCAGGACAGTTGTCTGTTGGTGTCTTGGAACCAGTGGTTGTGCTGTTCTGGAGGAGGGGCCCTCTGGTTTGGTCAATGTCAACTTCATTTCAGTAGATAAGCACTTACCCAGCACAGAGGGGCAGGGTTTGGTGTAAGCGGGTAAGCAGTGCCACTCTCCTTCTCCCTGAGACCCCAGTGTGTTGGTGATGGGAAGGAAAATGGTGAAACCATATTCTCACCATAAGACCACGTGTCTTAAACCATGCTGTTCAGACAACCCTCACAGAGCAGCATGGGTGCCCATGGGCAGGTTTCCCCTGTTCCATAGTCTCCCAAACCTCTCAGGCACTTGACTGGAATTCACAACCTTGTGTCTTAAAAGATCCTGCTTCATGCGACCCAGTTATGGAATACCACCATTCTGCACAGTCAACAAAAGGCCTCCATCTGGCACCTGCAGGGTCTTTTGTCCTTGGAGGAACAATAAACCCTCTTTCCACAGTACTGGAGGGGAGGGACTGCTTTCTGCCAGTGTGTTCCCAAGAGCACTACCAAGCTTGGGGTTGATTCCCCTCCATCTCAGGCACACGCGCCAGCAGTGCCCTATTTCAGTTATTTTAGCTGCCATGTAGTATTGTGTCACAAACATAGAGTTTTGCATTCCTCTGTTGATATGTTTTTATTTATCTATAAAATACTGAAGCAAATATATTATTGTAAATTATTTATTATGCACATGGGTAGCATTTCTTAAAGGCATTTTATGTAGGATTGGAATTTTCTTTGTCACTGGTTATGTAAAACTTGAACTTATTAAGGTCTAGGAAAACTTACCTTTTCTTCTGTGATACTTCACTTAATATGAAAAGCCTTGCTTACTTTGAAAAACATATCTTAATTTTGTGTGTGTGTGGAACAAGGAATTCCAAGTCAAATAAGAAAGGGTGCCTAGATTTAGGATCTCCAAATTTATCTGCAGCACCCCCCCCCACTTTTGCCTTCCCACTTGTATGTTTTCTCCACTGAGTGCTATTATCAACATCTTGAATCCTAGATACCTATTGTCTATCTTTTACAAGTTTTTTTCCAAGTGTGGAACTAATCCACCTTTGTTCTTGTTGGTGTAAATGGGATATAATTCACTGAGCTTAGTACATATTATTGGAGAAGCACCAAATAGTAAAATATATGGAGATGATAAAAAGTCCCAAATCATCTATTATTCTAAAAACCCAGCACCGAAAAAAATAATAAATTAATTAGTTAAAAAATACCCAGTATTGCAATCTCGACATAAGAAGCTGATCTCTGGATTCTGCAGTCTGTGCCATTAGGGATATCTACATTTCAGTCCCAAAGGATATTTCTTTATTAGCTGCCCAGGCATAGAGAGAGACATCTTTCCATCCATCTCTCAAAAACTCCATCCTAGACTTCTTGACATTTGTGAGGGGGCCAGGCCAGAAGTCAGTTTCTTACACTGCAGTTCAACTATGTTATTTCCCTTCCAGTTCTGTTTTTATTATTATTATTATTATTATTATTCTGAGAGATGCCTCTTCCTTAATGCATATTTGACACCAAGAATTACCTCACTTTACAAAGCCAACACTGCCTTTATATGTAAGTACAATAATATAACAGCATATTTAGCCTTATCACAAACAACACATATTAAAAATGAACCTCTCACACATAAAAACAGAATTTTCCACTATACTTCCTGGGATACCAGAATTAGAACTAAAAATGTCTTCCTTTATTTTTTCATAACAAAAATCTTATACTCCTTTATTTATTTTTAATTTTTTAAATTGCATTTAAATCCAAGTTAGTTAACATATAGTGTAATAATGATTTTGAGTAGAATTTAGTGATTCATCACTCATATATAACACCCAGTGCTGATCCCAAGTGCCTTCCTTAATGCCTATCACCCATATAGCCTGTCTCCCTATTCAACATTCCACCAGTAACCCTCAGTTTGTTCTCTGTATTTAACAATCTCTTATGTTTTGCCTCTGTCTCTGTTTTTATCTTATTTTTCATTCTATTCCCCTGTGTTCATGTTTTGTTACTTAAATTCCACATATTAAAGAAATCATATATTTGTCTTTCTCTGACTCACTTATCTCACTTAACATAATACACCCTAGTTCCACCCATATTGTTACAAATGGCAAGATTTAATTCTTTTGGATTGCCAAGTAATATTTCTCTCTCTCTCTCTCTGTCTCTGTCTGTCTGTCTCTCTCTCTCTCTCTCTCTATATATATATATTCTTTATCTATTTGTCAGTTGATGCACATTTGGGCTCTCTATGCTTTGTACACTGTTTATCTGTTTACAAATCTGTCACAATCAATAGAATGAAAACTCCTTGAGGGAAGGAGTCTCTTTGATCTTTGTTCTTTCCTACAATAATGTTAACTATGACAATGCTTTGCATGAAGTCAGAGTTGAGGAGACCACTGTAAAATAAATCAATTAAAAAAATTTTAATGTTTATTTTTGAGACAGAGAGAGACAGAACATGAATGGGGGAGGGTCAGAGAGAGAGGGAGACACAGAATCCGAAGCAGGTTCCAGGCTCTGAGCTGTCAGCACAGAGCCCGACATGGGGCTCGAACTCACAGACCATGAGATCATGACCTGAGCCGAAGTTGGACACTAAACCAACTAAGCCACCCAGGTGCCCCAAGTAATAAATCAATTTTTATGCATTATTACTGTAGCAAGTAAAAAGAATTTACTTCATTGTAGAAAACATATTATATTGTTAACATATGATGAGAGAAAAGGATTTGGAAATTGAATTTTATTTCTACAAAGTTATAACTTGTTTTCAAAATATATTTTTCCAAACCAGATGATAATTTCCTTTTCCTTGGATGTCTGTGTAGGCTAGAAACAAATTTAATAACCAATTTTAATATTTTATTGTGGAAATTATTATTTCCTTATATGTTTTATGTGTTAAGGTGGGAGAAATGGATAAAATATTACATGAAATTTTCCCTTCTAATAAGAATATATGTATTTTACATAAACACAAGAATAATTATTTGGTCTAATTTCTTAATTTTAAGTAAAAGGGACATTGAAACAAAGAAACAAAAAGAAGTGACTCTACTAATTTACAGACATATGTTGATGAAGTTTCTACTGTAACCCATAGTTAAAATACCTATAGTTTTAAGAGGTCTTTGGCATGTATGCAAAACAATATCAGAGTTTGTTAGTAAGCTAATACTATGTGTAATCTAATAGAATCATACTGCATATCATTAAAAAATTTACTTTTGTTGCTAGTTTCTGAGTATGACATGTAGCTTAATCCCTTAATCCCATGTCAGTCTGCTCAATCCATTAAAATGGAGTGGGGAGTGGTAGTCTCTACTGGGATATAATGGCCCTAGGTTAATTTCTCCACAAGTTTTCACTTGATGTTTTAATATTATTACATTTATAAGATTAATATAGGAAAAAAATCTAGTCTAAGACTGAACAAGCTGACATTACCAACAAGAGGCATTTAACATATTCAAGGTATTTTATGAATCCACCCAAATATGTGTGGATTCACTTTTCTCCTTTGAAGGTAATTGCTTGACAAGAGTTCTGCTTAAGAGATGTGAAATGGCTCTATTTTAATAGGAAATTTTTCTATACTTCCCAGTTAAGGGTAACTTTCTATGATTTAACTGTCAGCTGAAGAGAGCCTGATAAGGTCCTGAAGGATGAGTGTACTTTTTACTAAACCAGTAACTCACATAATTTCTGCTTGGGATTTTTCTTTAAATATTTCATTGATTGCTTCAAATATTTTCAACTAAATAAGTTTCATACCAACTATGCGTTTGACTTTATGCAATATTATATTGTGTGGTACACTAAAATATAGCCTTTGGCTTTAAGGAGCTTGCAGCCTACTGGGTTGTGGTTAGGGGGATAGAAAAATTACAAAAAAAAGAATATTTATGCATAAGGGAAAACTTAAGTAACATACAAAAGGTACAAAATATAACAAATTGAGATTTGGAAAAATAAGAGTTTACATCTTATTCAGGAAATCTTTACTTATTCTCAAAAGTGATCCTTCTTTTCTGAGAATTTTCCACATGTCCTTAGCATTTTTAAGCCAATTATCATAACCTACATTATAATTATTTCTGTACTTGTTTTATGATTCTTCTATAAGAACTATATAGATAGTAAAATAGTACTCTTCAGTTAGTGGATTTCTTTTCAATGGAATTTTTAAAATTGACATAATATTAAGGAGCATGAGTAAACTGAACCTTAAAGACAATCACTGACAACTGTTAAAAACTTAATTTGGAGGTGATGTCAATAAAATGGTAGAGGTTATTGGACAAAATAACAAGAAAATTGTCAAAAAATTATTAAAATCAATGTTTTCAGAAAACTGGGAATTATTCAAAGGTTTGTGGCAATTTAGAAAGCATTTATTCAAGGAAAAAGGCTGGTTTCTGGTAATAGCAGTGAGTTTTCTCATTTTTACTTGCCTTATTCCAATCTCCTACTGTAAAAATCCATGATAGACATCAAATCTTACAATCCATGGTTCACAATGAAATACAGCGACCAGACATCCACTGGGGAAAACAGGGATAGAGCTCTTTCAAAACTTAATCCCAAGAGAATTATTATTATATGGTCTATTTATTGTCTCCTGGGAAGACACAACTTGAAAGGATGCCTTTATGTGATTTGACTTGGAACTCACCAACTGTGAAAAGCTTTTTACCTGGGGGAAGGTACTGATAATATTTACAGGCAATTATGTAATTTTAAGACTGCCTGAGGTAGTGGAAAACAACTGGGGCAAATAATAGGCTAACCAAAAAGCTTAACAAGAAACTGTGGGGAATTAGATAGTAATAAGGGCCTTTAAAATCTTCAACATATTCTTGAGAATTTAGAAGGAGATACATCTATAGGGAATGTGCACATTAAAATTGGAAAAGACCCTAAGCTTTCACTGTGGCTGAATTCAAGGCTCTCTGCACAAGCAGGAGGGGAAGGTAAAGGCAGAGTTGTAAACTGAATGACTACAGAAAGTGTGCCCTAACACACAGGGAGTACACCATTCAAACAAGCATGAAAGTGTGGCTCAGATATGGATAAAAAGGCAATTAACAGAAAATTTACCTGAGAAAGTCAGAAGGAAGAACTTATTAGACAAAGACTTTAACTATTGAATTTATTTTCTAATAACTAAAAAACATTTTTATAAAATTAAAGGAAAAGTAAGAATGACATTTCACCAAATACAATCAGTAAAGAGATAAAATATAAAAAATAATTCAATAGAAACTCTGTAGATTAAAAGTAAGATAATTGAAATAAAAAAAACACATATTAGAGAGACTCAAATGCAGATTTTAGTAGGCAAAAAAAAAATTCAGTAATTTAAAGATAGGGCAATTGAGATTACCCAGTCTGAAGAAATAAAAGAAGAAAAATAAAAATAAACTGTTTCAAAAACTTTTGGGACACCGGCATGCACACATACACATAAAAATTTCCACAGGAATAGGAAAGAGAGAATAGTTCAGAAAGAACATGTGAAAAAATAATGGTTGATAGCTATTCAAACTTTATGAAAATCATTGATCTAGACAACCAAGAAATTTTATTATTTTTAATTATTTTTAATATTTATTAATTTTTTGAGAGACAGAGACAGTGTGGGTGGGGGAAGGGCAGAGAGAGAGGGAGACACAGATTCCGAAGCAGGCTCCAGGCTCTGAGCTGTCAGCACAGAGCACAACACAGGGCTCGAACCCACAAGCTGTGAGATCATGACCTAAGCAGGTGTCAGATGCTTAACTTACTGAGCCACTTAGGCACCCCTGACATCCAAGAAACTTTATGAACATAGGTCGTATGAACTCAGAGATACAAAATTAGACAATTTGTAATCAAATAATTTATGATCATTAATTTTATATGTCAAATTGGCTGGGGTAGGAGATGCCCAGATAGTATATTTCTTGCTATGTCTGTGAGGGTGTTTCCGGAAGAAATTAACATTTTAATTGGTAGATTGAATAAAGAATAAAACCCTCACCAATGCAGATGGACATCTCCAATTCAATGAGGATCCAAAAGAACAAAAAGGCAGAGAAAAAGTGAATATATTCTCTGCTTAATATGGATATACATCTTCTCCTGCCCTTCAACATGGGTGTTCCTGGATCTCAGGTCTTCAGACTCAAAATAGGACTTACACCATTGATTCCCCTGGTTCTCAGGCCTTTGGATTTGGACTGAAACTATACCACTAGTTTCCTGTGCCTTCAATTAGCAGTCAGTCAATCATGGGACTTCTCAGCTTCCATAATCACATGAAACAATCTCTCAAAACAATATCTTCATATATATGATATTGGCATTGCTATCTCTCTGGAGAACTCTAAAACACTCTTGAAAGCAAAAGACAAAAAGACAACGAAAAGTAGCTTGAAACTAGCAAGCCAAAAGCGACTTATCAAAACACAAGATTCTCAATAAAGGCAGAGATAAATATAAGTACACAGATGTTTTAAGAGTAGAAATGTACTTTTGTTTGCAAAACTTCTTTTCTTTTTAATAAATTTGAAAGACAATAAAACAATACTCATAAAAAGTATGGTAATGAGCATAAAATGTGTAAAGATATAATTGGCATGTCAATAGCAGCAAGTGTGTGGATGGGGCTGTAAAGAAAAAAAAAACTTTTGTACACTATTGAAATTAAGATAGTATTAATCAAAATTAGATTGTTAGAAATTAAGATGTCAATTCCAATCTACTGTGAAACTACTAAGAAAATAACTTCAAAACACACTAAAAGAAAAGCAGTATGATAGAAAATACTCATTTTACACAAAAGCAGGATTGAAGGCAGGAGGAAACAAACAACATCACCACCACCATGAAAACAACAACAATAATAACAAACAAACAAACAAACAAAAACAAAAACACGACCTATCAAAAAATAGCAAAATGGCACACATACATTCTACTTTACCAGGAATTACATTAAAGATAAATGGATTAGAGGGTGATGTTATAAAGATAACAACATAGGTCATTACAGACTTTGCTCCCACTCATAAGAACTAACTACTCATGAACAAGATACTACTGAAAGAATAGTATGGATGAGGCTGAAGTAGCTCCCTTCACCACAGAGACCAAAACAGAGTACATTAGAAGGGTAAAGTAAATGGCTACATTTTGGCATTACTCTTCTCCCCAGAGAGCATAGCACAACACCCAGAGATGTCCCCCGAGTCTATGTTTCATCCAGTGGGAAAACAGAGCACAAGGGGTACATCCAGCTCCCCCAGAATTTTGGGTTCGTTGAGGGTCCTCCACTCTTGTATTACATTATGGGAACTGTGGGGGTAATCTGCAAAACTTTTCCACTGGGAATCTGATTGTGATGGAGAAAAGGGAGGGGCTTGCAACAACCAATGCTTAGATGTTGGCAGATCAATGTCCTATCTGAAGCACCCAAGTAGTAATCCCAACCAGCTGCTTTACTTATCTGCAGAGAAAAAACAGTGATGCAGTCTGACCAGAAAATCCAAGAAAGTGTAGGTTTTCCTGACTAATATCTTCAAAATAAGAGCTTGCTGGCTCAGGGTCTGATCTTTCCCCCATCTTCTCCCATGCCCATGCAGGGGAGCTATCATAAGGCAGTCCACTGTTGAATGTATGTATTGTTCTTGCCCAACAAGAAAGCCTGGTCAGAATACCTGGGTGTTGTATAGCCCAGAAACACGAAGCCAGAGTACAGCAGACAAAGCTGATCATCTGCAAACCCAAAGTCTGTCACTCTTTTTGTCCAGAGTACTGGGGGTATAGATCAACTCAAGTCAAGACCACAAACAAAGAGCCTTTTAAAGCTTGGAACTAGTTAACCGCCCCCTTGCCAACACTTCACCCGGGAAGAGGAGCTAATTTATAACCCCACCTGCTGTTGAGGGTAGCTCTCAGGCCCTCTCAACCAGAAATCCTGACTGGGAACACCTGTAAGATTGCTTTGAGATAGATGTTCTGTTTTGCCCAAGCAAGGGAGTTCATAGCCATGCTTATTACTGAGTATAGCTCCTGACCCATCCTGACCAGAAAACCTGAATGGGAAACATGGAAGGAAGATTTGGAGCTGGCTCCCTTGCTTGTCCAAGCAGGGTAGCTAATATATAGCGCCATTCATTGCTGAGTATAGAATCTGGCCCAATCCACCAGAAATCCTGACCAGAACATCTGGGAAGTTGTCCACCTTAGCAACACTTGAGCAGAGTCCAGCAGGCAGAGTTCATCTGCAGACCAAAGCAAGTGATCCCATTCTGCCAAGCCACTTGGGTTGTGGTTTGGCATAAGTCATGACAACAAAGAACCTTTTCATCCTTGGAACTGGCTTTGTCATTTTTCCTGAACAGGGAAACTGATTTGCAGTCCTGCACAATGCTGAATACAGACCTCAATGAGCCTAACCAGGTAAATTAACCAGAACACATGAAAAACTATGTAATCTTTCCAGTATCCCTGCTTACAGAAAGCATGATCCATGGTTTGCCCCATCTATAAAGTAAAACTGGTGGATATGTTTGTCCAGGAAATTCAGTACACAGTGTTGCCTGATTCAGGCCCCTAAACTAAGTCATGAAAGCCTTGGGGTCCATGCTGATGCCCCACCAAGCAAAGAAAGCTAATTTATATTCCCCATATCTCTGAGTATAGTATCAGTCCCAACAGTCTAGAAAGGCTGACCAGACAACACACGCAAACACTTAGTCCACCTATAGCATCATATAGGCAGGAAACCAAGCCAGCAGTCCTATCCAAGGGTTCTCATCCAGTGGCTCCCTCTCCTACATGAAGACTTAAACATTGGTCTTGTCCCAAAATGGAGCCTGATAATAAGGCCCACTTGCACAAGGACATTAGAAGAAAGATAAGTTGGGGGCACATGGGTGGCTCAGTCTGTTAAGCATCCAACTCTTGATTTCAGCTCAGGTCATGAACTCATGGTTCATGAGATCCAGCCCATATATCAGTCCCTGAACTGAAAGTGCAGGAGCCTGCTTGGGATTCTCCCACTCCTCTCCCTCCCTCCCTCCCTCTCTCTCTCTGTCTCTCCTTTTCCCCCATGCTCTCTCTCTTTCTCAAAATAAATAAACAAGAAAATATGTAAGTTAAATACAAGGGAATTCACTCAATACTATAGATACAACTTTTAACAGAAGTTTTTCAGGAGAGAGAATGGGATAATATATTGAAAATATTGAAAGAAAGAAAATATGTCAAGTATAAATTTCTATACCTGACAAAACTGTCCTTTAGAAAGGAAAGAGATAAAGTATCTTTTGAACAGCAGCAAAAAGGTAAGGGATGTCATCACCTCCAGACCTTTCACACAAGAAATGCTAAAGTGATTTCTGTGATGGGAAGTAAAAGGATGCTAATTGACATCACAAAAACATATAAAAGTAGTGTAAAACTCACTGCTGATGGCAAATTTATAGTCAAACTTGAGCACTGTAATATGTTTATGGTGGTGTGTAATTCTGTTACAACTTTTATTATTTTTTAATTTTTTTAACGTTTATTTACTTTTGAGAGAGAGAGAGAGAGAGAGAGAGAGACAGAGCTCAAGAGGGGAAGGGTCAGAGAGACAGGGAGACACAGAATCTGAAGCAGGCTCCAGGCTCTGAGATGTCAGCACAGAGCCCGACGTGGGGCTCGAACCCACAAACCATGAGATCATGAACTGAGCTGAAGTCGAATGCTTAACCGACTGAGTCACCCAGGTGCCCCTCTTACAACGTTTGAAGTTAAAATACAAACATAGTAAAAATAACTAAAATAGTGTTATTGAATAAATAATATTAAACAAAAATATGAACTTAAATGTCAGTGACTTAAACTATGTAAAATATAAGTGGGAGAAATAAAACTGTAAAGTTTAGGAACTGATAAGTTTAGGAACGCTAACCTTATCAGTTTAAAATAGAGTGGTCTAATTTTAGCATATTTATGTGATCTTTATATTAATCCCAAGGGAAAAATCTGTAGTAATTACACAAAAGACATGATTAAATAAATCAAAGTATACTGACACCAAAATACAAAAAAATATATTGCGGGATAAAAAAGCAAGGAAAATGTATCCATAAAATAGTCAGAAAACAAATGCAATAGTATGTCCTTACCTATCATTAATTACTTTAAATGGTAATGGACTGAGTTTTCTTTTTTTTTAGTTTATTTATTTATTGTGTGAGAGAGAGAGAGAGAGCAGGGTGGGGGACAGAGAGAGGGAGAAAGAGAATCCCAAGCAGGCTCTGCACTGCCTGTGCAGAGACCAATGCAGGGCTCAAAATCAGAATCTATGGGATCATGACTTGAGCCAAAACCAAGAATCTGAGGCTCAACTGACTGAGCAACCCAAGCACCCCAATGGATTGAGTATTCTTATTAAAAGATTTAGTGTGGCTGAATGTATAAAGACACAAGATCCAATTATATGCTGCCTACAAAAGGGTCACTTTAGCCTTAACAGCACTCAAAGACAGAGTAAAGTGATGGAAAAATATATTTTAAGTAAATGGTAACATAAAAAAAAAAACTGAGCGAGCTAAATTTACCTTGGAAAATATACTTTAAAATAAACATGATAGGCTTCTGGGAAGATGTCGGGGTAGGAGGACGATGGGCTCACTGCGTCCTGCTGATCACTTAGATTCCACCCACACCTGCCTAAATAACCCAGAAAATCGCTAGAAGACTAGCAGAACGGATTCTCCAGAGCCAAGCCTAGATGAGAGGCATATGGAGGAGGATAGGAAGGGCAGAGAGGCGGTGCACACTACATGGACTGGTAGGAGGGAGCCGGGGCAGAGAGGTGGCCCACCGGCAAAGCAGAGCCCCCGAATCTGCCTTGCAAAAGTGGAGGGGCCGGACAGAGTGTGTTTGGACAGCAAGTGGGATTTAACATCTGGAAGGTTATAAGTTACAGCTCTGCTTGGAGAGCAGGAGGGCTGAAGGACAACAGGAGGGAGAGTTGTTGAGCCCCAGAAGACAGAGCACAGCTTGGGGAGGAACAAAGGCACTCGCCAGCGCCATCTCCCTCGCCCATCCCCCCAGCCAAAATCCCAAAGGGAACCAGTTCCAGTCAAGGAATTTGCTTGCACCACCCAAACACCCAACGCTGTGCTTCTGCAGATCCATCCCTCAGGTGGGTCTGACTCTCACTGCAGTAGGGCCTCTCCCGAAGTGGATCTTCAAAGGAAAACTGAGCTGAGCCTGCACCTCCCACCCCTGTGCATCTTGCCAATCCACCCCAGCTAATACTCCAGATCCCCAGCACCACAAGCCTGGCAGTGTGCAAGTAGCCCAGACAGGCCACGCCATCCCACATTGAATCATACCCCTAGAAGAGGGGAAGAGAAGGTGCACACCAGTCTGACTGTAGACCCAGCAGTGGGCTGGGGGCAGACATCAGGTCTAACTGCGGCCCCGCCCACCAATACAAGTTATTCAAGACAGCACAGGGGAAGGGGCCCGCAGTTCTGCACCACTCCAGGGACTATCCAAAATGACAAAACAGAAGAATTCCCCTCAAAAAAACCTCCAGGAAATAATGACAGCTAATGAACTGATCAAAAACGATTTAAACAATATAACAGAAAGTGAATTTAGAATAATAGTCATAAAATTAATCGCTGGGCTTGAAAACAGTATAAAGGACAGCAGAGAATCTATTGCTACAGAGATCAAGAGACTAAGGAACAGCCAGGAGGAGCTAAAAAATGCTATTAATGAGCTGCAAAATAAAATGGAGATGACTACGGCTCGGAATGAAGAGGCAGAGGAGAGAATAGGTGAACTAGAAGATAAAATTATGGAAAAAGAAGAAGCTGAGAAAAAGAGAGATACAAAAATCCAGGAGTATGAGGGGAAAATTAGAGAAATAAGTGATGCACTAAAGAGAAATAATCTACGCATAATTGGTATTCCAGAGGAGGAAGAGAGAGGGAAAAGTACTGAAGGTGTACTTGAAGAAATCACAGCTGAGAACTTCCCTGATCTGGGGAAGGAAAAAGGCATTGCAGTCCAAGAGGCACAGAGAACTCCCTTCAGACAAAACTTGAATTGATCTTCTGCATGACATATCATAGTGAAACTGGCAAAATACAAGGATAAAGAGAAAATTCTGAAAGCAGCTAGGGATAATCATGCTCTAACATATAAAGGGAGACCAATAAGACTCATGACTGATCTCCCTACTGAAACTTGGCAGGCCAGAAAGGAATGGCAGGAAATCTTCAATGTGATGAACAGAAAAAATATGCAGCC
Source organism: Panthera tigris (assembly GCF_018350195.1). Lineage (NCBI taxonomy): Eukaryota > Metazoa > Chordata > Mammalia > Carnivora > Felidae > Panthera > Panthera tigris. The sequence continues at coordinate 67,906,721 of NC_056677.1, read as the reverse complement.
GAGAATCCTCTATTCAGCAAATCTGTCATATAGAATAGAAGGAGAGATAAACGTTTTCCCAAACAAACAAAAACAGAAGGAATTTGTCACCACTAAACCAGCCCTACAAGAGATCCTAAAGGGGATCCTGTGCGACAAAGTACCAGAGACATCGCTAAAAGCATGAAACCTATGGACATCACAATGACACTAAACCCCTATCGTTCTACAATAACACTAAATGTAAATGGACTAAACGCGCCAACCAAAAGACATAGGGTATCAGAATGGAAAGAAAAAACAAGACCAATCTATTTGCTGTCTACAAGAGACTCATTTTAGACCTGAGGACACTTTCAGATTGAAAGTAAGGGGATGCAGAACTATTTATCATGCTATTGGAAGTCAAAAGAAAGCTGGAGTAGCCATACTTATATAAGACAAACTAGACTTTAAATTACAGGCTGTAACAAGAGATGAAGAAGGGCATTATATAATAATTACAGGATCTACCCATCAAGAAGAACTAACAATTATAAATGTCTATGCGCCGAATACGTGAGCCTCCAAGTATATAAAACAATTACTCACAAACATAAGCAACCCTATTGACAAGAATGTGGTAATTGCAGGGGACTTTAATACCCCACTTACAGCAATGGATAGATCATCTAGACACACGGTCAATAAAGAAACAAGGGCCCTGAATGATACATTGGATCAGATGGACTTGACAGATCTATTTAGAACTCTGCATCCCAAAGCAACAGAATATACGTTCTTCTCGAGGACACATGGAACATTCTCCAAGATAGATCATATAATGGGTCACAAAACAGCCCTTCATAACTATACAAGAATTGAGATCATACCATGCATACTTTCAGACCACAATGCGATGAAGCTTGAAATCAACCACAGGAAAAAGTCTGGAAAACCTCCAAAAGCATGGAGGTTAAAGAACACGCTACTAAAGAATGAATGGGTCAACCAGGCAATTAGAGAAAAAAATTAAAAAATATATGGAAGCAAACGAAAATGAAAATACAACAATCCAAACACTTTGGGACGCAGCGAATGCAGTCCTGAGAGGAAAATACATTGCAATCCAGGCCTATCTCAAGAAACAAGAAAAATCCCAAATACAAAATCTAACAGCACACCTAAAGGAAATAGAAGCACTTCAAAGACACCCTAAACCCAGCAGAAGAAGAGAAGTAATAAAGATCAGAGCAGAAATAAACAATATAGTATCTAAAAAAACTGTAGAGCAGATCAACAAAACCAAGAGTTGGTTTTTTGAAAAAATAAACCAAATTGATAAACCTCTAGCCAGGCTTCTCAAAAAGAAAAGGGAGATGACCCAAATAGATAAAATCATGAATGAAAATGGAATTATGACAACCAATCCCTCAGAAATACAAGCAATTATCAGGGAATACTATGAAAAATTATATGCCAATAAATTGGACAACCTGGAAGCAATGGACAAATTCCTAAACACCCACAAACTTCCAAAACTCAAACAGGAGGAAATAGAAAGCTTGAACAGACCCATAACCAGTGAATAAATTGAATCAGTTATAAAATCTCCCAACAAATAAAAGTCCATGGCCAGAAGGCTTCCCTGGGGAATTCTACCAGACATTTAAAGCAGAGATAATACCTATCCTTCTCAAGCAATTCCAAAAAATAGAAAGGGAAGGAAAACTTCCAAACCCATTCTGTGAGGCCAGTATTACTTTGATGCCTAAATCAGACAGAGACCCAGTTAAAAAAGAGAACTACAGGCCATTATCTCTCTTGAATATGGATGCAAAAATTCTCAATAAGATGCTAGCAAATCGAATTCAACAGCATATAAAAAGAATTATTCACCATGATCAAGTGGGATTCATTCCTGGGATGCAGGGCTGGGTCAACATTCGCAAATCAATCAACGTGATACATCACATTAATAAAAGAAAAGATAAGAACCATATGATCCTGTCAATCGATGCAGAAAAAGCATTTGACAAATACAGCACCCTTTCTTAATAAACACCTTCGAGAAAGTCGGGATAGAAGGAACATACTTAAAGATCATAAAAGCCATTTATGAAAAGCTCACAGCTAACATCATCCTCAATGGGGAAAAACTGAGAGATTTTTCCCTGAGATCAGGAACATGACAGGGATGCCCACTCTCACTGCTGTTGTTTAACATGGTGTTGGAAGTGCTAGCATCAGCAATCAGACAACAAAAGGAAATTAAAGGCATCAAAATTGGCAAACATGAAGTCAAGCTTTCACTTTTTGCAGACGACATGATATTATACATGGAAAACCCAAGAGACACCACCAAAAGTCGGCTAGATCTGGTACATGAATTCAACAAAGTCGCAGGATACAAAATCAATGTACAGAAATCAGTTGCATTCTTATACACTAACAATGAAGCAACAGAAAGACAAATAAAGAAACTGATCCCATTCACAATTGCACCAAGAAGCATGAAATACCTAGGAATAAATCTAACCAAAGATGTAAAAGATCTGTATGCTGAAAACTATAGAAAGCTTATGAAGGTAATTGAAGAAGATATAAAGAAATGGAAAGACATTCCCTGCTCATGGATTGGAAGAATAAATATTGTCAAAATGTCAATACTACCCAAAGCTATCTACACATTCAATGCAATCCCAATCAAAATTGCACCAGCATTCTTCTCGAAACTAGAACAAGCAATCCTAAAATTCATATGGAACCACAAAAGGCCCCGAATAGCCAAAGTAATTTGGAAGAAGAAGACCAAAGCAGGAGGCATCACAATCCCAGACTTTAGCCTCTACTACAAAGCTGTAATCATCAAGACAACATGGTATTGGTACAAAAACAGACACATAGACCAATGGAATAGAATAGAAACCCCAGAACTAGACCCACAAATGTATGGCCAACTAATCTTTGACAAAGCAGGAAAGAACATCCAAAGGAAAAAAGTCTCTTTAACAAATGGTGCTGGGAGAACTGGACAGCAACATGCAGAAGGTTGAAACTAGACCACTTTCTCACACCATTCACAAAAATAAACTCAAAATGGATAAAGGACCTGAATGTGAGACAGGAAACCATCAACACCCTAGAGGAGAAAGCAGGAAAAGAACTCTCTGACCTCAGCCGTAGCAATCTCTTACTCGATACATCCCCAAAGGCAAGGGAATTTAAAGCAAAAATGAACTACTGGGACCTTATGAAGATAAATGCTTCTGCACAGCAAAGGAAACAATCAACAAAACTAAAAGGCAGCCAACGAAATGGGAAAAGATATTTTCAAATGACATATCGGACAAAGGGCTAGTATCCAAAATCTATAAAGAGCTCCCCAAACTCCACACCCGAAAAACAAATAACCCAGTGAAGAAATGGGCAGAAAACATTAATGGACACTTCTCTAAAGAAGACATCCGGATGGCCAACAGGCACATGAAGAGATGCTCAACATCGCTCCTCATCAGGGAAATACAAATCAAAACCACACTCAGATATCCCCTCATGCCAGTCAGAGTGGCCAAATGAACAAATCAGGAGACTGTAGATGCTGGCGAGGATGTGGAGAAACGGGAACCCTCTTGCACTGTTGGTGGGAATGCAAACTGGTGCAGCCACTCTGGAAAACAGTGTGGAGGTTCCTTAAAAAATTAAAAATATACCTACCCTATGACCCAGAAGTAGCACTGCTAGGAATTTATCCAAGGGATACAGGAGTACTGATGCATAGGGGCACTTGTTCCCCAATGTTTATAGCAGCACTCTCAACAATAGACACATTGTGGAAAGAGCTTAAATGTCCATCAACTGATGAATGGATAAAGAAATTGTGGTTTATATACACAATGGAGTACTACGTGGCAATGAGAAAGAACGAAATATGGCCCTTTGTAACAACGTGGGTGGAACTGGAGCGTATGATGCTAAGTGAAATAAGCCATACAGAGAAAGACAGATACCATATGTTTTCACTCTTATATGGATCCTAAGAAACTTAACAGAAACCCATGGGCGGGGGGGCGGGGGTGATGAGGTTAGAGTGGGAGAGAGCCAAAGCATAAGAGACTCTTAAAACTGAGAACAAACTGATGGCTGATGGGGGGGGTGGGAGGGAGTGAAGGGTAGGTGATGGGCATTGAAGTGGGATATTTTGGGATGAGCACTGGGTGTTGTATGGAAACCAATGTGACAATAAATTTCATATATTAAGAAAAACTAAACATGATAAAAAGAGAAAAAAGAAGATCATTATTATATAAAGATAAAGGGGCAATATATCAAGAAGATCTAATAATCATAAATATTTAGGCACTAAATATTGGAGCACCTAATTATAGAAATAATAAGCAGACTTAAAGTAAGATATAAATATCAATATAATAATAGTTGGGGATATTAATATCCTATTCTTAACAATGCATAGATCAGAGAATCAATAAGGAAACAGCAGATTCAAACATGATAGACCAAATAGACCTATCCAACATATTCACAACATTCTAATAACACCAGAACATACATTATTCTTGAGTGTCAGTAAAACTTTTTTAGGATAGATCATATGTTAGCCCACAAAAAAAAAGTCTTAGACATTTCAAGACTGTAATCAAATAAAATATCATCTCTGACTATAATGGTATGAAACTAGAAATAGTGGTGCCTGAGAGGCTCAGTCAGTTAAGTGTCCAGCTCTTGATTTTAGCTCAGGTCATGATCTCATGATTCATGAGTTCAAGCCTTTTATCAGTTTCTGTGTTGACAACACAGAGCTTGCTTAGTATTCTCTCTCCCTCTCTCTCTGCCCCTCCTTTGTTTCCTTTCTATGTCTCTCCTTCATGATAAACAAAAAGAAACTGTAAAAAATAGAAATAAGCAACATGAAGGAAACAAAAATAAATATTGAGTACATGTAAATTAATAGCACTATCCTGAAGAACTAATGTATTAAAAAAGAAAGTAAAAGGAAAATTAAAAAGTACCTTGAGACAAAGGAAAATGGAAACACTACATATGAAAATTTAAAGAATGAAATAAAAGCACTTCTAAGAGGAAGTTAATAACAAATAATGCCTACATGAAGAAATAACAACAACAAATTGAAAATAAACAACCTAACTCTCTGCCTCAATAAACTAAAAAAAAAAAAAAAAAAGATCAGAGTTCAAAATTGGCAGAAGGAGGGTTTTAAGAAAGTTTAAAGCAGAAATAAATGAAAGAGAGAACAGACAAAACAATAGAAAAGATTAAGAAAACTAAGAGATGGTTCCTTGAAAAGATAGACAAAACTGAGAAACTTTTAGCTAGATTAAGCAAGAAAAAAAGAGAGAGGAACCAAATTAATGAAACTATTAAGAGGAGATATTAAAACTAGTAACAAAGAAACGTGAAGTATCGCAAGAAGTTACCATTTTTTAACGTGTATTTATTTATTTTTTGAGAGACAGAGATAGAAAGACAGTGGGGGAGAGATACAGAGAAAAGGAGACAGAGAATCACAAGCATGCTCCACAGTCATCAATGCAGAGCCTAACATGGGGCTAGAACTTACAAACTGTGAGATCATGACCTGAGCCAAAACCAGAGTTGGGCACTAACTGACTGAGACACCCAGGAACCCCAAGAAGTTACTATTTAAAAATATATACCAACATATTGCACACCAAAGAATAAATAGAAAAAAATGCATAGAAACATACAACCCACCAAGACTGAATCAGGAATAAATAAAAAAATTTAACAGAACAATTATTAGTAAGGATATGGAATCAGTAATGAAACGTTTCCCATGAAGTACAGCTGAAGACCAGATGGCTTCACTGGTGAATTCTACTAAACATTCAAAGAATTAATACCAATACTTCTTAAAATCTTCCAAAAAGTTGAAAAGGACTAGTTTTACAAGGCCTGCATCATCTTGATACCAAAACCAGAAAAGAATAGCAACAGTAAAGAAAAGTACAGACTTATAGTTCCTGATAAATATAGATGAAAAATTCTCAGTAAAATACTAGGAATCCTAATTCAGCACTGCCTTAAAAGAATCTTTCACCATGTTCAAGCAGGATTTATTCCTGAGATGCAAGGATGGTTCATCAAACACAAATCCAAATGTAATACATCACATTAATTAAATAAAATGTAAAATGCATGGTCTCAATAGATGCAATAAAATATATAATAATTTAAATTGATGCAGAAAAAGCATTTGACAAATTTCAACAATAGTTATGATAGAAACTCAACAAAATGAGTATAAAAGGATATACATCAACATAATAAAGGCTCAGTGGTGAAAATTTGAAAGCTTTTTCTCTAAGAGCAGGAACAAGACAAGGGTGCTCACTCTCACCACCCCTATTCAACACTGTTCTGTGTAATAGAAGTCCTAGCCCAAGCAATCAGGCAATTAGGCAATCATTCAATCAATCAATCATCAGAATTGTAAAGAAATAAGTGAAATTGTCTCTTTTCATATCATATTCATATTCATTTCATATATAATATGTAAATAATACATATATAACAATATTTATATTATTAACAAATTTGTTTTATAATAATATAAAACACTGACATAAAATAAAATATTACTGTATTTATGTTAATTGTGTATATATGTGTGTGTGTGTATATATATATATATATATATATATATATATATATAAAATGCTAACATCTCCAAAAGATTGAATACAATAAAGAATTTCAGAAAAGTTGAAGGATACAAAATTAACATACAATATCAGTATCATTTGTATACAATAAAATAAATTATCTGAAAAGAAAACTTAGAAAGTGCTCACATTTAAACAGTGATCACATCAAAAACAATAAAATAGTTAGGAGTAATTTTAACCAATGAGGTAAAACATCTCTACAATGTAAACTACAAGGCATTGATGAAAGCAATTGAGTAAAACACAAATAAATGAAAATTATGCCATGTTCATGGATTAGAAGAATGAATATTATTAAATGTCTGTACTACTCCCAAACCATTGATAGGGACAGTTCAAATGCTATCAAAATTTCAGTGGCATTTTTCTTTTAAAAGATGACATAATAATCCTAAAATTTATATGAAAACACAAAGGATTCTGAATAGACAAAGCAATCCTGACAAAGAATGACAAAGAGGGTGGCATCTCACTTCCTGTTTTCAATATTATAAAGATATAGGAAACAAAACAGTATTGTAATGACATAAAAGAAACATGTAAAACAATGGAACAGATTTCAAAGGGTCAAAATAAACTGAAAGGAGCCAAAAAATCTTAATGGGGAAAAAACAGACTCCTCAGTAAGTGGTTCTGACGAATTTGAGATTCACATGTAAAAAAATGAAACTAGACCCCTATCTTACACCACTCACAACAATTAACTTATAATGTATTAAATACTTAAATATAGGACTTAAAACCATAATTTTTTAGAAGAAAACAGGGGAAAAATCTCCTTTACATAGATCTTGGCAAGATTTTTTAAAAAAATATGATATTTAAAGCATAAGCCACTAAATCAAAAATAAACAACTAAGACAACGTCAAAGAAAAATGCACAGGATACCTGGGTGGCTCAGTGGGTTTAGCGTCCAACTCTTGGTTTTGGCTCAGGTCATGATCTCAAGGTTCATGAGTTTGAGCCCCACAATGGGCTCCACACTGTGTCTCTCTCTCCCTCTCTCTCTGCCCTCCCTGGCTTGCTCTCTCTGTCTCTCTCAAAAATAAATAAATAAACTTAAAAGTAAAAAAAAAAAAAGATAGATAAATTCTTCTGCACAGTAAAAGGAACAATAAAAAAATTAAGTCAACTTACTAAATGATAAAATATTTGAAAATGATATCTGATAAAGGATCAACCTCCAAAATACTTAAAGAAATCATATCGTTCAATGAAAAAACAAATAAGTAATAAATAAATTCCCATTCTCTAAAAAATGGGCAAAAAGCATAAGTAGACATCTTCCCAAAGATATATGAATAGCCATAGATACTGAAAAAGGTGCTCAATGTCATTAATCCTTAGGGTAATACAAATTTTTTTAAAAAAAGTTTTAATGTTTATTTACTTTTGAGAGAGAGACAGAGACAGAGGCATAGTGCAAGTGGGGGTGGGGCAGAAAGAATCTGAAGCAGGCTCCAGGCTCCCAGCTGTCAGCACAGACAGCTTGAACACAGGAACCATGAGATCATGACCTGAGCTGAAGTCTGATGTTTAAAAGACTGAGCCATCCAGGCTCCCCAGGGAAATACAAATTGAAATCACAATTGGATGTCATCTCTAGCTGTTTAAATGGATATCATCAAAAAGACAATGCATAACAAATCCTGGCATTGATGTGGAGAAAATGGAGCCCTACTGCACTGTTGTTAGGATTGTAAATTGTTACAGTTATTATGGAAAAAAATATGGAGCTCCGTCAAAATAAAAAAGAAAGAAAATAAGTGCCATATAATCTAGTTATTTCAAATCTTTGAATATATCTAAAGATAACAAAATAATATTTTGAAAAGTTACCTGCAGCTCCAAGTACATAGCAGGATTATTTACAAAATCCAAAACTTGTAAACAACATAAGGGTCCATCAAAGGATGAGTGAATAAAGAAGTTGTAGTATATACATAAATATTTAGTCATGGGAAAGAAGGAAATGCTGTCATTTACAACAACATGAATGGACTTGAAGGCATTATGCTAAGTGAAATAAGTCAGAAAGAAACAAATACTGTATGATCTCACTCATGTGTGGAATCTAAAAAAAAAAAGAAAATCATAGAAAAAAAGAGTAGATTTGTGGTTACTAGAAGCAGAGGTTGGGAGTGGAAGAAATAGAAAAGAGGTGAAAAAATCACAAACATCTGGTTATAAGACAAAAAAAGCAATCTACACATTCAATGCAATCCTTATCAAACAACACCAGCATTCTTCACATAGCTAGAACAAACAACCCTGAAATTTGTATAGAATCACAAAACACTCCGAATCACCAAAGAAAGTAATGTTGAAAAAGAAAACCAAAACTGGAGACCTCACAATTCAAGACTTTCAGGTGAATTACAAAGCTGTAATCATCAAGACAGTATGGTATTGGCAAAAAATAGACACATAGATCAGTGGAAAAGAATAGAAAACCCAGAAATGGACCCAAAAGGCTATGGCCAACTAATCTTCAACAAAGCAGGCAAGAGTATTCAATGGAAAAAAGACAGTCTCTTGAGCAAATGCTACTATGAGAACTGGACAGTGACATGCAGAAGAATAAAACTGGACCACTTTCTTACACAATACACAAAAATAATTTCAAAATGGATGAAAGACCTAAATGTGAGATAGGAAACCATCAAAATCCTAGAGGAGAAAACAGGCATCAACCTCTTTGACCTCAGCCATAGCAACTTCTTACTTGACATGCCTCTGGAGGCAAGGGAAATAAAAGCAAAAATGAACTATTGGGACCTCATCAAGATAAAAAGCTACCACACAGCAAAGGAAGCAATCAATAAAACTAAAAGGCAATCTACAGAATGGGAGAAGACATTTGCAAATGACATATCAGATAAAGGGTGAGTATCCAAAGTGTATAAAGAACTTATCAAAATCAACACCCAAAAAACAAAAAATCTAGTGAAATAATGGGCAGAAGTCATGAATAGACACTCTTCCAAAGATGATATCCAGATGTCTAAGACACACATGAAGATGCCCATCACTAAGTGTCAGGGAAATACAAATCAAAACCACAATGAGATATTATCACCTCATACCTGTCACAATGGCTAAAATGAAAAACTCAATTCAGGAAACAACAGATGTTGGTAAGAATGTGGAGAAAGGGGGACACTTTTGCACTCTTGGGAATGCAAACTGTTGCAGCCACTCTAGAAAACAGTATGGAGGTTACTCACAAAATTAAAAATAGAACTACCCTATGACCCAACAATTGTACTACTAAGAATTTATCCAAAGGTTACAAAAATTCTGATTTGAAGGGGCACATGCACCCCACGTTTATAGAAGTGCTACCAACGATAGCCAAATTATGGAAAGAGACTAAATTTTCATTCGACTGATGAATGGATAAAGAGGTGGTATTTATATACAATGGAATACTACTCAGAGATGAAAAAAAAATGAAATATTGCCATTTGCACAAAGTGGATGGAACTAAAGTGTATTATGCTAAGCAAAACAAGCCAGGAAGAGAAAGAAAGCTATCATATGATTTCAATCAGATGTGGAATTTGAGAAACACAGCAGATGAATACAGGGGAAGATAAGAGAAATAAGATAAAAAGAGAGATGGAGGCAAACCATAAGAGACTCATAAATACAGCAAATAAATAGGTTTGCTGGTGGGGATGTGGGTGGGAAGATGGGTTAAATGGGTGATGGGCATTAAGGAGGGCACTTTTGGGGTTATGTGTAAGAGATGAGTCACTGGGTTGTACTCCTGAAGCCAAGACTACACTGTATTTTAACTAAGTTGAATTTAAAAAATAAAAATAAACATACATATAGACATACATACATACATACATACATAATTACTGAAGTTAGAATGCAAAAGATTACTATGGTTACACTGATGTATGGTACATCTGAAGGTTTTAAAGAACATAGATACTAAGAGTTCTTATGAGAACAAGTTATTTAATTTTGTATATACATGAGATGATGTATGTCAACTAAACATATACTGATCAGGGGCGCCTGGGTGGCTTGGTCGGTTAAGCGTCCTACTTCAGCTCAGGTCATGATCTCACGGTCCGTGAGTTCGAGCCCCGCGTCGGGCTCTGTGCTAACAGCTCAGAGCCTGGAGCCTGTTTCAGATTCTGTGTCTCTCTCTCTCTCTGCCCCTCCCCTGTTCATGCTTTGTCTCTCTCTGTCTCAAAAATAAATAAACGTTAAAAAAATTAAGAAAAAAAAATAAACATATACTGATCATTTCACAATATATATGTTATTATGCAGTACACTGTCAACTTAGTGCTGTATGTCAATTATAGCTCGTTAAAACTATTAAAAACAATAAATATATAATATACATAAAAAGGATTAAACTCTGCAATTAAAAGGCAGAGTTTACCAGAATGGATTAAAAACAAACAAACAAACAAACAAAACACGAGTCAACTCTGTTTTCCACAAGAGTCACATTTAAAAGTCACAGGTACAAATAGGGTGACAATAAAATGATAGAAAAATCCATTCAAGCAATAATCAAAAAAAGAGCTGGAGTGACTATACTAATAATTGACAAAACAAACTTTTTGCTAAAGACACAAGGATAATTTATTTTATTTTATTTTATTATTATTTTTAAATATAACTCATTTTCAAATTGGCTTCCATACAACACCCAGTGATCATCCCAACAAGTGCCCTCCTCAATGCCCATCACCCACTTTTCCCTCTCCTGCACCTCCCTTCAAATCTCAGTTTGTTCTCTGTATTTAAGAGTCTCTTATGGTGTGCCTCCTTCCCTCTCTGTTTGTAACTATTTTTCCCCTTCCTGTACCCCATGGTCTTCTGTTAAGTTTCCCAAGATCCACATATGAGTGAAAACATATATCTTTCTCTGACTGACTTATTTCACTTAGCATAATACCTTCCAGTTCCATACATGTTGCTGCAAATGGCAGGATTTCATTTTTTCTCTTTGCCAAGTAGTATCCACTGTATATATAAACCACATCTTCTTTATCCATTCATCAGTTCATGGACATTTAGGATCTTTCCATAATTAGGCTATTGTTTAAAGTGCTGTTATAAACATTGGGGTACGTGCGCAATGATAAAATTGTCAATCCTTCAAGAACATATAGCAATCATGAATATATATGCCTCAAACAACAAAGCTTTACAATAAATTATTTTAAAGCTTACATAATTGGAAGAGAAATACACAATTCAACAGCAATAATGAAATACAATATCCCACTTTACATAATGGATAGGATAACTTCAGACAGATATTTCATGTGGAAACAGAACACTTGAGTATAAACCAACTCAACCTAACTATGGAGCACTCAACCCAACAGTAAGAGAATACACATTTTTGACACATGTACATGAAACATTCTCCAAGATATATCATATGTAATGCCATAAAGAAATCTTAATACATTTAAAGGATTGAGATCATCCTAACTATATTCTTTAAACACATGGAAAAAATTCAAAATTAATAACTGAATGAAATTTTAGAAATTAAAAATTATATGGAAATTTTAAAACATTCTGCTTAAAAATAAATGGGTCAAATAGGAAATAACATTAAAAACTAGAAAGTACTTTGGTATTAAAGAAAATGAAAAAAAACAACAAAGTAAATATGGGACACCGTTAAGATCATGCTTAAAAGGAAATTTACAACTTTAAACACCTTATTGAAGAAGAAGATATGAAATCAATAATCTCATACTGTACCTTAAACTTTATGCAATGGAACAAACTAAACCCATAGCCAGCATTAAAAAAGAAATAATAAAGATTAGAATTAAAATAGTGAAATAGGTAATTAAAACAAAAACGATGAGATCACAAGTTGTTGTTGTTGTTATTGTTTTTGGAAGATGTCAATGCAATTAAAAAACTTTTGGCTAAGTTCAGAAAGGAAAAGAAAGATAAAAATAACAAAACCAGAAGTGAATGAAGGTATATACTGTAAACTTCACATAAATAAATGAAAAGATTATAAGGCAATATGAAGAATTGCATAAAAAGAAATTAGGAAACCTAGATAAAATCAACAAATTCCTTGAAAGACAAAAACTATAAAACAGAGGAATAAATGAAAATGTGAATATACAGATAACAAGTAAAGATGTTTAATTAATAACGAATAGGGTACTAAACAAAACAAAACAAAAAGCCCAGGAACAGTTGGCCACACTTCACAATTATATTAAACATTTAAGGTAGAATTAATATCAAATCTTCACAAACTCTATGAAAGAACAATGAAAAGTTTCCAACGCATTACATCAAGCTAATATTACCCTGATACCAATAGCAAACAAACAAATAAATACACTATGGGGGCATTTCCTTATGATTATAAATGCAAAATTTCTAAAAAAAATACAAGCAAAATCCAATGACATATAAAAAGCATCGTAAACATGACCAAAATGGATTTATTCTCTGGAATACAAGGTTGAAATAATATGTCAAAACAAATCAGTGTGCTGTTCTATTTCAATTGCAGAAAGGACAAACATCACATGATAATCCCAATAAGATGCAGAAAAATCTTATGGCATGATTCAAAAACTTTCATGATAAAAACACTCAAATAAGGAATAGAAAGAAACTTCTTCAAACTGACAAAGTAACCTGTGAAAAATCCACAGCTACATCATAATGGTGAGGGACTGATTGCATTCACCTTTAGATGAGAAACAAGACAAATGTGTCTGATTTCACCACTTCCATTTAACCTTCCACTGGAGTTTCTAGCAATGACAATCAGGTGAGAAAAATAAGTAAAAAACATAGAAATGGAAAATAGAGAAATAAAATTACTTTGTAAAAAATTACTTTTCTAATGGCATAATCATTTATATAGTAAATCCTAAAGTGTCAAGAAAAACTATTAGAGCTAATAAGCCAATTCAGTAAGTACTTTAGTATATGAGATCAATATACTAAAAATAAATTGTATTTCTATACACTAGCAACAAAAAATTGAAAATGAATACAATTTTATCTATAAGAGCATGAAAAAAATCACTTAAGAACAAATATAAACAAAATGAAGATTTGAACATAGTAAGCTTCAAAATATCATTGAAAGCATCAAAAAAATTCTAAGAAAATAAAATAATATTCCATTTGTAAGAATTAGAAGTCTTAATATTTTTAGTATTAATACATTCTAAACTTATCTACAGATTCAGTGAGATCCCTATCAAAATTCCAACTGCATTTTTCTCAGCAATTAGTAGCTGAAACTTTAGTGACAAGCTGACACTAAAATTCTTATGTAAATAAAATGATACAGAATAACCAAAACAATCTTGAAGACCAACAAATTTGGAGGGCTTACACTTCCAAATCCAAAACCTTGCTACAAAGCTGCAGTAGTAATCAAGACAGTGTGATACTGTCATAAGAATAAAAATGTACACCAATAAAATAAAAGAGTTCAGAAATATACCTATCCATTAGCATCGGTTGATTATCAACATGGGTAATAAGACATTGATAGGGAAATAATAATCTTTTCAACAAACGGTGCTAGGACAACTTAATCTACACATGTAAAAGAATGAAGTTAGGCCCACAATTTACATCATACACTGTTGCAGGGAGTATGACCGGAGTCGCAAAGATGAGTCCACAAACAAAGTGCAGTTAAGTGAGGGTCCTCATACTTGAGTTGGAACGAGGCCCCAACTCTAGAATGAAGCTTCTTTTTATTAGGATAATTGCTAAATACTATGTGCATAAAGTCAGCTAAGCAAGTGTGTTAATCAATCTAATGGTTTAGCTTTTCAAGGTTGAATTTCGAGTTAATTGGTTTCTATATCACTAGGAAGGGTCAGGTGTGAAGGAGGATCAGCCCCTACAATGTTAAGAACCACAGCCACGTTCAGCTGCGTAAACATGTCCTAAGGCCTTGCACCTTCGCCAGCCCTTCCCTTTTGAAGTATTTTCCTTTGATGCTTCTCTCCTGCATCTCCCACAATACACAAAACTGACAATTGGATTAAATACCCAAATCTAAGATACAAACTTAAAAAAAAAACCACTTAGCAGAAAACTGAGTTGTAAATCTTTACAACTTTGAATTAGGCAGCAGTTTCGCAGAGAAAGCATCAAAAATAAGAACAACTGCTATGGACTGAATGTCTGAGTTCCCTCATAATCCTGATGCTGCAGAGTTAATCACCTATATGATGGTATTTGGAAGTGGGGCTTTGGGGGAAGTAATTAGCTTAAAATGATATCATGAGGGTGAGATGGGATTAGAGTCCTTATATGAGAAGGAAGAGATCAGAGCTCTCTCTTCCTCTCCATCACAGGAAGACACAGTGAGAAGGTGGCAGTTTATGTCAGGAAGAGAGTTCTCACCAGGAACCAAATCTACTGGCACCTTGATCTTGGACTTTTCCACTCTTCAGAACTATGAGTAATAAATATTTGTCATTTAAGCTAACAAGTCTATTGTATCTTGTTATGGCAGCCAGAGGTGACTAAGGCAGCAACCAAAGAAAATAATACATAAAGTGGACTTTGTCAAAAATTTAAAACTTTAATGCTTCAAAAGATACTATTGAAAAAGTAAAAAGTAAACCCATTGAGTGGGAGAAAATATCTGCAAATGATATGCCTGACAATAAATGTTTTTTAAAATATAAAAGGACACGTAAAAATCAACAATTAAAGTGCAAGTAACCCAATTAATATATGGACAAAGAGTATGAATAGATATCTCTCCAAAGAAACTATACAAATGATGAAATCTTCTGCAGAGTGAAGGAAACAATCAATGAAACTAAAAGGCTACCTTCGGATTGGGAGGTCATATCATAATTGCCAAGGATATCTGATAAAGTGTTAGTATTCAAAATACATAAAGAACTTATGAAATTTAACACCAAAAATCAAATAATCTTCTTTAAAAATGGGCAGAAGACATGAATAGACACTTTTTCAAAGACATACAAATGGCTAACAGACACATGAAAAGATGCTCAATATCACTCTTAATCAGGGAACTATGAATTAAAATTATGGTGAGATATCAACTCACAACTATCAAAATGACTAAAACGAACAGTAAAGGAAACAATAGGTCTTGGCAAAGATGCAGAGAAAGGGGAACCCTCTTACACTGTTGGTGGGAATGCAAACTGGTGCAGCCACTCTGGAAAACTGGATGGAGGTTCCTCAAAAAGTTAACTTATGTACAAAAAGTACAAAAAGTACTACCTTATGTCCCAGCAATTGCACTACGAGGTATTTTCCCAAAAGATACAAAAATACTGATCTGAAGGGATACATGCACTCGATGTTTATAGTAGCATTATCAACAATAGCCAAATTATTGAAAGAGCCCAAATGTCCATTGACTGACAAATGGATAAAGAAGAGGTGGTATATTTATGTATACAATCAAATTTTACTCAGCCATTATAAGGAAAGAAATCTTGCCATTTGCAAAACTGTTGATGGAGCTAGAGTATTATGCTAAGCAAAATACATCAGTCAGAGAAAAACAAATACCATATGATTTCATTCATATGTGGAATTTAATATATAAAATAGATGAACATAGTGGGGAAAAAGAGAGAGGCAAACCAAGAAACAGACTCAACTATGGCAAACAAACAGGGTTACTGGAGGGGAGGTGGGCAGAGGATCAGTAAAATGGGTGATGTATATTAAGGAGGGCAGTTGTGATGAGAACTGGGTGTTGTATGTAAGTGAAGAATCACTAAATCCTATACCTTAAACTAATATTACACTGTATGTTAACTAACTGGAATTTAAAAAAAAACTTGAAACCACAAAAAAACCCCACATAAACAAATGTCCAATAAAGACATGAAAAGATGTTTGTCAAAACCACAATAATAGATGAGGAAAGGAAGATGGCAGAGCAAGAGGATCCTGAGTTCCCCACCTCCAATAGATCAACCAAGGCAATAACAGCATATTTTGCTATTTAGTCTGAAGACTGGCAGAACAAATATTCTACAGATAATCATGGGGAAAACGCCACATTGGAAAGGATAGTGAGGGCAAAGATGCAATTTACAACCAAACTCTCATCCAAACACCCAGAAATGAGAGTGGCATTATAACCAGGGAGGAGCAAAGGGGTCAAATCCCACAAAGGCAGCAGTGACCCTGAACCCACACACAGGAAGGCAAGTTCCCATAAGGTCTGACTTTGAGAATTAGGCTTAAATTTGGGGGCTTTAAAAATCATCAGAGCTTAACTCTAGGAGAGTCAGAGGGTGATAGGAAACTGACGTTCCACCTTAAGGGATATTATGCTAAATAACTAGGCTCAAGACACATACAGAAGCAGCAGTTTGGAAACCACCTGTGGTATATGTGGAGATTTATTGGTGAATTTTAGGATGTGTGCCAGAAGGTGTCTGAAGTAGCTTTCTCGAGGAACAAAAGTTCTGGCAAGCACCACTTTTCTCACTCTTCACCAGCATTGATATCCAGACAGTTTTTTGAGTAATTTCTGACACTATGCATCAACCTTTCCAACACTGTATGCCCTGCCCAGAGTTTTCCTGTTTGCCACTCCATGCAACAACCATATCCTGGCAGGTGCCCTTTCAAAGCAGTTCCCACACCAACAAACACGGTAGGCAGCCCCATCCAAGAACAGTATCCCCCTAAAGCTACTCCTGCCCTTGGTAGGTGAGGAGCAAACCCTGCCCACCACCTCACCCACAGCAGTCACAGCAGCTCATTGGAGACAGTCAGGCTGAGGGTCAGCTTAGCATCTATAGTCAGGCATTCCAGAAATGTTTGGGACAAACCCTGCCCACCATTGTACCCACAGTAGTCACAGTGACTCATTAAAGACAGCCAGGCTGAAGGCTAGCATATCTCCATGGATCACAGGGCAGCAGCAGCCAGGACCCAAAGACATATGTAATGGAATGCAACAGAGCTGCATAGCAAAAAAGAAAAAGAAATAATAATGAGAATAGGTTAAGGATCTTTGTGACATCATCTTACATAGTAACGTTTATTTTTTTTAATCTTTATTGTATTTGAGAACTGAGGGGGAAAGGAAGGAGACAGAAAGAGAAAGAGAGAGAGAGAATCCTAAGCAGGCTCCATGTTATCAGCACAGAGCCTTATGTGGGGCTTGATCTCATAAACTGTGGGATCATGACCTGAGCCAAAATCAAGAGTTGGATGCTTAACCTATTGAGACACCCAAGCACCCCTCACATAGTAACATATAAATTAGAGGAACCCCAGAAGGATAAGAGAAAGACAAGGGAGCAGAAAATATATTTGAAGAAATAATAGCTGAATACTCTCCTAATATGGGTAAGGAAGACAATATATCTAGGTCCAGGAAGCACAGAGAGTTCCCCAAAAGATGAACACAAGGATGTCCATACCAAGGAAAAAAAATAAATGGCAACAATTACAGATAAAGAGAGATTTTTAAATGCAGCAAGATAAAAGAAAACAGTTACACACTGTTTGGGAAACACCATATGGCTGACAGTTCATTTCTCAGCAGAAATTTTGCAAACCAAAAATGCTAAAAGGAAAAATCCTACACCCAGAACACCTTATTCAGCAATATTATTATTGAGAATTGAACAAGAGATAAAGAATTTCACAGACATTTTCTGCTATTTTGTCATTAGTGTATAGAAACTCATATTTCTGCATGTTAACTTTGTATCCTACAACCTTAATGCATTCACTTATTATTTTTAGTAGTTTATTTTTCATGGAGTCTTTATAGTGTTCTATATATAATATTATATCATTTGCAAATAGTGACAATTTTACTTCTTCCTTACCAACTTTTATTGCCTTATTGTTATGGCTATAACTTTCAGTAGTAGTTGAATAAGTGGTGAGTGTAGACATCCCTGTCTTGTTATTGAACTTAAAGCTCTCAGTTTTTCACCATTGAGTATAATGATGTCTGTGGATTTTTCAAATATGGCTTTTATTGTGCTTGGTATGTTCCTTCTATAACTAGTTTGTTGAGATTTTTTTAAATCATGAAATGATGTTAAATTTTGTCAAATCCTTTATATGCTTCTTATTGAGATCATCATATGATTTCTATCCTTATTTTGTTAATCTGGTGGATCACATTTATTTGATAAAAAACACTAATTCAAAAAGATATATGCAGAGAACGAAGTCTCCGGAACCAAGCACAGACGAAAGGACCACGGAAGAGGGTAGGAAGGGTGGAGAGGCCATGCGCGTTCCACGGACTGGCAGGAGGGAGCCAGGGTGGAGAGGTGGCCCCCCGGCCAACCAGAGCCCTCCAGTCTGGCTTGCAAAAGTGGACAGGCTGGACGGAGGGTGTTCCGACAGCAAGCTGGAATTGACATCCGGAGGTTATAAGCTAACAGCTCTGCTCAGAGAACGGGAGGGCTGGAGGACAACAGGAGGGAGAGTTGTTGAGCCCCGGACGACAGAGCTCAGCTTGGTGGGGAACAAAGGTGCTCACCAGCGCCATCTCCCTCGCCCAGCCCCCAGCCAATATCCCAAAGGGAACCAGTTCCTGCCAGGGAACTTGCTTGCACTGCACAAACACCCAATGTTGTGCTTCTGCAGATCCATCCCTCCGGCAGGTCTAACTCCCTCCTGGTGCCACAGGGACCCTCCTGAAGTGGATCTCAGAAGGAAAAGCAAGCTGAGCCTGCCACTCCCACCCCTGTGCACCTTGCCAATCCACCCCAGCTGATATGCCAGATCACCAGCACCACAAGCCTGGCAGTGTGCAAGTAGCCCAGACAGGCCACGCCACCCCACAGTGAATCCTGCCCCTAGGAGAGGGGAAGAGAAGGCACACACCAGTCTGACTGTGGCCCCAGCAGTGGGATGGGGGCAGACATCAGGTCTGACCACAGCCCCGCCCACCAATGCAAGTTATTCAAGACAGCACAGGAGAAGTGCCCCACAGTCCCACAACACTCCAGGGACTATCCAAAATGACAAAACGGAAGAATTCCCCTCAAAAAAATCTCCAGGAAATAACAACAACTAACAAACTGATCAAAAATGATTTAAACAATATAACAGAAAGTGAATTTAGAATAATAGTCATAAAATTAACTGCTGGGCTTGAAAACAGTATAAAGGACAGCAGAGAATCTATTACTAAAGAGATCAAGGGACTAAGGAACAGCCAGGAGGAGCTAAAAAATGCTATCAACGGGTTGCAAAATAAAATGGAGACAACTACGGCTCGGATTGAAGAGGCAGAGGAGAGAATAGGTGAACTAGAAGATAAAATTATGGAAAACGAAGAAGCTGAGAAAAAGAGAGATACAAAAATCCAGGAGTATGAGGGGAAAATTAGAGAAATAAGTGATGCACTAAAGAGAAATAATCTACGCATACTTGGTATTCCAGAGGAGGAAGAGAGAGGGAAAGGTGCTGAAGGTATACTTGACGAAATCATAGCTGAGAACTTCCTGGATTTGGGGAAGGAAAAAGGCATTGCAGTCCAAGAGGCACAGAGAACTCCCTTCAGACGAAACTTGAATTGATCTTCTGCACGACATATCATAGTGAAACTGGCAAAATACAAGGATAAAGAGGAAATTCTGAAAGCAGCTAGAGATAAACGTGCTCTAACATATAAAGGGTGACCTATAAGACTTGTGACCGATCTCTCTACTGAAACTTGGGAGGCCAGAAAGGAATGGCAGGAGATCTTCAATGTGTTGAACAGAATAAATATGCAGCTGAAAATCCTTTATCCAGCAAGTCTGTCATTTAGAATAGAAGGAAAGATAAAAGTCTTCCCAAACAAACAGAAACTGAAGGAATTTGTCACCACTAAACCAGCCCTACAAGACATCCTAAGGGGGATCCTGTGAGATAAAGTACCAGAGACATTGCTACAAGCATGAAACCTATGGACATCACAATGACTCTAAACCCATATCTTTCTATAATAACACCGAATGTAAATGGACTAAATGCGCCAACCAAAAGACATAGGGTATCAGAAAGGATAAAAAAACAAGACCCATCTATTTGCTGTCTACAAGAGACTCATTTTAGACCTGAGGACACCTTTAGATTGAGAGTGAGGGGATGGAGAAATATTTATCATGCCACTGGAAGTCAAAAGAAAGCTGGAGTAGCCATACTTATATAAGACAAACTAGACTTTAAATTAAAGGCTGTAACAAGAGATGAAGAAGGGCATTATATAATAATCACAGGGTCTATCCATCAGGAAGAGCTAACAATTATAAATGGCTATGCGCCAAATACAGGAGCCCCCAAATATATAACACAATTACTCACAAACATAAGCAAACTTATTGATAAGAATGTGGTAATTGCAGGGGACTTTAACACTCCACTTACAGAAATGGATAGATCATCTAGACACACGGTCAAGAAAGAAACAAGGGCCCTGAATGATACATTGGATCTGATGGACTTGACAGATATATTTAGAAGTCTGCAACCCAAATCAACAGAATATACATTCTTCTCGAGTGCACATGGAACATTCTCCAAGATAGATCATATACTGGGTCACAAAACAGCCCTTCATAAGTATACAAGAAATGAAATCATACCATGCATACTTTCAGACCACAATGTGATGAAGCTTGAAATCAACCACAGGAAAAAGTCTGGAAAACCTCCAAAAGCATAGAGGTTAAAGAACACCCTACTAAAGAATGAATGGGTCAACCAGGCAATTAGAGAAGAAATTAAAAAATATATGGAAACAAACTAAAATGAAAATACTATCCAAACGCTTTGGGATGCAGCGAAGGCAGTCCTGAGAGGAAAATACATTGCAATCTAGACTTATTTCAAGAAACAAGAAAAATCCCAAATACAAAATCTAACAGCACACCTAAAGGAAATAGAAGCAGAACAGCAAAGGCAGCCTAAACCCAGCAGAAGAAGAGAAATAATAAAGATCAGAGCAGAAATAAACAATATAGAATCTAAAAAAACTGTAGAGCAGATCAACGAAACCAAGAGTTGGTTTTTTGAAAAAATAAACAAAATTGACAAACCTCTAGCCAGGCTTCTCAAAAAGAAAAGGGAGATGACCCAAATAGATAAAATCATGAATGAAAATGGAATGATTACAACCAATCCCTCAGAGATACAAACAATTATCAGGGAATACTATGAAAAATTATATGCCAGCAAATTGGACAACCTGGAAGAAATGGACAAATTTCTAAACACCCACACTCTTCCAAAACTCAATCAGGAGGAAATAGAAAGCTTGAACAGACCCATAACCAGCGAAGAAATTGAATCGGTTATCAAAAATCTCCCAACAAATAAGAGTCCAGGACCAGATGGCTTCCCAGGGGAGTTCTACCAGATGTTGAACTCTATCCTTCTCAAGGTATTCCAAAAAATAGAAAGGGAAGGAAAACTTCCAGACTCATTCTAGGAAGCCAGAATTACTTTGATTCCTAAACCAGACAGAGACCCAGTAAAAAAAGAGAACTACAGGCCAATATCCCTGATGAATATGGATGGAAAAATTCTCAATAAGATACTAGCAAATCGAATTCAACAGCATATAAAAAGAATTATTCACCATGATCAAGTGGGA
This sequence comes from Panthera tigris, assembly GCF_018350195.1. Taxonomy (NCBI): domain Eukaryota; kingdom Metazoa; phylum Chordata; class Mammalia; order Carnivora; family Felidae; genus Panthera; species Panthera tigris. The sequence goes on along the minus strand of NC_056677.1, from coordinate 67,884,412 downwards.
TTCATTCCTGGACTGCAGTGCTGGTTCAACATTCGCAAATCAATCAACGTGATACATCACATTAATAAAAGAAAAGATAAGAAACATATAATCCTGTCAATCGTTGCAGATTAGGCCTTTGACAAAATTCAGCACACTTTCTTAATAAAAACCCTCGAGAAAGTCGGGATAGAAGGAACATACTTAAAGATCATAAAAGCCATTTATGAAAAGCCCACAGCTAACATCATCCTCAATGGGGAAAACCTGAGAGCTTTTTCCCCGAGATAAAGAACATGACAGGGATGTCCACTCTCACCGCTGGTGTTTAACATAGTGTTGGAAGTGCTAGCATCAGCAATCAGACACAAAAAGAAATCAGAGGCATCAAAATTGGCAAAGATGAAGTCAACTTTCACTTTTTGCAGATGACATGGAATACCCGATAGACTCCACCGAAAGTCTGCTAGAACTGATACATGAATTTAGCAAAGTTGCAGGATACAAAATCAATGTACAGAAATCAGTTGCATTCTTATCCACTTATCCATCCATAATGAAGCAACAGAAAGACAAATAAAGAAACTGATCCCTTTCACAATTGCACCAAGAAGCATAAAATACCTAGGAATAAATCTAACCAAAGATGTAAAAGATCTGTATGCTGAAAACTATAGAGAGCTTATGAAGGGAATTGAAGAAGATATAAAGAAATGAAAAACATTTCGTGCTCATGGATCGGAAGAATAAATATTGTCAAAATGTCAATACTACCCAAACCTATCTACACATTCAATGCAATCCCAATCAAAATTGCACCAGCATTCTTCTCGAAACTAGAACAAGCAATCCTAAAATTCATATGGAACCACAAAAGGCCCCGAATAGCCAAAGTAATTTTGAAGAAGAAGACCAAAGCGGGAGGCATCACAATCCCAGACTTTAGCCTCTACTACAAAGCTGAAATCATTATGACAGCATGGCATTTGCACAAAAACAGACACATAGATCAATGGAATAGAATAGAAACCCCAGAACTAGACCCACAAACGTATGGGCAACTAATCTTTGACAAAGCAGGAAAGAATATCCAATGGAAAAAAGAGAGTCTGTTTAACAAATGGTGCTGGGAGAACTGGATAGAAACATGCAAAAGATTGAAACTAGACCACTTTCTTACACCATTCACAAAAATAAACTCAAAATGGATAAAGGACCTGAATGTGAGACAGGAAACCATCAAAACCCTAGAGGAGAAAGCAGGAAAAGACCTCTCTGACCTCAGTCGTAGCAATTTCTTACTTGACACATCCCCAAAGTCAAGGGAATTAAACGCAAAAATGAACTACTGGGACCTTATGAAGATAAAAAGCTTCTTTACAGCAAAAGAAACAACCAACAAAACTAAAAGGCAACCAACAGAATGGGAAAAGATATTTTCAAATGACATATCAGACAAAGGGCTAGTATCCAAAATCTATAAAGAGCTCCCCAAACTCCACAGCCGAAAAGCAAATAACCCAGTGAAGAAATGGGCAGAAAACATGAATAGACAGTTCTCTAATGCAGACATCTGGATGGCCAACAGGCACATGAAGAGATGCTCAACGTTGCTCCTCATCAGGGAAACACAAATCAAAACCACACTCAGATATCACCTCACGCCAGTCAGAGTGGCCAAAATGAACAAATCAGGAGACTATAGATGCTGGAGAGGATGTGGAGAAACGGGAACCCTCTTGCACTTTTGGTGGGAATGCAAACTGGTGCAGCCACTCTGGAAAAGTGTGGAGGTTCCTCAGAAAATTAAAAATAGACCTACCCATTTACCCCGCAATAGCACTGCTAGGAATTTACCCAAGGGATACAGGAGTACTGATGCATAGGGCCACTTGTACCCAAATGTTTATAACACCACTCTCAACAATAGCCAAATTTTGGAAAGAGCCTAAATGTCCTTCAACTAATTAGTGGATAAAAAAAATTGTGGTTTATATACACAATGGAGTACTACGTGGCAATGAGAAAGAATGAAATATGGCCCTTTGTAGCAACACGGAAGGAACTGGAGAGTGTGATGCTAAGTGAAATAAGCCATACAGAGAAATATAGATACTATATTGTTTCACTCTTATGTGGATCCTGAGAAACTTAACAGAAACCCATGCGGGAGGGGAAGGAAAAAAAAAAGAGGTTAGAGTGGAAGAGAGCCAAAGCATAAGAGACTCTTAAAAACTGAAAACAAACTGAGGATTGATGGGGGGTGGGAGGGAGGGGAGGGTGGGTGATGTTATTGAGGAGGGCACCTTTTGGGATGAGCACTGGGTGTTGTATGGAAACCAATTTGACAATAAACTTCATATATTGAAAAAAAAAGACATATGCACCCCCTAACTTTACTGATACATTATATAAAATAGCCAAGATACAGAAACAATATAAATGTCAATTGATAGCTTAATGGATAAATAATTGTGATTATATATATATATATATATATATATATATATATATTACACATAAAAAATGAGTTTGTGATGGGGCATCAGCATGGCTCAGTCAAGCATCCAACTTTGGCTCAGGTCATGATCTCATGGTTCATGAGTTTGAGCCATGTGTTGGGCTCTGTGCTGACAGCTCAGAGCCTGTAGACTGCTTCAGATTCTGTGTCTCCCTCTCTCTCTGCCCCTCCCTTGCTCATTCTCTGTCTCTCAAAAATAAGTAAACATTAAAAAATATTTAAAAAATCATTTTGTGCCATTTTAAAAAACATGAATGGATCAGAGGGCACTATGCTAAAAATAAGTCAGAGAAAGACAAATACCAGATGATTTCATTTATTTGTGGAATTAAAAAAAAAACATAACAAATGAACAAGGAAAAAATAGCAGAAACAGATCCAATATTCGCAGAACAAACTAATGGTTGCCAGAAGGGTTGGAGGATGAGCAAAATGGTGAAGGGGTGTGGAAGGTACTAGGTTACAGTTATGGAATGAATAAGTCACAGGGATGGATGTTACATCATAGGGAATATAGTCAATGGTATTGTAGTACTGCTGAATGGTGACAGATATTAATTGCATTTGTGGTGAATATAGCATAACTTATATAGTTGTCAAATCACTATATTGTACACCTGAAACTAAAGGAACATTATGTGTCAACTATACTTCAATTTAAAAAGAAAAAATTTTCCAAACAATTTTGAAGTAGTTCTTCACCACTAAATCTTCCTTAAAAGGAATGTAAAAGAAAATCCTTTAAGTGGAAACAAAAGGCCATAACTAGAAGAAAGAAAATTATAAAAAGAATACATTTTACTTGGAGAAGAGCTAGAAACGAAGAGCAAGAGAAGAAGAATCGAACAGAGAATAATATAAAAGCATGCAGAAAAAATTAACAGAATGGCAATTAGTACATATCTATCTATAATTACATTATCAATTATAAATACTCACTTTATCAATTACTATTGATGTAAATATATTAATTCTCCAATAAAAAGGTATAGATTGACTGAATGTATAAAAAACAAGACTCATCTTTTTGCTGCCAGAAGACTCACTTTAGATATAAAGACACATACAGACTTGTAGTGAAGGAGTGACAAAATATATTCTATGCTAATGGAAGCAAAAAAAAAAATCAGGTAATAATACTCAATCAGATAATATAGATTTTGGAAGATTCCAATAAGAGGCAAAAGAGGTCATATCATAATGCTAAAAGGATCAATACAATAAGAGGATATAACAATTTTATATATATATATATATATATATATATATATATATATATACACTCTGTCTCAGCACAGAAGCACCTAAATATGTAAAGCAAATATTTAGAGACATAATGGGAGTAATGCTGTAATACAATAATAGTAGAGGACTTTAACACTCCACTTACATTAGTGAATAGATCATTGAGACAGAAAAAAATCAATGAGAAAAAATATTTTTGAACTACATATTAAATCAAATTGACTTAACACATATTTATAGAACATTTTATCCTCAAACAGCAGAATACACATTTTTCAAGCGAACATGGAATATTTTCAGAGGACAACACACGATAGGCTACAAAATAATTCTCAATAAATTAAAAAGATTGAACATACCTTTTCCAACCATAATATGATGAGAAATCAATTACAAGAAAAAAAAAACATGGTGGCGAAAAAAGCTAGTTACCAAAAAAGAAAAAAAAATGGGTCAATAAAGAAATCAAAGAAGAAATCAAGAAATATCTGGAGGCAAATAAAAATTGAAATAATACAGTTCAAAATCTTTAGGATGCAGCAAAGCAGTTCTAAAAAGTAAGCTTATGGGGTACCTGGGTGGCTCAGTCAGCTGAGCATCTGACTTTGGCTCAGGTCATGATATAACACATTTGTGGATTTGAATCCCATGTCGGCTCTGTGCTGACAGCTCAGAGCCTGGAGCCTCCTTCAGATTCTGTGCCTTTCTGTCTCTCTGCCCGTTACCTCCTTGTGCTCTCTTTCTCTCTCTCAAAAATAAATAAACATTTAAAAAGTTAAAAAAAATAAATAAAAAGAAAGTTTATAACAATAAAGACCTAACATAAGAAACAAGAAAAATCTCAAGTAAACAATTTGAACTTACACCTAAATGAACTAGATAAAGAGGAACAAATAAAGCTCAAAGTTAGTAGAAGGAAGAAATAATAAATATCAAAGTGGGAATACATGAAATAGAGATTAAAATGATATTAAATATTAATGGCACCAAAAGCTAGTCTTTTGGGGAGATAAACAAAATTGATTAACCTTTAACCAGACAAATAAAGAAAAAAAACTCAACTAAACAAAGTCACAAACACATAAGAAGTTATAACTGGCACCAGAAAAATACAAAAAAGAAAAAAAAATAAGAAATTACCATTAAAAAGTCCATGACAGCAAGTTGGTCAACCTATAAAAAATCATTTTTTTAAGCATACAAATGTCCAAGACTGAATCATAAAGAAACAGAAAATATGAACAGACCAATTACTAGTAAAGAAATTTAATTGGTAATCAAAAAATTTCCAACAATCAAAGTCCGGGACCAGATGTCTTTATAGGTGAATTCTACTAAACATTTCAATAACTATTAATATGTACACTTCTTAAACTATTTTAAAAAAATGAAAAACAAAATTATACACCAATATCCCTGAATAGCATAGATGAAAAACCCTCAACAAAATATTAGCAAACCAAATTCAAAAATACACTAAAAAGGTCACTCTCTGCAAGCAAGTTGTATTTATTCTATTAAGGCAAAGATGGTTCAATATATGCAATCAATCAGCATGATGTACCACATTAACAAAATGAAAGGTAAAAATAATATGATCATCTCAATAGATGCAGAAAAAAAAATTGACAAAATTCAACATCTGTCCATGATAAAAACTGTCACAAAGTGGGTTTAGAGGGAATATACCTTCACAAAATAAAGGCCATATTTGACAAACCCATAGCTCACATCATACTCAGTGGTGAAAAGCTGAAAGCTTTCTCATAATTTTAGGAACAATACAAAAATGTCCACACTGACCAATTATTTTCAAAATAGCACTGGAAGTTTTATCTATAGCAATCAGATGAGAAATAGACATCAAAGTCATTCAAATTGGTAAAGAAGTAAAACTGTTACTATCTGCATATGACATGATACTATATTTAGAAATCTCTAAAGACCTCCAAAAAGCCTATTAGAACTAATAAATTAGTTCAACAAAGTTGAAGGATTCAAAATCAATATATATAAATATTTGGATTTCTGTATACTACTAATGAAATACAAGAAATAAAAATTAAGAAAACAATCCCATTCATAATTGCATCAAAAATAATAAAATACTTAGGAATAGGTTCAAAGAGGGGAAAGACCTATACACTGAAAAGTAGAAGACACTGATGAAAAAATGCAAATATGACACAAATAAATGGAAAGGTATATCATGCTCATGGATTGGAAGAATAAGTATTGTTAAAATATCCATACTACCCAAAGCATCCTATAGATTTGAGGCAGTCCCTACTAAAATATCAATATTATTATTCAAATAACTAGGACAAATCATAGAATTTATATGGGCCCACAAAAGACTCTAAATAGCCACAGAAACCTTGAGAAAAGTGTACAAAGCTGGAGGTATAACAATCCCAGGTTTAAAGTATACTCTAAATCTATAGTAATCAAAATAGTATGGTACTGGCAGAAAAATAGACACATAGATGAATGGACTTATTGAGAGTCCATAAATAAACTCACACTTACTTAAATGGTTAATTTGTGACAAAGAAGGAAAGAATATAGAATGGGAAAAAAAAACTGTCTTTTTAATAAATGGTCTTGGGAAAACTGGACATCTACATACAAAAGTATTAAACTGGATCAGTTTCTACCACTATACACAAAAATAAACTCAAATTGGATTAATTATGTAAATATAATACCAAAAACCATAAAATTTCTAAAGGGAAGTTGGGAGGGGAATGGCCTAAATGGGTGATGGATATTAAGGAGGGCACTTGTGGTGATGAGCACTGGGTGTTATATGTAAATGATGAGTCACTAAATTCTACTCCTGAGACCAATATTACACTATATGTTAACTAATTAGAATTTAAATAAAAACTTAAAAGAAAAAAGAAAAGAGAAAATTAAAAAAAATCCTAAAGGAAAACATAGGCAGAAATCTCTTGGACATCCCTCTTGGCAATATTTTTTTTATATGTTTCTCAGGCAAGTGAAAGGAAATCAAAAATAAACTATTGGAACTACATTAAACTATAAAGTCACAGTGAATAAAACCATCAACAATAAAAAATGCAACCTATGGAATGGAATATTTGAATATGGTATATTTGAGGATAGTACATTTGATAAGAGAATAATATCCAAAGTACATAAAGAACTCCTATCACCATCTTCCTAAAGAAAATAAAACAATCGATTCTTAGTAGATAGTAATATGAAAATTTTAAATGTTACAGTGAAAATAAAAATAGTGCTTCTCAAAAAAAAAAAAAAAAAAAAAGAACTCCTATAAGTCAACACCTAAAAAACCCAAATAATCCGGGGCGCCTGGGTGGCTCAGTCGGTTAAGAGTCCGACTTCGGCTCAGGTCACGATCTCGCGGTATGTGAGTTCGAGCCCCGTGTCGGGCTCTGTGCTGACAGCTCAGAGCCTGGAGCCTGTTTCAGATTCTCTGTCTCCCTCTCTCTCTGACCCTCCCCCGTTCATGCTCTGTCTCTCTCTCTCTCAAAAATAAATAAATGTTAAAAAAAAATTAAAAAAAAAAAAACAAATAATCCAATTAAAAATAGGACAGAGTAGGTGCCTGGTGGCTCAGTCAGTTAAGCGTCCCGCTTTGGCTCAGGTCATGATCTTGCAGTTTGTGAGCTTGAGCTCCACGGTGGGCTCTGTGCTGACAGCTTAGAGCCTGGAGCCTGCTTTGGATTCTGTGTCTCCCTCTCTGCCCTCCCCCACTCGTTCTCTGTGTCTCAAAAATGAATAAATGTTTAAAAAAATTAAAATGGGACAGAGCACATAAACAGATACTATTTGTTTTTTCAAAGAAGACATACAGATGTCCAACTGGCACATGAAAAAAAAATGCTCAATATTATTCATCGCACAATTTGTGAGATCAAGCACCTCATCGGGGTCAGTGTGAAGCCTGCTTGGGATTCTCTGTCCCTTTGTCTCTCTGGCCCTCTCCCCCCATATGTCTCTCAAATAAATAAACTTTAAAAAAAAACAAGTGTTGATGAAGATGTGAAGAAAAAGTAACTCTTGTGCATTTTGGGGGGTAATGTAAATAGGTACATCCGGTATGGAAAACCATATGGAGGTTCTTTAAAAAATTAAATATAGGGGCACCTGGGTGGCTCAGTCGGTTGAACATCCGACTTCGGCTCAGGTCATGATCTCATAGTCTGTGGGTTCAAGCCCTGCATCAGGGTCTGTGCTGACCGCTTGCTCAGAGCCTGGAGCCTGCTTCAGATTCTGTGTCTCCCTCTCTTTCTGCCCCTCCCCTACTCATGCTTTGTCTCACTCTGTTTCTCAAAAATAAATGTAAAATAAAAAAATTAATAAAAAAAATTAAATATAGAAGTACCACACAATCTAGTAATTCCACTAAATGGTATTTACCCAAGTAAAACAAAACACTACTTCAAAAATATATATGTACCCCTAATTTTGTTGCAGTATTATTTACAGTAGCCAAAATATGAAAGCAACCTGTGTGTCCATCATTAGATCAATAGGAAAGGAAGATGTGGTATATATGTGTATATATGTATATATATCATGGACTATCACTCAGCTTTAAAAAAGAGTAAGAGGCTCCTGGGTGACTCAGTCGGTTGAGCACCTGACTCTTGATTTTGGCTCAGGTCATGATCCCAGAGTCATGGAATCAAACCCTATTTCAGGCTCTGGGATGAGCATCGAGCCTGCTAAAGGGTCTCTCTCTCCCTCTGCCCCTCTTTCCCCTCACACACACTCTCTCTAAAATAAAATTAAAATTAATAAATAAAATTAAAAAGAATGAAATATTTACATTTGCAACAATATGGATGGACCTAGAGGTTATTATGCGAAGAAAAATAAGTGATACAGAGAAAGATAAATACCATATGATTTTTCTTATATATATATATATATACATATATATATATATGAAATCTAAAAAAAGAAAACAAATGAGCAAACAAACAACAAAAGTGAAATAGACTCATAAATATAGAGAACACTCTAGTGGATGCCAGTAAGGCAGGGGTTGGGGGTATAGGTAAAATAGATTAAGGGGATTAAGACATACAAACTTCTAGTTATAAAATAGACAATTAATGAGAATCAAAAGTGCAGGATAGAGAATATAGTCAATAGTATTATATAACTTTGCGTGGTGAAAAATTGTAACTACACTTATGGTGAGCACTTTGTAATGTATGTACACCTGAAACTAATATAATACTATGTCATATATACCTCAATTAAAAATTAATGGAGGGGCACTAGGATGGCTCAGTTGGTTAAGCGTCTGGCTTCAGCTCAGGTCATGATCTCATGGTTTGTGGGTTCGAGCCCTGCATTGGGTTCTGTGCGGACAGCTCAGAGCCTGAAGCCTGCTTCGGATTCGGTGTCTCCTTCTCTCTCTTCCCCTCCCCCACTCATGCTCTGTCTCTATGTCAAAAATAAATAAACATTGAAAAAATTGTTTTAATTAATAGAAATTTCTAAGAATCTGTTTCTTGGTTTCTCTCTCTCTCTCTCTCTCTCTCTCTCTCTCTCTCTCATTTTACCTTTGCTTATTGCTATGAGACTTGATCTTATTTGTCCTCACCACAAAAAGAAATGATAATTATCTGTTGTGATAAAAGTGCTGGTTAAATATATAGTGATAATCATATTGCAATTTTAAATGTATCAAAGCAACACATTGCACACCTTAAACTAGTACAATGCTATGTCAGTTATATTTCAATACCAAAAATTAATTAACTAAAAAAACCTATGAGATACATTTCAAGTCCACTGGAATGGATATAAAAAGAACAAAAATAAAAACATGAAGACAGTAACAAGTATTGGGAAGGAAATGGAGAAATTAGAACTCTCACAAATTTATTTTCAAAAATGTAAAAAGCTGCAGTCTCTACGGTAATGTTTGGAAATTTCTCAGTATGTTAAACATAATGTTTTTATATGTTCAAGCAATTCCACTCTTGGATGAAAACATATATCCACACAGAAGATTGTTCACAAATACTCAAAGATGCATTGATCATATAAATGCATAGATTTATATGGATAGACAAAACATTAAGCCATCAACTGATGAAGGAATAAACGCAATATGATCTGTTTGTACAATGGGACATTATTTAGCACTAAGAGAAAGAAGTAATGGTACTTGTTATAACATTGATGAACTTTTAAGACAGTAGTCTGAGTGAAAGGAGCCAGACACAAAAAGCAAAAAATAAATTATTCTATGCAGATGAATTGCTGAGCATAGGCAAATCCATAAATAGATCATTATTATATGTAGTTGTCATGGGTATGGATTAGGGTGAAGTGGAGATTGACTGCTATAGTAGTACTGGGTTTTACTGAGGGTGAAGGAAATGTTTTGAATTAGGTATTGGTAATGGGTGCTCAATTTACAACATGAATACATTTTTTGAGAGAGAGAGAGAGAGGTGTAAGTGACCTAGCAGCAAAGAGAGAGAGAGAGAGAGAGAGAGAGAGAGAGAGAGAGAGAGAGAGAGAGAGAGGCTCACCCAAGTGGGGCTTGTGCTCACCCAAAGCAGGGCTCGTGTTCACCTAATGCAGGACCCAAACTCACTAACCTTGAGATCATGACCTGAGCTGAAGTCAGATGTGTAACAGACTGAACCACACAGGCGCGCACAACATGAATACATTAAAACCTACTGAATTATGCAGTTTAAAATGGTGGATTTTAAGGTATGTGGATTTTATGACAATTTGAAGAAAACTTTGCCATTCAACTTATATATTTATGCCCACTAAGTTTGTGGTCTATTTTGGAAAACAGAGTTTAGGACAGTCTTTCTGAAATCATGTGTAATACCTACAATTTATACCCTCTGCTTTTTATCTGGTCCATTCATAAGAGTAGCTATTATTAATATCTTCCCACATCTCCCCACCAGAGTTCCAAAATTTCCCATGGGAAAGCCTCGAATATTTTATTTATTTGAATTTACAAAGAGCTTATGGTAAAACCATACCATAAAAATGATAACTGACTCCTTTATCTCAGAGTTCCTAGAAAAAGAAATGTCAAGTGGATTTTAGCTCTTTGACACTAAGCAGGTCATACAGTCCTTCTGCATATAAGTTTCTTTTCTATAGAATTGAGGTAGACTTTGACCTCAATTTCTTTTTTTTTTGTATACCAAGCATCATTTATTTTGTTTTATTTTATTTTATTTTTTGCTTCTACTCATATGTTTCTTTTTTTATCCAAATTTTTATTTAAATTCCAGTTAGTTAACATACAGTGTAATGTTGTTTTTATGTTTAAAATTCATTGATTCATCACTTACATATAAGAAACAGTGCTCATCACAAGTACTCTCCTTAAAACCCATTACTTATTTAACTCTTCACCCTCCCATCTCTCCTCCAGTAACCATCACTTTGTTCTCAATAGTTAATAGTCTATTTCTTGGGTTGCCTCGCATTTTTTTTCTGCTATGTTAATCTGTTTTGTTTCTTAAATTCCACATAGGAGAGAAATCATATGGTGTTTGTCTTTCACTGACTGAATTATTTCACCTACCATAATACTCTCCAGCTCTATCTGCATCCTTGCAAATGACAATATTTCATTATTTTGATGGCTGAGTAATATTCCATTATATCTATATTGTACATATAAGATCAAGTCTCATAACGATAAGCAAATATCAATATAGATATTGGTAGATATAGATATAGATATAGATATAGATATAGATATAGATATACACCACACATCTCCTTTTCCAGGTAAACACCTAGCAGTGAAGTTGCTGGGTCATAAGGTAATTTTATTTTTAACACTTAAAGGAACCTCCATATTATTTTACAGAGTAGCTGCACCAGTTTGCATTCCCACCAAGACTGCAACCTTTCTCTGCATCCTTACCAACACCTGTTGTTTTCTGAATTGTTAATTTTAGTCATTCTGATAGGTGTGAGGTGATATATCATTGTAGTTTTGAATGATATTTCCTTGATGATGAGTAATGTTCAGCATTTTTTCACATGTCTATTACCTATCTTGTCTGTATTTGGAAAAATATCTATTCATGTCTTCTGCCCATTTTTTAACAGGATTATTTTATTTTTATGTATTGAATTTTATAATTCTTTATATATTTTGGATACAAACCATTTATCAGATACGTCATTTGCAAATAGCATCTGTTTTTGCTTCAATTTCCTTTTAGATTTGTTGATAGTTTCCTTCGCTCGGCAAAAGTTTTTATTTTGATGAAGTCCCAATAATTTCTTTTTGTTTTTCTTCTCTTGTTTCAGTAGACATATCTAGTAAGAAGTTGCTATAGCTGATGTCAGAGAGATTACTGCCTGTGTTCTCTATGATTTTGAAGGTTTCCTGACTCACATTTAGGTCTTTCATCCATTTTGAATTTGTTTTTGTGTCTGGAGTAAGAAAGTGGTCCAGTTTCATTCTTTTGTATGCTGTTATACAGTTTTCCTAATACCATTTGTTGAAGAGACTATTTTTTCTGTTGGATATTTTCTCACTCTTGGTCAAAGATTAATTGGTCGTATACTTGTGAGTTCATTTCTGGATTTTCCATTCTGTTTCATTGATCTATGTGTCTATTTTTGTACTAGTACCATACTGTCTTGGTCACTACAGCTTTGTAATATAACTTGTAGTCCAGAATTGTGATGCCTCCAGCTTTCCTTTTCTTTTTCAAGGTTCCTTTTGGTATTTGGGGTCTTTTGTAATTCCATGCAAATTTTAGGATTGTTTGTTCTAGTTCTGTGAAAAATGCTGGTGTTATTTTTATAGGCATTGCACTTAGTGTGGATTGCTTTGGGTAATACAGACATTTTAACATTTGTTCTTTCAATCATGAGCATGGAAAGTTTTTCCATTTCTTTGTGTCACCTTCAATTTCTTTCATCAGTGTTTTATAGTTTTCAGATTATAGGTCTCTCACCTCATTGATTATGTTTATTCCTAGATATCTTATGACTTTTGGTGCAATTGTAAATGGGATTGATTCTTGATTTCTCTTTTTGTTGCTTCATTATTGGTGTATAGAAATGCAGTGGATTTCTGTATGTTGATTTTGTATCCTGCAACTTAACTAAATTCCTGTATCAGTTCTAGCAATTATTTTTAGCAGAGTCTTTCAGGTTTTCTCTATAGAATATTATGTCATTTGCAAATAGTGAACGTTTGACTTTCCTTGATGATTTAGATGCTTTTATTTTGTTTCATTGCTGACGCTAGGACTTTCAGTCTATGTCCACTGGTGATAGTGGACATTTCCGTCTTGCTCCTGACTCTACAGGTGAAAACCTCTCAGGTTTCCCCCATGAGAGTTATATTAGCTGTGGATTTTTCATACATGGCCTTTATTATGTTGAGGTATGTTCTCTGTAAACATATTTTGTTAAGGATTTTTATCATGAATGGATGTTATACTTTGCCAAATGTTTATTCTGCATCTATTGAAGGGATCATATGATTCTTATCCTTTATTTTATTAATGTGTTGTATCACACTCACTTATTTGCAAATACTGAACCACTGTTGCAGCCCAGGAAAAAATCCCACTTCGTCATGGTGAATGATTCTTTTACCGTCCTGTTGGATTCAATTTCCTGGCATATTGTTGAGAATTTTGCATCCATGTTTATTAGGTATATTGGCATGTGGTACTCTTTTTCAGTGGAGCCTTTGGTTTTGGAATCAGAGCAATGCTGGCCTCATATGATGTATTTGGAAGTCTTCCTTCCATTTCTACTTTTTGGAACAGTTTCAGAAAAAATAAATATTAACTCTTCTTTAAATGTTTGGTAAAATTCCACTGTGTATCCATCACATCATGGACTTTTGCTTGTGGGGAGGTTGTCAAATATTGATTCAATTTATTTGCTGGTTATCAGTCTATGCAAGTTTTCTATGTCTTCCTGTTTCAGCTTTTGTACTTTATATACTTGTAGGAATTTATCCATTTCTTCCAGGTCGTCCAATGTGTTGGCATATAAAATTTCGTTATATATGTATAATATATATAAATTATATATATATATATAATTTCCTGTGGTGTTGGTTATTTCTCCTCTCTTATTTGTCATTTTATTAAGTTGGAACTTTTCTCTTTTCTTTTTGATATGTCTAGTTAGGGTTTTATCAATTGTGTTAATTTTGTGAAAGAACCAGATCATGGTTTAATTGATATGTCCTATTTTTTTTAACTTCTATATCATTAATTTCTGCTCTAGTCTTTATTATTTACCTTATTCTGCTGGATGTAGGCTTTGTTGGTTGTTCTTTTTCTAAGTCCTTTAGGAATAAGTTTATGTTTTTTATTTTAGATTTTTCTTGCTTCATTCTTTTTTAATATTTATTTATTTTTGAGAGAGAGAGAGAGAGAATAAGCAGGAGAGGGGCAGAGAGAGAGGGAGGCACAGAATCCAAAGGAGGTTTTAGGTTCTAAGCTGTCAGCACAGAGCCCAATGTGGGGCTTGAACCCACAAACCATGAGATGTTGACCTGAGCCAAAGTCAGACACCTAACCGACTGAACCCCATAGCCACCCTGGGATTTTTCTTGCTTCTTGAGGTAAACCTATACTGGTATATATATCACTCCTCTGACTGCTTTTCTTGCATCCCAAAAGTTTTGGTCATTGTGTTTTCATTTTCCCTTGTTTCCATATTTTTTTTTTAATTTCACCTTTGATTTCCTGGTTGAGCCATTCTTTCTTTAATAGCAGCTGCTTTTACCTCCATGTAGTCATGGTCTTTCCAAATTTTTTCTTGTCATTGACTTCAAGTTCCATAACATTGTTTTCAGAAAATATGCATGCTGGGACATCAAACTTTTTGTACTTTTTGGGGCCTGATTGTGACCTATCATGTGATCTATTCTGGTGAATGTACCATGTGCACTTGAATGGGTATCCTGCTCCTTTTGGATGGAATGTTCTGAATATATTTGTTAAGTCCATTAAGTCCATCTGGTCCAGTGTGCCATTCAAAGTCATTGTTTTCTTGTTGATTTTCTGTTTACATGATTTTTCCATTGATGTAAGTGGAGTGTTAAAGTTTCTCACTTTTACTGCTTTATTATCAAAGAGTTTCTTTATAAGTATCATTAATTTTTTTAATATGTTTGGGTTCTTCCAAGTTGGAGACATTAATGCTTACAATTTTTAGTTCATTTTTGTTGGAAGTTCCCCTTTATTATGATATATTGCCTTCTTCATCTCTTGATACATTCTTTAGTTTAAAATCTAATATGTCTGACATAAGTATTGCTAATCTGGCCCAGTATGTCATTCAATGCCATTGTTTCCCTGTTGATTTTCTTTTTCAATGACCTGTCCATTGATGTAAGTGGAGTGTTAAAGTCTCTCACTTTTATTGCTTTATTATCAAAGAGTTTCTTTATATTTATTATTATTTTTTTTCACATTAATTTGCATAATATATGGTTATTCATCCCCTCACTTTCAATCTGCAGTTTTAGGTCTAAATTGAGTTTCCTGAAGACAGGATATAAATGGATCTTATGTCTCTATCCATTCTGATATTCCTTATCTTTCTTTGGAGTATTTAGTACACTTGCATTCATAGTATTTATTGGTAGGTATGTATTTATTGCCATTTTATTACTTGTGTTGTCATTGTTTCTGGAGATTTTCTATGTTCCTTTCTAATATTTGTCAGTTTTCATCTTTCTTTTCCAAGAAAAGAGTCCCATTTGATATTTCTTGCATGGTTCCTTTAGTGATCATGACTGCTTTAGTTTTTGTTTGGGAAACTCTTGATCTCTCCTCTTCTGAATGATAGCCTTGCTGGATAGAGTGTATTTTGTTGCAGATTGTTCCCATCTATCACTTTGAATATATCTTGCCACTACCTTCTGGCTTGCCATGTTTCTGCTGAAATATCTACAGCTAGCCTTATGGGTCTTCTTTTGTGAGTTAGGCACCTCTTTGTTTTCTTGATTTTCAGATTTTTTTCTCTATCACTGTATTTTGTAAATTTAACTACAACATGTCTGGTTGGCCTGTTTTTGTTGATTTGGATGGCAGTTCTTTGTCTTTTGGGCCTGGATGTCTGTTTCTTCTTCAGATCAAGGAAGTTTTCAGCTATGTTTTCCTCAAATAAACCTTTTCCCCAACCACAATATATTTGTAAAGGATGCACAGCTGTTTGCCAAAATCTCTGGCATGAAGACACTGATATTTCTCAGTGTTCATTTAAAATTTGAAGGTGATTATTTTATTTTGGCTTATGACAGAGTGGCCAAAGAATAATTATTTTTTAGATTGTAAGATATATTTTACATCTTAGCTTTAATAAATTTTGGGGAAAACCTTAAAGTTGAAACTACTGAATGAAAGAGCAGAACTATGTCGGCCGACTCCATCTTGTTCTGTGTCCTCCACCCTGAGTGACTATGTCCCCAACATGGCCCCTTTCCGGGAAAATCGCAGAAACCTCAGACCGCGCCTCCTCCCCTTGAGTAACCTCCCGCTCACCCGTTCAAACTTCCTGATCAAAACATGCCCAGCGACCTGCATAACGGGTCTCCTACCCTTCCCCAGCCAATCGGCTGAGGCGACGACCCTTCCCCAGCCAATCAGCTAAGGCCACAGCCATTACTTCACCAACTGCCCTTAGACCCCTATAAAACTTTTGTGCTTTTGAAACTTGCTGGCTCTCTCCGGCATCTCACTGCTGTGTCGGTGCAGGTAGGGGATTAAGCTCGAGCTAGCTCGAATAAAGGCTCCTTGCTTTTGCATCAGACTCGGCTCCCCTATGGTCTTTGTGGATCACAAATTCTGGGCATGACATTTGGGGGCTCATCCGGGATCCCCAAGACCCCCGAGGGACCCCCTACCCAGAGAGCCTGACTGGCCACGGTTAGTGTCTGTTCATTCCGTCTTTTCTGTGTGAGCTCATTTCTGAAATTCTGGTAGTGCCCAGTGCAGTCTAAGTGGATGCACTGGAGGACCACGGGCTGGGAGTTTCAGAAGATGTTCCGATCCTCCCTTCTTGAGGGACGTGGATTCCCCTAAAAGATCTGAGATGAGGCCGTCGTCTAGCTTTCAGTTTTGCTTCCATGGAGTTGGAGGACTCTTTCTAGGGGCCCTCTGTTTGTCTGTTTCTGTGTTTCTCTGTTTTGCTCTGTGGACTTACTGAACGGACATTATGGGACAGACTCAGACTATTCCTCTAAGTATTATGATTGATCACTTTAAGGATGTCAGGGGAAGAGCTAACAAACTCAGTGCGGAAGTCTGAAAGGGTTGGTGGCAGGTTTTTTGTTCTAGCGAGTGGCCAGCTTTCAATGTCGGATGGCCACCAGAGGGGACCTTCGACCTCCCTACCATCCACCGAGTCAGAGGTATCATCTCTCAGCCTAAGACGGGCCATCCTGATCAGCTCCCTTACATTATCACTTGGCAGGGCATTGTAGAAGACCCACCCTCTTGGCTTAAGCCCTTCCTACCCCACTCCCTCCAGAGCCAAAACCCATTCTTGCTTTGCAAGGGACAGAGAAGAAGGAAAACAAGGAAAGTCTTACCCAGCCTTCAACACCCCTCTACCCTGCCCTATGGGAGAGGACTGAAGAAAAATTAATTTTTCCTCCCCCGTATAATCCCCCTAGGATGCCAGAAGAACACCATCCTCCCACTCCGGGGAAGGCAGATGCTGTTCCCAGAGCGGGAGGTGGAAATGCTCTAGTTGGAAGCCCGCCCTTTACTGGACAAAGAGCTCAGAGGGAGCAGTCCACCTCTGCTGCCGACTCCACTATTCTGCTCCTGCGAGCCCCCAGACTCCCAGAGGTGGAGGGGAATCAGCCCCATCACTATTGGCCTTTCACCACTAGTGACCTCTACAATTGGAAAGCTTAGAATCTTAAGTTTTCTGAGAAACCGGAAGGGCTTATTGATTTATTAATCTCTGTTCTTTTTACTCATCAGCCCACGTGGGATGATTGCCAGCAGCTTTTGCAGGTCCTGTTCACGACTGAAGAAAGAGAAAGAATCCTCAGTGAGGACCGAAAACTAGTTCCGGGCACAGACGGGAATCCCACCACCAACCAGGCTCAGATAGACGCCTCCTTCCCCTTAACTTGGCCCCAGTGGGATTTCAACATGGCAGAAGGTAAGGAGAGGCTCTGGGTCTACGGCCAGACTCTAATGGGGGATCTCCGAATGACTGCTAGGAAGCCAACCTATTTGGCCAAGGTAGGAAATGTGCAACAGGAAAAAGATGAATCTCTGGCTGCCTTTTTAGAACAGATCATGGAGGCATTCCGTACCTATACCCCCATGGATTCAGAGGCTCCGGAAAGCAAGGCAGCTGTTATCATGGCCTTTGTAAACCAATCGGCCATAGACATTAGGAAAAAATTATGGAAAATAGATATACTAGGAGAAAAAAGTCTGCAGGACTTACTGGTGGTAGCCGAAAAGGTATATAATAACCAGGAGTCTCCTGAGGACAAGCAGGCTTGCACCATGTCAGCTGCCAGCAGTAAGCAGACTCGAGACCTGGCCAGAATACTACTAGCTACCACTGCTGACTCCCCCGAGGAATGAGACCGCCATCTCTGGCAGCTGGCAGACGATGCAAGAATAGGTAAAGGAACCACCAAGGGGGAGAAGCAGAGGCTGCAGAAAGATCAGTGCGCATTCTGCAAGGAGATAGGGCATTGGGCCTGAGATTGTCCGAAAAAGGCCGGCGGGAAGGGAAGCAAGACTGATCGAGTATAAGTCCTAGAGCTAGGTGAACTGAGTGATTAGGGGAGTCGGGGTTCGGACCCTCTCCCTGAACCCAGGGTAACTCTTAAAGTGGAGGGGACCCCTGTTGACTTCCTCGTCAACACCGGAGCACAACATTTGGTCCTCTGCACCCCACAAGGAAAACTAGCCAGCAAGAAGTCCTGGGTACAAGGGGCAACTGGTATGAGCCAGTATTCATGGACTACCTGAAGAACGGTAGATTTGGGGATGGGCCAGGTATCCCACTCCTTTATGTTAATACCAGAATGCCCCTACCCGCTGTTAGGACGGGACTTACTGACCAAGATTGGAGTTCTGATAACGTTCAGACAAGGGGGGTCTCAGGTCACCGATGGCAAGGGCCACCCCATCCAGGTCCTGACCATAAAACTGGAGGATGAATACTGCCTCCACCAGGAGGTGCTCCTGAGAAAGGATAATATAGACAGATGGCTACAAGAATTCCTCTCGGTTTGGGCAGAGACATGGGGGATAAGACTAGCCACTCACAGGACCCCAGTCCTGGTAGAGCTCAAGCCAGGAGAAATTCCAGTAAGGATCAAACAATACCCCATGTCTCAGGAGGCCCAGAAGGGGATCCAGCCACACATCCAGAGACTACGAAGCCTAGGAGTACTAGTTCCTTGCCAGTCTCCCTGGAAAACCCCCCTACTGCCGGTCAAAAAGCCTCACACAAATGACTTCCGACTGGTACAAGACCTCCAGGAAGTAAATACGAGGGTCACGGACATACACCCAACTGTTCCCAACCTATATACTCTCTTGAGCTCCTCGGCACCCTCCAGGGTCTGGTATACTGTACTAGATTTAAAGGACGCCTTCTTCAGTCTGCTGCTGGCACCCCAAAGCCAACCCTTGTTCGCCTTCGAGTGGCATGATCCGGAAGAGGGCTACAGTGGGCAACTCACTTGGACACGGCTGCCTCGGGGATTCAAAAATTCACCCACCATCTTCTAAGAGGCACTACTTGAGGACCTGGGTGAGTACAGAAGGGAGCACCCTGGCCTCACCCTCCTACAGTACATAGATGACATCCTGATTGCTGCCAACATGGCCAAAGACTGTGAGCGAGGGGCCCAGGACCTGCTGGCTACCCTGGGGGCCTTAGGGTACTGGGCATCCACGAAGAAGGCTCAGATATGCAGGGAGAGGGTAAGTTACCTGGGATATATCCTGGAGGGCGGACAGCGGTGGTTATCAGATTCCAGAAAAGAAACTGTCCTAAAGATCCCTACTTCCACCTCCTGAAGAGAAGTAAGGGAATTCCTAGGATCGGCCAGCTACTGCCGCCTCTGGGTTCCAGGTTTTGCTGAGATCGCCAAGCCCCTATATGAAGCTACCAAGGAGGGGAAAACAAATGGGCTGAAAAAGAAGAAACTGCCTTTAATCAGTTAAAAAAGGCCCTTCTAAGTGCCCCAGCCCTGGGCCTACCAGACATTACGAGGCTGTTCCACCTCTTTGTAGACAAACATAAGGGAATAGCAAAAGGGGTTCTAACTCAAGCCTTAGGCCCCTGGAACCGCCCAGTGGCTTACCTGTCCAAGAAGCTAGACCCAGTGGCTGCCGGCTGGTTGCCATGCCTAAGAATTTTTGTGGTGACAGCACTCCTAGTCAAGGACGCAGACAAACTGACCAACTGACCCTAGGACAGGAGATCAGGATCATGACCCCACACGCCATTGAAGGAGTCCTGAAACAGCCTCCTGATAGATGGATGAGCAACACATGTATGACTCATTACCAGAGCCTCCTACTCAACCCTCCACGGGTGCGGTTCCACCCCAGTGTGGCCCTCAATCCTGCAACCCTGCTGCCTGTCCCTGACCTAGGTGCTCCACTACTTGACTGTGCGGGAATCCTGGAACAAGTACATGGATTCTGGATGGACCTGACCGACCGGCCCCTCCCTGATGCAGAGGCTACTTAGTTCACTGATGGCAGCAGCTTTGTGCAGGACAGACACAGGCATGCGGGTGCAGCGGTGGTCACCAAAACGGACACCATATGGGCGGAGGCTCTACCCTCTGAAAGGTCAGCCCAGCGAGCAGAGCTCATAGCCCTCACCAAGGCGCTGACACTGGGAGCTGGAAAACGGCTTAACATCTACACAGACAGCCATTATGCGTTTGCCACAGCTCATATTCATGGGGCAATTTATCAGGAGAGGGGGTTACTGACAGCAGAAGGACGGACTATAAAAAATAAGCAGGAGATACTTGACCTGCTTACGGCCTTATGGCTTCCTGCCAAGCTAGCCATTATCCACTGCCAAGGGCACCAGAAAGCTGATAACCTGGTAGCTAGAGGTAATCAAAAGGCTGACCAGGCAGCCAAGGCAGTAACCCTTACTTCAGTCCCCACCATGACCATACAACTACCAGACCCGGGAGACCCAGTTTTACCAGACTAGCCCAAATATTCCCAGGAGGTGTTGCATCAGATCAAGAAACTCCCCATGGCCCAGGAGATAAAGGGATGGTGGTATACACCTAACAAGGAGCTCATGCTGCCAGACCGGCTCAGTCTCAGTATTAGAGCACATGCATTGGTCTACTCACATGGGGGCCCGAAAATTAAAAGACTTAATTCGACATGCCAGAATCAAGATTCACCAACAGGACACCAAAATAGAGCAAGTTGTATCTGCCTGCAAGACCTTCCAACTCACCAATGCAAGAGCCACATCAAATAAAAAAGGAACCAGGCTCAGAGGCACCAGACCAGGACCCCAATGGGAAGTCAACTTAACTGAAGTCAAACCAGGAAAGTATGGTTATAAATATCTTTTAGTATTTACAGACACCTTCTCTGGCTGGGTGGAGGCATACCCAACCAAGCATGAAACGGCTCAGACGGTGGCTAAGAAGCTACTAGAAGACATCTTACCCAGGTATGGTTTTCCTGCCATGATAGGAACAGACAATGGACCAGCTATTATGTCAGGTAACATAGGCAGTAGCCAAGGCGGTGGGGGCAAACTGGAAATTACATTGTGCTTATAGGCCCCAGAGCTCAGGACAGGTAGAAAGAATGAATAGAACCCTAAAAGAGACCCTTACCAAATTAATCATGGAGACTGGCGGGGAATGGGTGACTCTCCTACCGTACTCCCTTTACCAGGTTAGGAACACTCCTTACACCTTGGGTTTTACTCCCTACGAGATTATGTTTGGCAGGCCACCCCCTGTTATTCCCAACCTTCAAGCTGAACTTCTTGCTGAGTTTAAAGATCAAGAACTTTTTCCTTCCTTGAGAGGGCTCCAGAAGGAGCACGAGGACATTTGGCCATGCTTCCGTGCCATCTACGAGGCTGGCCCGACCCCGACACCTCATCAGTACAGGCCGGGAGACTGGGTCTACGTCAAGAGGCACCACAGAGAGACCCTTGAGCTGTGCTGGAAGGGACACTACATCGTGGTGCTGACAACCCCCACGGCTCTCAAGGTAGACAGCATCACGACCTGGGTCCATCACACCCACGTTCGGCCAGCGGACCCCTCCCCCATCCAGAAGGACTTCGTCATGCGATGGGCCATCAATGGGGAACAACACAACCCACTCAAGCTCAAGCTATAGCGCATTCGACGCACCTAATATTGGTAACTCTGTTAGCTCTGCTTGTCACTGCTCATGCTGCCGGGAGTCCCCACGCCCCCCAAAACATCACCTGGCAGATCATAGACACCAGCTTGGGGACAGTACTTAATCAGACCTCCCAGAGCCACCCCAAGGACACTTGGTTCCCAGAACTTTGCGTAGACCTGCAAACTCTGTTCCCCTTGTCACCATATGCCCCAGATTCCATGTGCAGAACCTTTATTTCTATGTCTGCCCTGGCCACTCTCGCTCGAGCACATGCGGGGACACGGCTGACTACTTTTGTGCCTCTGGTCATGTATCTCGATGGGGCACATCTGTTGGACCCCACCACGCACTGGAGATCTCATCATGGTAAAGTGGCCCAGTAGCCCCCGGCAGCCATAAGTCTGGGGGCGCAGTAATCCCATAGTTATATCCTTTACAAGCCAAGGTGAAAAAACAACAGGATGGGAGAGTGGAAAAACCTGGGGACTCAGGATATACGACCGGGTTAGGCCAGGAGCCAAAGACAAGGAAGCGTTATTTACCCTCCGAATGCAAGCGACTCCCCTTACCCAATAGTCCCCCACAAGGGTAGGACCCAACCAAGTACTAGTTCCCCGACCTTCCCCCGCCCGGACGGCCATGTCCAGAAACACCCAGGCCCCAGCCAAATGGCCCTCCACATCCCCTGTCCCTACCAGAGCGTCACCTGCATCTCCTGCCCCAGGTCACAACTTACTATCTGATGCAGACCTCCTGTGGAGCATGGTTGTAGGAGCATACCAGGTACTAAACACTTCTAGGCCCAACTTGACCAAGTCCTGTTGGCTCTGTCTAGATGTCTGGCCCCCATATTATGAAGGTATTGCCATTCAAGGCAATTATACAACAGCCTCCAACTCTAGCTCCTGCAGATGGCAGCAGGCTACGGCAAGACTAACCCTCCAGGCGGTAACAGGGCAAGGCACTTGTATAGGCCATGTGCCCCCCAGGCAGTCACATCTCTGTAATGAAACCCTAACAGTCCCCAGGGAGACTGTTATCTACTGTTATCTACTTCCCCCTGAAAATGCATGGTGGGCCTGTTCCAGCAGCCTTACTCACTGTGTCCACTCCCAGGTCCTTAACTCCTCGAAGGAAAGCTTCTGCATACTCGTGTAGTTGATCCCCAAGTTAGTATACCATTCGGGGGGAGAAATACTTATCAGGTTAGGCTCTGCTAACCCCCGAAGTAAAAGAGAGCCTATTACAACCCTAACTCTGGCTGTGCTCTTGGGATTGGGATTAGTGGGGGCGGGGACCAGAATATCCTTACTCATCATCCAGGACAAAAACTATGGAACGCTAAGGGCAACCATTGACTTAGACATAGAAAGAATTGAAAAATCAATTTCTCATTTACAGGAATCCCTTACTTACTTATCAGAAGTAGTACTCCAAAAAAGAAGGGGATTAAATTTATTATTCCTGCAGCAAGGAAGACTACGTGCAGCCCTAGGGGAAAAATGTTGCTTTTATGTTGATCACTCAGGGGTCCTAAAAGAATCTATGGCCCTCATAAGGGAAGGGCTACAAAAACGAAAGTTAGAGAGAGAACAATCTCAGTCCTGGTACGAGTCTTTGTTCAACTGGTCTCCTTGATTAACTACCCTCATCTCGGCCCTTGCCGGACCCCTCTCCATCCTGCTCCTACTAGTAACCCTAGGACCCTGTATAATCAACAAACTGGTCCGGTTTATCAGGGATCGCGTGGGGGCCATCCAACTAATGGTCCTCTGTGCTCAGTGCGAACACATAATAACAGAAGAGGACAAAATAGAATGCAGCTCGTCCCATGATTGGGTCCACAAGCTACATGACAAGGGGGGAATGAAAGAGCAGACCTACCTTGGCTGACTCCATCTTGTTCTGTGTCCTCCAACTTGAGTGACGATGTCCTTGACATGGCCCCTTTCCGGGAAAATCACAGAAAGCTCAGACCACACCTCCTCCCCTTGAGTAACCTCCCGCTCACCCGTTCAAACATCCTGATCAAAACACGCCTGGTGACCTGTGTAACAGGACTCCAACCCTTCCCCAGCCAATCGGCTGAGGCCACGACCCTTCCCCAGCCAATTGGCTAAGGCCACAGCCATTACCTCACCAACTACCTCTAGACCCCTATAAAACCTTTGTGCTTTTAAAACTTGCTGGCTCTCTCTGGCATCTCACCACTGCGTCGGTGCAGGTAGGGGATTGAGCTCGAGCTAGTTTGAATAAAGGCTCTTTGCTTTTGCATCGGACTCGGGGGCCCTGGTGGTCTTTGGGGATCATGAATTCTGGGCATAACACTGATATGGCTTTGATTGGATACTGGTGTATATATAATATTACACCAGAGGCACAAGTAAAAAGTAATGTCATTTAATCTTTACTATGCCAGTACTGACTGATATTAGAATATATACTATGTGACTATGTGCTAAAATAGTAGTAATATGACTATTCTTTCAGAGTTCTTTGAGACTGAGGCAAAATCAGAAAATAAATTGTCTGTGGTTTCTGATATTATAGTGAATGGTTCTGAATAAATATTAATATAGGTACCTGTTATTGGGTTTTTACTCTGTTCTGAGGTCTGTTCTACCTTCTTTGGATGCATTTCTGAACACTTGCAACAACCCCATTATAATTTAATGTAGACACTACTAGTGTCATTTATTTTAATAAATGAGGTAATTATGTTTGAAATAACCTAATTAATTTACTGAAAGTCAAACATCTTTTAAATGGCAGAATAAGAATGTGAATTCTGGCAGTCAGGCTACATAGCATGGGCTCTTAATCACCAAGGTTTAGTGTCTCCCTAAATATGGTACAAATCGTTTGGGTGAGGGAAGAAATGAGGTAATAATGAGATGGGATGGTACCATGACATTTTCTGAGAATAGAATATATATATATATATATATATATATATATATATATATATAACGTCCAAACACTTATTTCTTGGTGTTAATTATTTAAAACCTGATATAAAAATCAGTAGTTGGGAAGAAGATCTAAAATGGCAGTGAAGTAGGAAGGTCCTATGCTTCTCTGATCCCTCAGACACAACTAGATAATTAACAAATCATTCTAAATCCATGAGAAATCAACCTGAAGGCTGACAGAGCAAACTCCACAACTAATGGGAGAGAAGAAGCCACACTGAAGAAGGTAGGAAGTGAAGAGATGTTGTTTGGGGGAGAAACAGATCATGAGTGTTGTGGAGGGAAGGGAGTCATTGTCACAAAGAAAGGTAAAAGAGAGAAGGGCACAAAGGTCAATGGACAAGGAGAACATTTCCCCAAAGCCATTGGATGGGAAAAGAAGGGTTGATTTTCCTGAATGCCTGCAATTAGTAGGGTTTATAGACTGCAGTTTTAAAGGTCAGTGGGTTTGGCTAGATAGAGCCCTGAGGGTGTTGGCCTACTCTTGGATAGAAGGCAGGCAAACAACCCTGAGGAAAACAGCTTGGAAACATCAACCTAAAGAACTCCTGAGGCACACATTGGTGAGATTATTTGCTCTTCTTAGAACACATCCCTAAGAGATAGAATTCATAGAGACACCTCTCTGGAGACAAAGGGACTGGCTGGCACCATTTCTTTCTCCCACCCTTCAGCATAAAGGAAATTGCATGATCAATTTCTACCTGTAGAAAGTAGTTAATCCACAATACTGCATTCCTTACTAATGCTTACACCAAGTCCCACACTTTTGTGCTCTGGCATGATTGCCTTTGTCAGTCAAGTCTGACTCAATCCCAGCATGACAAGACCCTCCCCCAGAAGAGCAACACAGGTACCTGCCCACACCAAATCCATAAAACCTAGAGTTTTAAAAAGTAACTAATCTAGGCTGAGATAGAGATCAGAGGGCACTGCACTATTCCTGGAGAGAAGGCAGGAAAATAATCTAGAGGCACATAGTGGGGAAATATCAACCTGTAAAATTCCTGGGACACACAGTGGGAAGACAGTTTGTTCCTTGCATGGTGCTCTCTTGAGAGGCAGTATGCATGGAGACTCCTCTCTGGGGCAAAGGAGATAGCTGGCAATATTTCTTTCCACTGACCCTCAGGATTAACACATAGCTACCTGTGGAAAATAGCACAGAGCAGGCACTGGCTGCCTAACCTTCTTTCACCAAGTTCTACACACCTGTGATCTGGTGGTACTACCCTTCTCAGTCAAATATGCATCATTCCCAGTGTGGCATGACTCTTCTTCTGAAGATGAGCAGAAACCCATGTCCACAACATATCTCACTACCAGAGTTCAACAGGGCTTCAGTTCTAGTGGAAATGGTATCAGATGTCATTTAACAAGTAGGCCAGAGCACACCTAGTTAAACCTTGCACATTGTGGCCAAGGACCACACATTGCCCACTGTAGGGAAAGAGATCCTCTGTATATGACTGGAATGGAGTAGCTAAATCACAACAACACACACCAGAGTCACTCCCTGAAGTACCAGACCTTGGACACTATATGACCTATTCTTCATAAAAGCATTGTTCTCAAGAGTAGGAAACATAACGGGCTTCTAAAACATATATAAGACAGAGACAAAATGCCAAGACAGAAGAATTAATCCCAAATGGAACAAGGTAAGGTCATAGATAAAGATCTAAGTGAAACATATATAATATGCCTGATGGAAAATATAAAGCAACAATCATAAGGATACTCACTGGACTTGAGATAAAAATGGAAGACTTTAGGGATGCACACACTGCAGAGATAAAAAAAAATTAAAAAAATCATAAAAGAAAAATGCAATCACTGATATTCCAACCAGAATTGATTCATTGAAAACTAGTATGGAAGAAACAGAGGGAAGAACCAGTGGTATAGAAGATAAAATACTGAAAAATAATGAAGTTGAATACAAGAAATAAAAATATGGAACATGAGAATAGTCTTAGGAACTCAGTGACTCCATCAACAAATATAATAGCATTTGTATTATAGGAGTTCTAGAAGAAATAAAGAGAGAAAAGGAGACAGAAAATTTATCCAAGGAAATAATAGTTGAAAACTTTCCTAATCTGGGGAAGGAAACAGATATCCATATCCACAAGGCATATCAACAAAATCAGAAAATGGCCAACAAGACATATTGTAATTAAATTGCAAAGTATAGTGATAAGGAAAAAAATATATATTAAAATCAGCAAAACATAAGTTCTTAACTTACAATAGAAGACCAATAAGGTTAGCAGCATATCTCTTAACAGAAACTTGGGAGCCAGAAGGGAGTGGCATGATATATTCAACATGCTGATGGGAAAAATCTGCAGCCAAGAACACTCTATCCAGCAATGCTATCACTCAGAAGAGGAAAAATAAATAGTTTCCCAGACAGGGGAGACTGGTGGCTGTTGGTTAAATGTCCAACTCTGGCTCAGGTCATGGTCTCATGGTTCATGAGTTTGAGCCCTGCATCAGACTCTCTGCTGTCAGTTTAAAGCCTGCTTCAGATTTTCTCCCTCTCTCTCTATACTCCTCCTCTGCTAGTTCTCTCGTTCTTTCAAAATAAATAAATAAACTAAAAAAAAAAGTTTCCCAGACAAAACAAAAAACAAAAACAAAAACTAAAACTAAAGTGTGACCACTAAAGGAGTTCTGCAAGAAATATTAAAGGGAACTTTTTGAGTGGAGAGGAACTACTAAAAGTGACAAAGACAAGACAAGAAAGAAACAGAGAACATATTCAGAAACAGTTAAATGAACAGGAATGATATTACACTAAATACATATCTATCAATAATTACTCTGAATGTAAGTGGATTAAACACTCCAATCAAAAGAGATAGGGTCTCAGAAGGGGGATAAAAACAAAATTCATCTGTATGCTGCCTACCAGAGACTCATTTTAGACCTAATGACACCTATAGATTGAATTAAGGGGATGGAGAAACATGTGTCATGCAAATGACACTTAAAAAAGTTGGAGTAACAATACATATATCAGAAGTTAAATTTTAAACCAAAAAGTAACAACAGCTGAAGAAGTGCACTATATCATAATAAAGGGGACCTTCCAACAAGAAGTGATATTTGTTGTAAATATTTATGTCCTCTACTTGAAGCACCAAAATATATAAAACAATTCATAACATAAAGAAATTCAGTGATGATAATAATACAATGATAAAGGAATTTAACACCCCACTCACAGCACGGAACAAATTAAGCAGAAAATCAACAAGGAAACAATAGCTTTGAATGACACACTGGACCAGATGGACTTAATAGGTATATAAAGAACACTCCATACCAAAGCAGAAGAATACACATTCTTTTTGAGTACACATGGAATATTCTCCAGAATAGATCACATAGTGGGTCACAAATCACACCTCAAAAAATACAAAATAATTGAGATAATAACATGCATATTTTTGACCACAACAGTAAGAATATTGAAGTCAGTGACAAGAAAACATTTGGAAAGACCACAAATATGTGGAGGTTAAATAACATGCTACTAAAGAATGAATGGGTCAACAAGGAAATCAAAGAAAAAAATTTAAAAAATATATATGGAAAAATGAAAATAGAAACCTGATGGTACAGAACCTTTAGGATGCAGCAAAATAAGTCCTAAGTGAGAAGTATATACCAATACAGACCTACCATAAGAAGGAAGAAAAATCTCAAATAAACAATGTAAACTTACACATAAAGGAGCTAGAAAAGAGCAACAAATGAAGCCTAAAGCCAGAAGAAGAAGGGAAATAATAAAGATTAGAGCAGAAAGAAATGATATAGAAACTAAAAACAACAACAATAACAAATCCACAATAAAACAGATCAATGAACCGAGGAGATGGTTCTTTGAAATCATTAATAGAATTGATAAACCCTTAGACAAACCTATCAAAAACAAAATAGAATTGACTCAAATAAATAAAATCACAAGTGAGAGTGGACATATCACAACCAACACCACAGAAATTCAAGCAATATAAGATAATATTATGAAAAAGTATATGCCAAAAATTGGACAACCTGGAAGAAATGGATAAACACCTAAAAACTTAAAATACCAAAAACTTAAAATACCCTTAAAAAAGGGGAACAAATAGAGAATGTAAACAGGCCAATAACAAGCAAGGAAATTGGTAATAAAAACTCTTCCAATAAACAAAAGTCTATGGGCAAATGGCTTCAAAGTTGACATCTAACAAACTGTTAGAGTTAATACCTTTTTTCTCAAACTATTCCAAAAAATAGAAGTGGAAGGAAAACTTCCAAATTCATTCTCTTAAGCCAGATTTACCCTGATACCAAACCAGGCAAGGACTACTTTAAAAGAAGAGAACTACAGTCCAATATCCCTGATGGATATGGATGTAACATTTTCAAAATAAATTCTAACAAACTGAATCCAACAGTACATTAAAAGATCAACCACCATGATCAAGTGACATTTCCTTCTGCACTGCAAGCATGGTTCAATATTCACAAATGAATCATTATGATACACTGCATTAACAAAAGAAAAGACAAGAACCATATGGTCATTTCAGTAGATGCAAAACTGCATTTGACAAAGGACAAACTCCATTCATGATAAAAACACTCAACAAAATAGTGTTAGTGGGAACATACCTCAATATAATAAAGGCCATACGGAAAACCCACAGATAATTTCATCCTCAATGTTGAAAAAACTGAGATCTTTTCCTTTATGGTCAGAAACAATGCAAGGACGTCCACTCTCATCACTGTTGTTTAACCTAGTACTAGATATCCTAGGCACAGCAATCAGACAACAACAGCAAAGTGATAATAAATAAAAGGGATTCCAATTGGTCAGAGGAAGTCAGACTTCTTTATTTGCACATGATATGATACTCTATATAGAAAGCCTGAAAGACTACCAAAAATTGCTAGAACAGACACACAAATTCATTAAAGTTGCAAGATACAAAATAAACATAGAGAAATATATTGCATTTCTCTACACCAATAATGAAGCAGCAGAATGAGAAATTAAGGAATCAACCCTATTTACAATTTCACCAAAAACCATAAGATACCTAAGAATAAACCTAACCAAATAGGTGAAAGACCTGTGATCTGAAAACTATAAACCACTGACTAAATAAATTGAAGGTGACACAAAGTAACTGAAAGATATTCCGTGCTAATGAATGGGAAGAAAACATATTGTTAAAATGTGTACATTACCCAAAGCAATCCACACTATCAATACAATCCCTATCAAAATGCTAGTATCGTTTTTCACAGAGCTACAACAATCTTAAAACTTGTATGCGATCACAGTAGATACCAGTAGCTAAAGAAACTTTGAAATAACAAAGTAAAGCTAGAGGCATCACAATTCTCAACTTCAAGCTATATTACAAAGCTGGAGTGATCAAGACAATAGGGTACTGGCAAGAATATAGCTATACAGACCAAAAAAGCAGACTAGAACCACCCAGAAATGAACTCACAACTATATGATCACTTAACCTTTGACAAAACAGAAAAAATATCCAATGGGAAAAAGACTTTTCAACGAATGGTGTTGGGAAAACTGAACAGCCACGTGCAAAAGAATGAATCTGGACCACTTTCTTACACCTTACACAAACTTGTTTGTGTATGAATATATGAATGAAATGATATGAATATGATATGAATATGAATGAAAGACCTAAATGTGAGACAGGAAATCATTAAAATACTAGAGAAGAACACAGGCGGTAACCTCTCTGACCCTGGCCATAGTAACTTATTTCTAAATATGTCTTCTAAGGCAAGGGAAACAAAAGCAAAAATAAGCTATTGGAACTTTATCAAAATTCAAAGCTTGTGCACAGTGAAGTAACCAATCAACAAAACTAAAAGGCAACCTATGTAATGGAAGAAGATATTTGCAAATGACATATCTGATAAAGGGTTAGTATCTAAAATATATTAAGGAATTTAAAAATTTTAAATATTTTAAAATCATAATCCAGTTAAAAATGGGGAAAAAGTATGAATTGATATATTTCCAAGGAATACATACAGATGGCCAACAGACACATAAAAACATGTTCAACATCATTGATTATCAAGGAAATCCAAAACAAAACTGCAATGAGGTATGACCTCAAAGCTCTCTGAATGGCTGAAATCAACAGCACAAGAAACAACAGGTGTTAGCAAGAATGTGGAGAAACGTGAACACTTTTGCACTGTTGGGAATTCAAACTGTTGTAACCACTCTGGAAAACAGTATGGAGGTTTCTCAAAAGTGAAAAATAGAATTGCCCTGTGATCCAAAAATTGCATTACTAGGTATTAACCCAAAGAATACAAGAACACTAATTCTATGGTACACATCCACATTAATCTTTATGGCAGCATTTTCAACAGTAGCCCAATTATGGAAACTGCCTATATATATGTATATGTGTATGTGTGTGTGTATACACATATACACATATGTGTATACACATATACATATATATACACATATGCACATATACATACATATACACACATACATACATATCTATGTGTATATATACATAGATATTACCTATATATGTGTATAAATATAAAATATACATATATACATACATATACATATATATGTATCTATATACATATATATTTAAAAATCAGTAGTTGAAAATTAGCAACCCATTTTCCATAAATAAGTCATTACTTCTGTATGAAAATTATTTATTAAAAAATAAAAGAAAATGATTTACCAGAATCTACAATTCATACTTTATGTATTTTGTGTTAAAATTCTGATTTGTTTTGCATTCATCATTATCAGGTGAAGAGTAATTTTTAAGTTTTTATTTAAATTCCTGTTAGCTAACATACAGTGTAATATTAGATTCTGGTATACATTTAGTGATTCAACACTTACATACAACACTCAGTGCTCATCACAAGTGTACTTTAAACCCCATCACCTACTTAACACATTCCCCACCCACCTTCCCCCATGGTACACATCATTTTCTCTCTATAGTTAAGAATCTCTTTGTTTGCCTCTCTCTTTTTTATCGCTATGTTTGTTTGCTTTGTTTCTTATATTTCACATATCAGTGAAATCATATGGTATTTCTCTTTCTTTGAATGACTTATTTTATTCAGCATAATACCCCCTAGTTCCATTCATGGCACTGCAAATGACAAGATTTCACTCATTTTTAATGGCTGAGTAATACTTCATTGTATATTTATATACAACATCTTCCTTATCCATTCATCATTAGATGGAAAAATAGGCTGTTTCCATAATTTGGCTATTATACATAATGCTACTATAAACATCGGGGTGTATGCATCCCTTTGAATAAAAAAAAATTGTACCCCTTAGGTAAAAATCTATTAGTGAAAATGCTGGATCATAGTGTAGTTCTATTTTTAACTTTTTGAGAAACCTCCACACTCAGCTTTCCAGAGTGGCTGCACCAGTATGCATTACCACCAACAGGGCAAGAGGGGTCCCCTTTCTCCCCTTTTTGTTCCTGTGTTGTTCCTTTTAGCAATTCTGACAAGTATGAGGAGATATATCATTATAGTTTTGTTTTGTATTTCCCTGATGATGAGTGATGTTGAGCATCTTTTCATGTGCTTGTTAGCCATCCATATGTCTTCTTTGGAAAAATGTTTATTCATGTCTTCTTCCCCCTTTTTTAACAGGGTTATTTGATTTGGGGTGTTGAGATTTATAAGTTCTCTATAGATTTGGATGCAAACCTTTTATCAGATATGCTATTTGCAAATATCTTCTCCCATTTGGGAGATTGCATTTTAGTTTTGATGGTTTTCTCCACTATGCAGAAGCTTTTAATCTTGATTTAGTCCCAATAGTTCATTTTTTATTTTTGTTTCCCTTGTCTCAGGGGACATAATTAAAGAGAAGTTGCTATGGCCGATGTCAAAGTGGTTATTGACTGTGTTCTCCTCTAGGATTTTGATGGTTTTCTGTTTCACATTTAGGTCATTCATTTATTTTGAATTTGTCTTTGTGAATGGTATAATAGAGTAGTCCAGATTCTTTCTTTTGCAAGTTGCTGTCCAGTTTTCCAAACACCATTTGTTGAAAACACTTTTTTTTCCCTTTGGATATTTTTTACTGCTTTGCTGAAGATTAGTTGGTCACACAGTTGTGGGTTCCTTTCTGGATTTTCTATTCTGTTCTATTTATCTGTGTGTCTGTTTTTGTGCCAGTACCGTATTGTCTTGGTCATGGTAGCTTTGTAATATAACTGGAAGTCTGGTAAAGGGATGCCTCCAAATTTGCTTTTCTTTTACAATATTCTTTCACTATTCGAGGTCTCTTGTTCCATACAAATTTTAGGATTCTTGTTCTTGCTCCATGAAAAATGTCGGTGGTATTTTGATAGGAATTGCATTAAATGTGTAGATTCATTTTTGTAGTATAGGCATTTTAACAATATTTTTTTCCAATTCATAAGCATGCAATGTTTTTCCATTTTTTTGTGTCATCACCAATTTCATTCATAAGTGTCTCATACTTTTCAAAGGCAGACATTTTACCTGTTTGGTTAGGTTTATTCTTAGGTTTTTAATGGTTTTTGGTGAAATTGTAAATGAGATTGATTCCTTGATTTCTCTTTATGCTGCTTCTTTACTGCTGTATAGAAATACAACCAATTTCTGTATATCGATTGTGTATCCTGCAACTTTGCTGAATTCGTGTATCAGTTCTAGCAATTTTTCATGATGTCTTTTGGGTTTATTATGTAGAGTGCCATGTCATCTGCAAATAGTGAATATTTGACTTCTTGTTTACCAGTTTGTATGCCTTTTTTATATATAATTTATTGTCAAATTGGTTTCCATACAATATCCTGTGCTCATCCCAGCAAGTGCCCTCCTCAATGCCCATCACCCACTTTCCCCTCTCCCACCCCCCCCCCCATAAACGCTTAGTTTGTTCGCTGTATTTAAGGGCCTCTTATGATTTGCCTCTCTCCCTGTATGTGTAACTTTTTTCTCCCTTCCCCTCCCCCATTGTCTTCTGTTAAGTTTCTCAAGGTCCACATATGAGTGAAAATATATGGTATCTGTCTTTCTCTAACTGACTTATTTCACTTAGCATAACACACTCTGGTCAGAGTGGCTAAAATGAACAAATCAGGAGACAATAGATGCTGGTGAGGATATTGAGGAATGGGAACCCTCTTGCACTGTTGGTGGGAATGCAAATTGGTGAAGCTGCTCTGGAAAACAGTGTGGAGGTTCCTCAAAAAAATAAAAATAGAGCTACCCTATGGCCCAGCAATAGCACTGCAAGAATTTACCCAAGGGATACAGGAGTGCTGATGCATAGGGGCACTTGTACCCCAATGTGTATAGCAGCACTTTAAACAATAGCCAAACTATAGAAAGAGCCTAAATTTCCATCAACTGATGAATGGATAAAAAAAAAATTGTGGTTTATGTACACAATGGAATGGAGCTGGAGAGTGTTATGCTAAGTGAAGTAAGTCATACAGAGAAAGACAGATACCATATGTTTTCACTGTTATGTGGATCCTGAGAAACTTAACAGAAACCCATGGGGGAGGGGAAGGGAAAAAAAAGGTTAGAGAGGGAGGGAGCCAAACCATAAGAGACTCTTAAAAACTGAGAACAAACTGAGGGTTGATGGGGGGTGGGAGGGAGGAGAAAGTGGGTGATGGGCATTGAGGAGGGCACCTGTTGGGATGAGCACTGGGTGTTGTACGGAAACCAATTTGACAATAAATTTCATATATAAAAAACAATAAAAAATAAATAAAATAAAATAAAATAAAATAATAAACACCTATTCTTTTGTCAAAAAATATATATAATGCTGGTGTAATACCATTAGTATTGAACCTTTTCTTCCATTTCTATTTTTTGTAACAATTTGAGAAGTATAGATATTACTCTTCTTTAAGTATTGGGTAGAATTCCCCTGGGAATTCTTGCCCTATACTTTTGTGTTTTGGGAAATTTTTGATTACTGATTCAATTTCTTTGCTGGATATTGATCTAATTTTTCTTTTTCGCCCTGTTTCAGTTTTGGTAGTTTATTGTTCTAGAAATTTATCCATTTCTTCCATATTGGACAATTTGTTGGCATATAATTTTTCAAATTATTATCTTATATTTGTTTATATTTCTATGGTGTTGGTTGTGACCTCTCCTCTCTTATTCATAATTATATTTATTTGAGTCTTTTTTCATTTCTTTTTGATATGTCTGGCTTGTTGTTCATGAAGTTTATTATTTTTTTCAAAGAATCAGATCCTGGTTTCATTGATCTGTTCTACTGTTTTTTCTTTTTTTTTCTGTTTCTATACCATTAATTTCTACTCTAATTTTTATTATTTCCCTTCTGCAGGCTTTAGCATCTTTTTGTTGTTTTTTTTTTTTTTCTAGCTCCTCAGGTATAATTTTCGGTTGCATATTGGAGATTTTTCTTGATTCTTGAGGTTGGCCTGTATTTTATATACTTCCCCCTTATGACCACTTTTCCTGCATTCCAAAGGTTTTGGACCATTATGTTTTCATTTTTGTTTGTTTACATATTTTTTAAATCCTCTTTTTAATTTGTTGGTTTATCCCTTCATTCTTCAGTAGGATGTTCTTTAACTTCCCTATGTTTGAAATATTTCCATATTTTTTCTTGTGGTACACTTCAAGTTTCATATTTCTGTGTTTAGAAAACATGGATGCTATAATCTCTATCATCTTGTATTTGTTGAAGCATGATTTGTGACCTAATGTTTGATCTATTCTTGATAATATCCCATGAGGATTTAAAAGATTGAGTATTCTGTTGTTTTAGGATGGAATGTTCTAAATAGATCTGTTAAGTCTATCTGATCTAGTGTGTCTTTCGGAGCCTTTTTTCCTTGTTGATTTTCTGTTTAGATGATCTGTCCATTGATGTAAATGTGGTGTTAAATTCCCTTACTATTATTTTATTATTATTGTTGAGTTCATTTATATTTGTTAAGTCTTTTATGTATGTATATTTCCTGTCCTATGTTGGGTGCAGAAATATTTACAGTTTTTTTTTAAACTTCTTATTGTATTATTCATTTTCTTTTTATATAGTGCCCTTCTTCATCTCTTGCTATAGTGCTTGTTTTAAAGTGCAGTTTGCCCAATATAAATATTGCTGCTCTGGCTTTCTTTTGACATCTATTTACCTGATATATATTTCTCTGTCTCCTCACTTTCAATCTGCACGTGTCTTTAGGTCTAAAATGAGTCTTCTGTAGGAAGCATATAGATAGGTCTTGTATTTTTTTTTTTTATCCATTCTGATTCCCAATGTCTTTTGATTGGAGTATTTAGTCCATTTACATTCACGGTAATTATTGATAGTATGTATTTGTGCTTTTTTGTCACTTGTTTTGTTATTGTTCTTAGAGATTTTCTCTCATTCTTTCTTGTACTTGTCACTATTGTCCTCTTCTATGAATGCAAAAAGTCTCCTTTAATGTTTCTTGCAAGGCTGGTTTAGTGGTCACAAACTCCTTTAGCTTTTATTTGTCTGGGAAACTCTTTATCACTCCATCTATTCTGAATGCCAGCTTTGCTGAATACAGTATTGTAGACTGAAGATTTTTCACATTCAGCACTTTGAGTATAACATGCCATTCCCTTCTGGCTTGCCAACTTTGTGTGGAGAAATTTCCATGTATCCTTATTTATTTTCCTTTTTTCATTAAGGACTTCTTTTGTCTTCCTACTTTTAAGTTTTTTTTTTATCAGTACATTGTGGAAATTTAATTGCAATATACATTGGTATTGACCTCCTTTTGTTGATTTTGATGGGAGTTCTCTGTGTCTCCTGGATCTGGATGTCTATTTTCTTCCTCAGTTTAGACACGTTTTCAAATATTATTTCCACAAATAAATTTTCTGCCCCCTTTTCTATCTCTTTTTCTGCTACTCATATAGTACAAATGTTATTCCATTTGATGGAGTCACTGAGTTCCCTATGTCTATTCTCATGTTGCATAATTCTTTTTCGGTTTTGTTCAGCTTCATTTTTTTACATTACTTTATCTTCTATGCCAATAATTCATTCCTCTGCTTCTTCCAGCCTGCTATACATTGCACCAACCCTGTTTCTAATCTCTGTCTCTGTCTCTGTCTCTGTCTGTCTAGATTGTTTCTTTAAATTCTCTATCAGACATGTTACTTATATTTGTTTTGGTTAGATCTCTGGCTGTGGCCTTATCTTTTTCTTCCATTTTGCATAAATTCATTCCTGATGCATTTTGTCTACATTTATGCCTTTTTCTCTGTGTTAGAAACCCAGTTATTTCTCTTGCTTCTGAAAGTAAAGACTTATTAAGAAGAAGTCATGCAATTCCCTGGGGCTTCCGTGAGATTCTCACGTGTGTGCTATGTATGCTCTGATGTTGTGTTCTGGCTGCTATATTCTTCAGGCTTGTTGTATGCAGAGGCTCTCCTTGCCTGCTGTGGACAGTGTTTGATCCCTGGCCTGAAATTGGATAGTTTTAATGAGGTGTGCTCTGGTCTGCTTGGGAAATGAGACCTGACACCACCTCCACCAGAATTGAGTCCTTACAGAACTCTCTGGTTAGGTGATGTGGTGAGGGCATGGGTTTGTGCTGGTCTCCTGGGGACTGGGCCCTTCATGCTTGGACTGAGGCAGTCATAATTGAGAAGGTGAGAAGGTAAGTCCAACCATAGCACATGGGGGTATAGCTTGGTGTATGTAAGTTAGGCAGCCACTGTTGCTACATTACTGCTTCCTCTAGGTGTCTCTGTGCTCATGCTGAGAGGTGGGGATGGAAATGGTGCCAGTCAGCTTCTCTGTTCCTGGAGAGGTATCTCTTAGAATGCTGTCTCTCAGGGATGTTCTCTGAGAAGAGGATATCATCTTCCCACTGTGTGCCCTAGCAGGTTTACCTGCTCTTCATATTGCTGTTTCCTCACTGTCTGTCTTTGGGTGGTTTACCTGCCTTTTTTCTAGGAGCAGCTAGTGCCCTTGAGGCTCTTTACCAACCAACCTAATGACGTTTGAAACTCTAGGCTTTAAGCCCTACTGGTTGCAAAGACTCAAGAAATTCAGCCCCTCTCATTTTCCAAGCCAATGACTTTAGGGAAGTGTTCTGGTATGTTCCCCTGTGTACTCCTCTCTCTATTGCCTTTC
Organism: Panthera tigris; assembly: GCF_018350195.1. Taxonomy (NCBI): domain Eukaryota; kingdom Metazoa; phylum Chordata; class Mammalia; order Carnivora; family Felidae; genus Panthera; species Panthera tigris. The sequence continues at coordinate 67,846,087 of NC_056677.1, read as the reverse complement.
TATACAACCATGGCTTCTTACCTTATGGCTTCTTACCTTGTGGAGTTTGTTCTGTCATTCTTCAGTTCTATTTCTGGAGTATTTAGGAGGATTTGATTGTTATATAGTTTTGTTCATTGGATGAGGCAAACCTACGGTCATTCTACTCTTCTGTAACCTTCCAAGTGAAGAATATTCTCTTTATATGAGTGCATTGTGGTTTGTACAAGAAATACACTTATGAGATCTTGTTTTAGCTTTGAAATGAGAACTTCATGGGCCTCAGAGACCTTCTGTTTTACCATGAAATTTTTAAGAGGTAGAATGATATGTATCTATATGATCCCAAGCACTGTGAAAAAGTTTTACCTCAAGTTTTAGCTCCAAGTCCAGTATTTAGGAGTTTGTGAAAAGGAAAATGAAAAGTATATGTTGCTTACTACTATTTCTTGAGCTCATACTACATGATAGGTGTTCCTATAAGCTTTTTACATATATTAATTCTTTTAATCATTATAAAGACATTATGAAGTGGGTACTATTATCATTCCTATTTTACACATGTAGAAACTGAGGCTCAGAGTATTAGGTTCTTAAGTGTCAGAGCTAGAACTCATTCTTACCCACATATTTACTAAGTTACAATGCTCTGAAGTTGAAAAATGCAAAAGTATATATCCTAAAATGCTGCTTGTTTCCCCTTTTCTGATTTACAGATTTGGGTTAAGCATGCTAGTTGAATCAAAGGCCATGATGAACAGCTAGGCGGTACAACATTTTTGTTTCAGACTGAGAGTACTTAGGATATTTTCCTGACATAATATGTGAGCTGGTGGTGTTAGAGGGCCATTAGGCTGCATCCATTAGAATGTGAGAAGACAGGGGCACCTGAATCGCTCAATCTGTTAAGTGTCCAACTTTGGCTTGGGCCATGATCTCTCAGTTCACGAGTTTGAGCCCTGCGTTGGGCTTTGTGCTGACAGCTCAGAGCCTGGAGCCTGCTTCTGATTCTGTGTATCCCTCTCTTTGGCCTTCCCCCACTTGTGCTCTGTGTCTGTCTCTCTGTCTCTTAAAAATAAATAAAAACATTAAAAAAAAGAATATGAGAAGATGGAATTTTCTTGCATTTGAATTTGATGAATTAATGTTATCTAATTTATACTTAATGAATATTAACAAACAGAGAATTAAAATGTCTACAATTTAGAAAACTTGAATTTTAAAAGTGCTATTTAGTTGGGCATTTTATGAAAACTGTCTTCTAAAACTATTTTCTTGTTTATTCTTTTCTCACAAATCAACAATTCAGGACCAGCAAAAGAAATTGGGAAGAATACATTTTTAGAAAGTTTAAAGCTAAAGATAATTGAACAAAAAAACAAAGATACTGTATTTTTTTATGAAATGTATTGTCAAATTGGTTTCCATACAACACTAGTGCTCATCCCAAAAAATGCCCTCTTCAATACCCATCACACAACCTCCCCTCCCTCCCACCCCCCATCAACCCTCAGTTTGTTCTCAGTTTTTAACAGTCTCTTATGCTTTGGCTCTCTCCCACTCTAACCTCTTTTTTTTTCCTTCCCCTCCCCCATGGGTTTCTGTTAAGTTTCTCAGGATCCACATAAGAGTGAAAACATATGGTATCTGTCTTTCTCTGTATGGCTTATTTCACTTAGCATAACACTCTCCAGTTCCATCCACGTTGCTACAAAGGGCTATATTTCATTCTTTCTCATTGCCACGTAGTACTACATTGTATATATAAACCACAAATTTTTTATCCATTCATCAGTTGATAGATGATAATTTGGCTACTGTTGAGAGTGCTGCTCTAAACATGGGGTACAAGTGCCCCTATGCATCAGTACTCCTGTATCCCTTAGGCAAGCTCCTAGTAGTGCTACTGCTGGGTCATAGGGTAGGTCTGTTTTTAAATTTTTGAGGAACCTCCACACTATTTTTCAGAGCGGCTGCACCAGTTTGCATTCCCACCAACAGTGCAAGAGGGTTCCCGTTTCTCCACATCCTCTCCAGCATCTATAGTCTCCTGATTTGTTCATTTTGGCCACTCTGACTGACGTGAGGTGATATCTGAGTGCGGTTTTGTTTTGTATTTCCCTGATGAGGAGCAAAGTTGAGCATCTTTTCATGTGCCTTTGGCCAACCAGATGTCTTCTTTAGAGAAGTGTCTATTCATATTTTCTGCCCATTTCTTCACTGGATTATTTGTTTTTCGGGTGTGGTTTTTGGTGAGCTCTTTATAGATTTTGGACACTAGCCATTTGTCTGATACGTCATTTGAAAATATCTTTTCCCATTCCGTCGGTTGCCTTTTACTTTTGTTGATTGTTTACTTTGCTGTGCAGAAGCTTTTTGTCTTCATGAGGTCCCAATAGTTCATTTTTGCTTTTAATTCCCTTGCCTTTGGAGATGTGCCGAGTAAGAGATTGCTACGGCTGAAGTCAAAGACATTTTCTCCTGCTTTCTCCTCTAGGGTTGTGATGGATTCCTGTCTCACATTCAGGTCCTTTATCCATTTTGAGTTTATTTTTGTGAATGGAGTGAGAAAGTGATCTAGTTTCAACCTTCTGCATGTTGCTGTCCAGTTCTCCCAGCACCATTTGTTAAAGAGACTGTCTTTTTTCCATTGGATGTTCTTTCCTGCTTTGTCAAAGATTAGTTGGCCATACTTTTGTGGGTCTAGTTCTGGGGTTTCTATTCTATTCCATTGGTCTATGTGTCTGTTTTTGTGCCAATCCCATGCTGTCTTGATGATTGCCGCTTTGTAGTAGAGGCTAAAGTCTGGGATTGTGATGCCTCCTGCTTTGGTCTTCTTCTTCAAAATTACTTTGGCTATTCGGGGCCTTTGGTGGTTCCATATGAATTTTACGATTGCTTGTTTTAGCTTCGAGAAGAATGCTGGTGCAGTTTTGATTGGGATTGCATGGAATGTGTAGATAGCTTTGGGTAGTATTGACATTTTGACAATATTTATTCTTCCAATCCATGAGCAGGGAATGTCTTTCCGTTTCTTTATATCTTCTTCAATTTCCTTCATAAGCTTTCTATAGTTATCAGCATACAGATCTTCTACATCTTTGGTTAGATTTATTCCTAGGTATTTTATGCTTCTTGGTGCAATTGTGAATGGGATCAGTTTCTTTATTTGTCTTTCTGTTGTTTCATTGTTAGTGTATAAGAATGCAACTGATTTCTGTACATTGATTTTGTATCCTGCGACTTTGCTGAATTCATGGATCAGTTCTATTAGACTTTCGGTGGAGTCTATCGGGTGTTCCATGTCATCTGCAAAAAGTGAAAGCTTGACTTCATCTTTGCCAATTTTGATGCCTTTGATTTCCTTTTGTTGTCTGCTGATGCTAGTACTTCCAACACTATGTTAAACAACAGTGGTGAGAGTGGACATCCCTGTCATGTTCCTGATCTCAGGGAAAAAGCTCTCAGTTTTTCCCCATTGAGGATGATGTTAGCTGTGGGCTTTTCATAAATGGTTTTTATGATGTTTAAGTATGTTCCTTCTATCCCGACTTTCTCGAGGGTTTTTATTAAGAAACGTTGCTGAATTTTGTCAAATGCTTTTTCTGCATCGATTGACAGGATCATATGGTTCTTATCTTTTCTTTTATTAATGTGATGTATCACGTTGATTGATTTGTGAATGTTGAACCAGCCCTGCATCCCAAGAATGAATCCCACTTGATATTCTAAGTGGAAATACATTACAAAATAGGTGCAACTGTGTATGTATATCACGCACGTAGGATCAAACAAGTCCTGATTAGTGAGTATAAGTTTATGAGGCGGATGAAGCCAACTGTGTATCCTATTTAATAGATAATTCTCATTATCATTATTTCGGGAACAAAAACTTCACACTCTAGGACTTGTTTCAAAAATAAACTACTTAAGAAATTTAAGTTGTATGTCTATTTGTAAATCTGTTGTTACTGTTCCTAGGAGCCAATCAAGTAAATTATTGTATTAGTTCATGTTAATTTGGGAAATATTTTAACATTTATATTTGATTATTATTGAATAGGGTGGGAGAATATATGTCTGAAACAAGCTTAAATATATTCATTAACATTTTTGCTTTTAACTCTAGTTTTATTCTGTAGCTCAGTAATTTTGTTCCACTTTTATACTTTATGGCTATGTTCATTTGAAGTACTTCCTTATTTAGAATTCATCCAAGTATATTATCTCAAATCTTTTTCTATAAGTTCATAGCATTTGAAATTATGAAAAAAAAATCTCTTTATGTTTAACATATACTTGCCTTATTAAATTATCTACCTCTTTTATGCTATTTTAGCTTGGTGGCAAGACAGTTTAGACCCTTCAAATGACATAATTGTTGATTTTGGCTTGTAAAGATAGCTGGCGGGCAGGTAATTGGAAATAAGTAGAGTAGACAAAGTAAGAAGATGGGCTTCCACTAAAGAAAAGGGCAACAAGAAAAGAGTGTTTTGAAAGCAAGTGAAGAAATTCTTCTAGATGGAAACAGCTCCAGAGAAGAAGCAACTCAGAGAAAAAAGAGAAAGAGAAAAAAGACATGTCTTTCTCATGAAGAAATACAAAAAGAAAGGCAGAGAATGGTTATCTTGAAAATAATTAAATGATTTTTTAAAAGACAATAAAATTTTTAAAAACAATATGATGAGGCATTATATATATGTGTGTATATATATATATATATATATGTATATATATGAACAAATCTTATGTTTAAGCACTGATATGCTGAGAGGTGACTGTGAGCTAGATGGAGAAAAATTAGAAAGGAATTTAGGCATAGAGTTCAGATTTTTGTGATTTTGTTTTATTTTTGTTTTACATGGCAATGTTTTGACCATTTGAACTCTATTTTTAAAATCAAACAGATAATTTGTAAGTCTAACTTTATTACTATATTCAAGAAAACCATACTGGGATATATCCTGAAAGTCTTAATTTTCTAGGATCTATGTATTCTCTGTTAAATTTCCTGAGGTGGATAAGGAGTTCAGAAGTGCCTCAGGAACTTGGATATATGATTATTCCCTTAGAGACTAGAGGAAAACATACAATGAATAAAATTAACCATGTGCTCAGAAGGTTGTCATCATTCACTTTACTGGAAAATATGTGATTGTGTGTGTGTGTGTGTGTGTGTGTGTGTGTGATTGTTTTATTAGGAGATAGGGTGTTTCCTCTAATCAAGGTGACTGGCTTATTTCCTCAGCATCAAAATAATGATGTAATATAATCAGTGAGTTTCTACTCTAAAGAAAGAATATATTGCATAACTGGGGGTGATTTCCAAAAATTTTAAACAAATGAGGAAACAAAGAGTAAGAATTTAACATTTTTAATTTTTTTTCAGTTTTATAGAGATATAGTTGACAAACAGCACTACATAAGTTTAAGATGTACAACATAATGACTTGATTTACATATATTGTCAATTTATTACTACAAGTTTAGTTAAAATCTATCACCTCATACAGTTTCAAAAATATATGAATAAATATTTTTTCTTGTGATGATAATTTTTAAGATATACTGTCTTAGTAGACTTGTTACATTGTATGACATAATGGAGAGAGACCCTGCATCTGGTGGACATCAGATTTCTATCACTATACATGTCTCCTTTATTGTAGATCAATAATAAATTATTAATCTACCCTCTGATCTAGATTTGATGCCTCTCCATGTTTGCTATACTTGGATTTCTTGTTAACTAGTTCTATGACAACCTAATTCTGTTTACGAAGCACTTTTGTGTCATATGTTTTCTTTTTACCACTAAAATCAGGTGTCACCTATTGAAAACTTGAAAATTGGCACTTTGGTATATTCATCTATGTCTTCTGAAAATAGTTAATGTGAGACTCTACTAAGAGATTGTCACCACTTGACATAAAAAAAAAGGAGTGTCTGGTCCCATATATTTTGAATGGTAAGCTAAACTAATATAAAAAGTAGAATGAAAAATTAAATATCAAATAGCTCAGATTCAATACAGATTTATTTTTCAATAATTTAACAATTCAAACTGGGTGTTTATTTTTGGCAGGATACGATCCTAAAGGTGGTGATTTATAAACTTTTCCACCTATCTTTGGAATGCACCTTCCAATAGAGCCTAACTGTCATATACATTTGGTTGAAAGAAGATAAAATTGTGAGGAAGGTATACCCACTACTTATAAACCTTACAGAAAATGACACAACTTCTACCCTTATTTCATTAAAAATCCAACCCCAAAAACACATTATAATAACAAAGGAATCTGAGACACTTAGTGTAACTGTGTGTCCAGAAGACAAGTGGTTTTGTAACCAGCTAGTAATTTTTGCCAAAACCTATAAAGCTGAGGGCAACTATACACCATGATGATAGCACAAAAGAATTCCAGTTCAAGTGGTGAGACAGCCACACTGTTAGATATATATTGTTAATCTCTAGCTACGCTACCAAGAAAGGAATTTATTAGTTTTTGGCAATAACTGAAATTGAGGTCAAAGCACTAGAAGAATTTTAACCTAAAGTTGGGATTCCCATAATTACAAGCCACTCAAAAGTAGCGTATCATAACAAGTAGCTGGATGCAATTGGGGGGAGAATGTGACTTTGAATTTAGGTTTTAGGATTCATTGCGAATATGAAGAAATAATGGAAACTTATAGAAATATGAGTAATGGTTAAAATCTTTAGGCTATTTTTTCAATGTTTATTTTTGAGAGAGAAAGTGAGCAGGAGAGATGAAGAGAGGGAGACACATAATCCCAAGCAGGGTCCAGGCTCTGAGCTGTCAGCACAGAGCTTGATGCAGGGCTGGAACTCACAAACTGCGAGATCATGATCTGAGCCAAAGTCAGATGCTTAACCTACTGAGCCACCCAGGTGCCCCCCCGCCCAAATCCTTAGGTTACTTTGAAACAATTATCCTACATAGATTCTTGGTATTATTGATGACTTAAATGCTTCGTTAGCCTATTTTTCCAATAGTTTTCCATTTCAGAGAAAGAAAAATTGATGAAATATGGGATAAACCACTGCATGGAAAAAAAAAAATGTATGTTTGCCATAGCCTGAATGGTGAATATCGATTTATCCTCTGCTTCATTCCTATATTTACTTGTCTCTCCAGCTAGTATTTCAGTTTTATGTTATTTTCAGGTGGTTCAGATGAAATATAAAATACATTCTTAGCATTAATTTAACTTGAAGAGTTAAGATCACAAAAGAAGCTTCTTCTAAAGTAAATAAAAAATTATAAAAACAGAAATTATGCTCAATGTGTTTGGTATCAGGTCAAGTTTCATATAATAAAAACATGTACATAACTTTGAATTCACTACAGCATTAAAACAAATGTTCAAGTACCATACTCATTGCATTAAGCCACTTCTATGTCTAACATTGTCATATATTAAAATGTTAATTGTCTTATGAATTTATTTCTATGAATTTTTAAAGGTCTAAATAGCAACAGATAATTAGAATACTGATTCTCTGTAACACATCTTAATTCTTTTAATTGGCTGAAAGTAATTCATGGAAATTCTAATGCAATAACCTAACTGTATATAAGGTGACATCATTGAAGAGTGTGTCTGTCAAATAAAATTATGTGAGTGTAAAAATTAAATTATTTCATAGTCACGGCCTCAATTTCATTTTTATACTTGAGATTTATTTTAACTCATGCTTTTTCAAATTTAAGTCAAGGATATACATTGGAGAAGCCTTGGAAGGAGAAAATAACTTCAAAAAACATCTATAATAATATTGGTATGTTTCATGGAGAAGATACCAAAAACTTCTGAAGCTTTAAAAGAATTAAATACATGATTAGCATAGAAAATTCTTCATTACTCATAATTTCACATATAAACTTACCAATTAAAACTAGTCCATGCACCCAAACTAGTTTATTTGGGAAGCTATTCACAGAAACCTAATAATATTGCCATTGTTGAAAATGTTTTGGAATTTCCTTCTTTTTGAAAAATGCCTTCTCTGTGTGAGCCACATTATTTTCAAGATTGTTCATGGTAGAAAATTATAATGTTTTGAGTATGGACTTGATTTGGAATTAAAATATCATCAAAACTTTGGGGCGCCTGGATGGCTCAGTCAGTTAAGTGTGCGACTCTTGATTTTGACTCAGGTCATGATTTCATGGTTTGTGACATCAAACCCCGCATCAGGCTCCATGCTGACAATGTGGAGCCTGCTTAGGATTCTGTCTCCCTCTCTCTCTCTCTCTCTGCCCCTCCCCCACTTGCTCTTTATCTTTGTCAAAATAAATAAAAATAAACTTTAAACAAACATTAAAAAATTAAGGATTATCAAAACAAAAAGAAGGTGACCACAGTCTTGAATAAGTTGGCTAATATTATTTTAGACTAACAAATGGAATTTTAAAATACAATGCTATCATTAACTTATTTGTGTGGTTACAACTAATTTCATTCAACAGATATTTACTGAATGTTTGATATGTAAGAAACACTGTGTTTTAGATGCTATAGAGGAGTACTTAACTTTGGTTATGAACTGAAAGTACTTGGGAAGTTTTAAAAATACTGAGTCCCACTCCCATAAATGGTGATTTATTAGTCTGAGGTGGAGCCAAAATATTAATGTAAATTTTTAGAAGTAATGCCAGATGCTTGTAATGTGTAACCATAGTTGCAAATGGATGAAGTTAAAGATTTAAAAATGAGCAAGATAAATAACAAGATGTAACTGAGGAAAAAATATTCTTTGACTACCTATTCAAAAACTTCACTTATGGGGTCACAATCTCTGGAATAGGACTAAAAAGTGAAAGTAAAGTACATTTACCAAGTGTTTACTCTGCACCAAGCAGTTTTCTTGGGTGTCTATATGTCATACAGTATTTAATCCTCACAACAATTATTTGAAATATATAATTAATATGGCCTGAATGTTTGTGTTTCCTCAAAATTCATATTTTGATATTCTAATCTTCAAAAATGATGGTATTAATATGTGGAACCTTTAAACAATTCTTAGGTCATGAGACTGGAACCTTCATGAATGGTATTAGTACTCTATGAAAGATAATACAGAACATCCCCTAGCCCCTTCAACCATGTGATGGCACAGCAAGAAGGTGTCATCTATAAACCAGAAAGTGGACCCTCACCAAACACTGAATTTGCCATTGACTTGATCTTGGACTTAGAGCTTCCAGAACTGTAAAAAATAAAATTCTACTGTTTATAAGCTACCCAGTCTGTGGTATTTTGTAATAGCAGTCTAAACAGACTAGTAATATTCTCCTTTTTATTAATAAGGGAAAAAACAGTTCAGGAGAGCTACATAATGTACATAGTCACATAGATATTAAATAGCAGAGCCAGGATTCAGACCCAGGCCCATCTAACTTCAAAATTCTTATTCCTTCCACTCTATAAAATTGATTAAAATAAGAATAATACTAAGCATGATGTATTAAGTGTTGTAAGTCTTTATTTCAGAAGAAAGAGAGAGAATTTCTAGCTACATATAATAAGAAAAACTTTGTTAAAAAGTAACATTTAAGTTGGAGTATGAAAGAGTGATAGGATTTTTATAGATGGACAGGAAGAAGCAATGATTTTAAATATGAGCAAAAGCATGCAGAAAGAAAACCATGGAATATATTTGAGTGATTAAGAAGGATCCAAACTAAAGGCTTTCAAATGAGGCAGTACTGCTGTGATGTTTACAAATAAGTTCCCTCAAAAATAGAACAATAAAATGCACACAACAATCTTGCAAAATAAAAAATTACACTGCAAATACTGTCTTTATTGAAAAGTGTGCATATGTGCAGGAAAGTAGCAGAAAATAAGTCATGGTAGAGAATACTACTGTTTACAGTACTCCCAGTCCTCTTTTTTTTTCTAGATATATGGAAAAATTGAATTTTCCTGCATTCTTAGTTAGGTGTACCAATTAAAGATGAGCTAAGTGGCATGAGTTATTTGCAGTCAGAAGCATTTACATTCATACAATCCTAATCTCTCTTCCTCTGCTGATTTAAACCCTGAAGAGAATATGGTGTCACAAAATTGAAGTATCCTGTATAACTGGGCCATCACAGGGAGGACAGCTATCCTAAGGAGATGGCTGAGACCATATAAGACTTTGTAATATATTTTTGTTACTTCAAGCCACTGAGATTTAGGGATTTCTTGTTGCATTGTCAAAACTTAATATATATAAACTGATATTAAGTTTAGATAGATAAGTTAAAAATAGCTTGCAAAGGTACTTGAATAATTAGAACATGGAGTTTGGACATAGAGATGAAATCCCTTCAAATATAGGATTTTTATCAATGCTTAGAGGACTGTTAACATAGTTGGATTACATATTTAACCTCCCAATTTAAATTATTTGAAGAATAGCATTCATTCAGATGTACACTTCTGATATTTTAAAAATTACTCTTATTCCCTTTAGTGACAGACCATGCAAATAATCAGAACACCTGCATATGTCTGTTGTTCAGCATCAGAAGTAATTACACAGGTGAATAGAGGGGGTAGAACTTCTACTCAAATGTGGGTGAAAATGCACATGGAGCATTCTCCAGAATAGATCACATGCTGGGACACAAATCATCCCTCAATGACTACAAAAAGATTGAATCCATGCCTTACATATTTTCACATCACTATGCTATATGAACCTCGAAATCACTCACAAGAAAAAAATTGGAAAAAACATGAATAATTGGAGATTAAAGAACACACTACTGAATAATAAATAGGTTAACCAATAAATTAAAGAGGAAACTAAAAAGTACATGGAAACCAATGAAAATGAAAACACGACAGTCCAAAACCTCTGGGATGCAGAAAAAACAGTCATAAGAGGGAAGTATATAGGAACCAAGACATCCTGAAGAAGGAAGAGAGGTCTCAAATACACAACCTAACCTTACACCTTAAATATTTGGAGAACAGCAATTAAATCCCACAACCAGCAGAAGAAGGGAAATAATAAAGATTAGAGCAAAAATCAATGATAATAAAAAAACAACAGTAGAACATATCAATGAAACCAGGAGCTGGTTTATTCAAAGAATCAACAGAATTGATAAACCCTAGCCAGATTGACCTAAAAGAAAAAGGAAAGGACCCAAATAAATAAAATGAAAAATGAAAGAGGAGAGATCACAAAAAACACTTCAAAAATACAAACCATAATAGAATACGATGAGCAAATTGGGCAATATGGAAGAAATGGAAAAATTCATAGAAATATATAAACTACCAAAACTGAATCAGGGAGAAGTAGAAAATTTGAACAAACCCATAACCAATAATGAAATTGAATAAGTAATTAAAAATCTCCAAACAAGAGTCCAGGGCTGGGTGGCTTTCCAGGGGAATTCTACCAAACATTTAAAAAAGAGTTAACTCCTATTATTTTGAACCTGTTCCGAAAAATACAAATGTAAGGGAAACTTCCAAACTCATCCTACGAGGCCAGAATTACCTTGATTCCAAAACCAAAGACCCCACTAAAAAGGAAAACTACAGACCAATTTCCCTGATGAAGATTGATGCGAAAGTCCTCAACAAGATACTAGCAAACATGATCCAACAATACATTAAAATAATTGTTCACCACAATCAAGTTGGATTTATTCCTGGGATGTAAGGATGATTTGATATCTGCAAATCAATCAACATGATACATCACATTAACAAAAGAAAGGATAAGAGCCACATGATCCTCTCAATAGATACAGAGAAAACATTTGACAAAATACAGCATCCTTTCTTGATAAAAACCCTGAAGAGAGTAGGCCTAGAAGGGTCATACCTCAAGATCATAAAAACCATATATGAAAGACCCACAGCTAATAACATCCTCAATGGGGAGAAACTGAGAGCTTCCCCCTAAGGTCAGGAACATGACAAGGATGTCCACTCTCACCATGTTATTCAAAAGAATGTTTGGGGGGGATCGTCAGAAGACGGTGGCATAGGAGGACGCTGGGCTCACCGTGCGTCCTGTTGATCACTTAGATTCCACCTACACCTGCCTAGAGAACCCAGAAAACCACCAGAGGAATAGCAGAACGGAGTCTCTGGAGCCAAGTGCAGATGAGAGGCCCACGGAAGAGGGTAGGAAGAGCGGTAAGGCAGTGCGCGCTCCACGGACTGGAAGGAGCGAGCCGGGGTGGAGGGGCGGCCCACAGGCCAAGCAGAGCCCCCGAGTCTGGCTTGCAAAAGTGGAGTGGCCAGATGGAGTGTGTTCCCACAGCAAGCTGGACTTAGCATCTGGGAGGTCATAAGTTAACAGCTCTGCTCAGAAAGCAGGAAGGCAGGAGGACAAAGGGAGGGAGAGTTGCTGAGCCCCAGGACTACAGAGCTCAGTTTGGCGGGGAACAAAGGCGCTAGCCAGCACCATCTCCCTCGCCCATCCCCCAGCCAAAATCCCAAAGGGAACCAGTTCCTGCCAGGGAACGTGCTTGCTCCACACAAACACCCAACGCTGTGCTTCTGTGGAGACACCCCTCCAGCAGCGGGTCTGACTCCCTCCCGCTGCCACAGGGCCCCTCCTGAAGTGGATCACCTAAGGAGAAACGAGCTAAGCCTACCCCTCCTGCCCCCATGCACCTTGCCTACTCACCACAGCTAATATGCCAGATCCCCAGTACCACAAGCCTGGCAGTGTGCAAGTAGCCCAGATGGGCCACACCACCCCACAGTGAATCCCACCCCTAGGAGAGGGGAAAGGAAGGCACACACCAGTCTGACTGTGGCCCCAGCGATGGGCTGGGGGCAGACATCAGGTCTGACTGTGGCCACGCCCACCAATTCCAGTTATACACCACAGCACAGGGGAAGTGCCCTGCAGGTCCTCACCACTCCAGGGACTATCCAAAATGACCAAACGGAAGAATTCCCCTCAGAAGAATCTCCAGGAAATAACAACAGCTAATGAACTGATCAAAAAGGATTTAAATAATATAACAGAAAGTGAATTTAGAACAATAGTCATAAAATTAATCGCTGGGCTTGAAAACAGTATAGAGGACAGCAGAGAATCTCTTGCTACAGAGATCAAGGGACTAAGGAACAGTCAGGAGGAGCTGAAAAACACTTTACGAGATGCAAAATAAAAGGGAAATGACCACGGCTCGGATTGAAGAGGCAGAGGAGAGAATAGGTGAACTAGAAGATAAAGTTATGGAAAAAGAGGAAGCTGAGAAAAAGAGAGACAAAAAAATCCAGGAATATGAGGGGAAAATTAGACAATTAAGTGATACACTAAAAAGAAATAATATACGCATAATTGGTATCTCAGAGGAGGAAGAGAGAGGGAAAGGTGCTGAAGGTGTACTTGAAGAAATTATAGCTGAGAACTTCCCTGAACTGGGGAAGGAAAAAGGCATTGAAATCCAGGAGGCACAGAGAACTCCCTTCAGACGTAACTTGAATCCATCTTCTGCACGACATATCATAGTGAAACTGGCAAAATACAAGGATAAAGAGAAAATTCTGAAAGCAGCAAGGGATAAACGTGCCCTCACATATAAAGGGAGACCTATAAGACTCTCCTTTGGAACTTGGGAGGCCAGAAAGGATTGGCACGAGATCTTCAATGTGAAGAACAGAAAAAAATATGCAGCTGAGAATCCTTTATACAGTAAGTCTGTCATTTAGAATAGTAGGAGAGATAAAGGTCTTCCCAAACAAAAAGTGAAGGAATTCGTCACCACTAAACCAGCCCTACAAGAGATACTAAGGGGAATCCTGTGAGACAAAGTACCAGAGACATCGATACAAGCATAAAACATTCAGACATCACAATTCCTCTAAACCCGTATCTTTCTATAATAACACTGAATGTAAATGGACTAAATGTGCCAACCAAAAGACATAGGGTATCAGAATGGATAAAAAACAAGACCCATCTATTTGCTGTCTACAAGAGACTCATTTTAGACTTGAGGGCACCTTTAGATTGAGAGTGAGGGGATGGAGAACTATTTATCATGCTGCTGGAAGCCAAAAGAAAGCTGGAGTAGCCATACTTATATCAGACAAACTAGATTTGAAATTAAAGGCTGTAACAAGAGATGAAGAAGGGCATTATATAATAATCACAGGGTCTATCCATCAGGAAGAGCTAACAGTTATAAATGTCTATGCGCCGAATAGGGGAGCCCACAAATATATAAAACAATTACTCATAAACATAAGCAACCTTATTGATAAGAATGTGGTAATTGTAGGGGACTTTAACACTCCACTTACAGAAATGGAAAGATCATCTAGACACACGGTCAATAAAGAAACAAGGGCCCTGAATGATACATTGGATCAGATGGACTTGACAGATATATTTAGAACTCTGCATCCCAAAGCAACAGAATATACTTTCTTCTCAAGTGCACATGGAACATTCTCCAAGATAGATCATATACTGGGTCACAAAACAGCCCTTCATAAGTATACAAGAATTGAAAGTATACTATGCATGCTTTCAGACCACAATGCTATGAAGCTTGAAATCAACCACAGGAAAAAGTCTGGAAAAACTCCAAAAGCATGGAGGTTAAAGAACACCCTACTAAAGAATGAGTGGGTCAACCAGGCAATTAGAGAAGAAATTAAAAAAATATATGGAAACAAACGAAAATGAAAATACAACAATCCAAATGCTTTGGGATGCAGCAAAGGCAGTCCTGAGAGGAAAATACATTGCAATCCAGGCCTATCTCAAGAAACAAAAAAAAATCCCAAATACAAAATCTAACAGCACACCTAAAGGAAATAGAAGCAGAACAGCAAAGGCAGCCTAAACCCAACAGAAGAGAAATCCTAAAGATCAGAGCAGAAATAAGCAATATAGAATCTAAAAAAAACCGTAGAGCAGATCAAGAGTTGGTTTTTTGAAAAAATAAACAAAATTGACAAACCTCTAGCCAGGCTTCTCAAAAAGAAAAGGGAGATGACCGAAATAAATAAAATCATGAATGAAAATGGAATTATTACAACCAATCCCTCAGAGATACAAACAATTATCAGGGAATACTGTGAAAAGCTATACGCCAACAAACTGGACAAGCTGGAAGAAATCGAAAAATTCGTAAACACCCACACTCTTCCAAAACTCAATCAGGAGGAAATAGAAAGCTTGAACAGACCCATAACCAGTGAAGAAATTGAATCGGTTATCAAAAATCTCCTAACAAGAAACAGGAACCCTCTTGCACTGTTGGTGGGAATGCAAATTGGTGCAGCCGCTCTGGAAAGCAGTGTGGAGGTTCCTCAGAAAATTAAAAATAGACCTACCCTATGACCCAGCAATAGCACTGCTAGGAATTTATCCAAGGGATACAGGAGTACTGATGCATAGGGGCACCTGTACCCCAATGTTTATAGCGGCACTCTCAACAATAGCCAAATTATGGAAAGAGCCTAAATGTCCATCAACTGATGAATGGATAAAGAAATTGTGGTTTATATACACAATAGAATACTACGTGGCAATGAGAAAAAATGAAATATGGCCTTTTGTAGCAACATGGATGGAACTGGAGAGTGTGATGCTAAGTGAAATAAGCCATACAGAGAAAGACAGATACCATATGGTTTCACTCTTATGTGGATCCTGAGAAACATAACAGAAACCCATGGGGGAGGGGAAGGAAAAAAAAAAAAAAGAGGTTAGAGTGGGAGAGAGCCAAAGCATTAGAGACTGTTAAAAACTGAGAACAAACTGAGGGTTGATGGGGGGTGGGAGGGAGGGCAGGGTGGGAGGGAGGGCAGGGTGGGTGATGGGTATTGAGGAGGGCACCTTTTGGGATGAGCACTGGGTGTTGTATGGAAACCAATTTGACAGTAAATTTCATATATTAAAAAAAAAAAATCTCCTAACAAATAAGAGTCCAGGACCAGATGGCTTCCCAGGGGAGTTCTACCAGACGTTTAAAGCAGAGATAATACCTATCCTTCTCAAGCTATTCCAAGAAATAGAAAGGGAAGGAAAACTTCCAGACTCATTCTATGAAGCCAGTATTCCTTTGATTCCTAAACCAGACAGACACCCAGTAAAAAAAGAGAACTACAGGCCAATATCTCTGATGAATATGGATGCAAAAATTCTCAATAAGATACTAGCAAATCGAATTCAACAGCATATAAAAAGAATTATTCACAATGATCAAGTGGGATTCATTCCTGGGATGCAGGGCTGGTTCAACATTCGCAAATCGATCAACGTGATACATCACATTAACACAAAAAAAGAGAAGAACCATATGATCCTGTCGATCGATGCAGAAAAGGCCTTTGACAAAATTCAGCACCCTTTCTTAATAAAAACCCTTGAGAAAGTCGGGATAGAAGGAACATACTTAAACATCATCAAAGCCATTTATGAAAAGCCCACAACTAACATCATCCTCAATGGGGAAAACCTGAGAGCTTTTTCCCTGAGATCAGGAACACGACAGGGATGTCCAGTCTCACCGCTGTTGTTTAACATAGTGCTGGAAGTTCTAGCATCAGCAATCAGACAACAAAAGGAAATCAAAGGCATCCAAATTGGCAAAGATGAAGTCAAGCTTTCACTTTTTGCAGATGACATGATATTATACATGGAAAATCCGATAGACTCCACCAAAAGTCTGTTAGAACTGATACATATATTCAGCAATGTTGCAGGATACAAAATCAATGTACAGAAATCAGTTGCATTCTTATACACTAACAATGAAGCAACAGAAAGACAAAGAAACTGATCCCATTCACAACTGCACCAAGAAGCATAAAATACCTAGGAATAAATCTAACCAAAGATGTAAAATATCTGTATGCTGAAAACTATAGAAAATTTATGAAGGAAATTGAAGAATATATAAAGAAATGGAAAAACATTCTGTGCTCATGGATTGGAAGAATAAATATTGTCAAAATGTCAATACCTCTGAAAGCTATCTACACATTCCATGCAATCCCAATCAAAACTGCACCAGCATTCTTCTCGAAGCTAAAACAAGCAATCGTAAAATTCATATGGAACCACCAAAGGCCCCAAATAGCCAAAGTAATTTTGAAGAAGAAGACCAAAGCAGGAGGCATCACAATCCCAGACTTTAGCCTCTACTACAAAGCTGTCATCATCAAGACAGCATGGTATTGGCACAAAAAACAGACACAGAGACCAATGGAATAGAATAGAAACCCCAGAACTAGACCCACAAAAGTATGGCCAACTAATCTTTGACAAAGCAGGAAAGAACATCCAATGGAAAAAAGTCTCTTTAACAAATGGTGCTGGGAAAACTCGACAGCAACTTGCAGAAGGTTGAAACTAGACCACTTTCTCACACCATTCACAAAAATAAACTCAAAATGGATAAAGGACCTGGATGTGAGACAGGAAACTATCAAAACCCTAGAGGAGAAAGCAGGAAAAGACCTCTCTGACCTCAGCCGTAGCAATCTCTTACTCGACACATCCCTAAAGGTAAGGGAATTTAAAGCAAAAATGAATTACTGGGACCTCATGAAGATAAAAAGCTTCTGCACAGCAAAGGAAACAACCAACAAAAGTAAAAGGCAACCATCGGAATGGGAAAAGATATTTGCAAATGACATGTCGGATAAAGGGCTAGTATCCAAAATCTATAAAGATATCAAATTCAACATCCAAAAAGACAAATAATCCAGTGAAGAAATGGGAAAAAATATGAATAGATGCTTTTCCAAAGAAGACATCCAGATGGCTAACAGACACCCAAAAAGATGCTCAATATCATTCATCATCAGGGAAATACAAATCAATACCACAATGAGGCACAACCTCACACCTGTCAGAATGGTTAAAATTAAAAACTCAGATGTTGACACGGATGCAGAGAAAGAGGAACCCTTTTGCACCGCTGGTGGGCTTGCAAACTGGTGAAACCACTCTGTTAAAAAGTATGGAGTTTCCTCAAAAAATTAAAAATAGAACTACCCTACGACTCAACATTGAACTACTAGGTAGTGATCCAAAGGATACAAGAATGATGTTTCACAGGGGCAATGCACCGCAATGTTTATAGCAACACTATTGACAATTGCCAAAGTATGGAAAGACCCAAAATGTCCATTGACTGATGAATGTATCCATTCATGTGCTATGTATATAAAATTGAATATTACTCGGTGATCAAAAAGAATGAAATCTTGTCATTTGCAATAAGATGGATGGAGCTAGAGTGTATTAACCTAAGTGAAATAATTCAGCCAAAAAAGGATATCATATGACTTCATTCATATGTGGAATTTAAGATACAGAACAGATGAACATAAGGAAGGGAAGAAAATAATATAAAAACAGAGAGGGTTATAAGCCAAATGAGACTGTTAAATTCAGGTAACAAACTGAGGGTTGTTTGAGGGGTGTTGGTGTGGGGATTGACTAAATGGGCAAAGGATATTACAGAGGACACTTGTTGGGATGAGCACTCAGCATTATATGTAAGTGATAAATCACTAAATTCTATTCCTGAAATCATTATTACACTATATGGTAACTAATTTTCATTTAAATTTTTAAAAAATTAAAAAAAATAAATGTAGGTGAACCTTACCATTTCATACAACTACCCACCATATGTATTAGAAAGCTATTCTTCATGTAAGTTTGGAAGCATTTAACAATAAGAAGTATTCATCAACATTGTACTCTTTATAAATTATTTAATGCTTATTTATTTGGAGAGAGACAGAGAAAGAGAGACAGAGAGAGAGAGAGAGCAAGAAGGGAGCAGAGAATCCGAAGCAGGCTGCAAACTCTCAGCACAGAGCCTGATGCAGGGCTCAATCTCACCACCATGATATCATGACCTGAGCTGAAATCAAGAGTCAGACGCTTAATGGACCGAGCCACCCAGGTGCCCCCATTGTTTCCTTTATATAAAGGTGAAGATTAAGTTAGTTTCTTATGAACAAATATACATAGGGGTGCCTGGGTGGCTCAGTCGGTTAAGCATCCGACTTTGGCTTAGGTCATGATCTCACAGTTTGTGAGTTCAAGCCCCACGTTGGGCTCTGTGCTGACAGCTCAGAGTCTGGAGCCTGTTTCAGATTCTGTGTCTCCCTCTCTCTCTTACCCTCCCCTGCTCATGCTCTCTCTCTCTCTCTCTCTCTCTCTCTTTCTTTCTCAAAACGAAATCTTAAAAAATTTAAAAAAAAAACCATACATATATACATACATAACATAGAGATGTTAATAGTCTAACAAATATGCATATGTGAATAGTCTAGTTTTCTATAGAAATGAGATAGATGCTTAGGAAATGTTGAAATGCTCATCTTCTCTAGCTCTGGATGAAATTCAGTGAAAATAAGTTAAAACCATGTTAAGGCAATTTGGCAATATTTCCTAAGGGACTATACAAAGTTTATATCTTTCAACTGAGTTGTTTCACTTTGGGAAATCTAGCCTAAGAAAATCATACCAAATATAAGCAAGCGTTAAACACAAAGATATTCAATTCAGCAGCATTTATAATAGCAAAAAGTCATAACCAAGTTATCTTTCAAGCAATAGTAATTTACTGAAGTAAATTACACTATATTTGTATTATAAAATACTGTACAGTTATCGATATAATGCTAAAGGTTCTTATTATTTAAATAAGTATATTTTAATATTTTATAAAAACATCTAATACAACATACACAATGTGTACAATACTGTGTCAAATGGATTTATTTCAAAAACACAGGGTAAAAGTGTGCCAAAATTGCTAAGTGGTTATCTGGTGTAGTAAGATTATGAGTCATAGTTCCCATTTTATAGCAAAATTTTTATAATATGATTTATTTTAAAATCAGAATATAAATACCCAAAATTATACAAGAACTTTAGCTCCATCAAGCTCAGCACAATAAGAACAAGCAGGATATAAAAAGTTTATAAAATGCATCTGCTCCATTTCTAAGATATATCACTCTATTCAAACTAGCCTTTCACTCATAATTATATCATAAGATATTGCTTCAATCCCAGGCCAGGTAATTCTATTAAATAACTCATCAGTAAGATGGGTAGATCAGCTATACTTACACAAACCACATATTTGTAAATTATGAGAAATATTTCCTTTTATATTTGTATATATAGACATTGAGAAATATTTCCTTTTACATATGTATATATAGACATATATAAGTACATATATGATACATATCATATCTGTATATGTATATATCTACACAAACATATACATATCATATGATAGAAAAAGAAATGAGGGTTGTATATATAAACGGGCCATTTTTGATCTCTGGCTAAGTTTTTACTAGTCTTATAAGAAAATAAAAGAGAACAAATCTAAAGACTATACAATGGTATTTTTTAATAGAGTTGACACTTAAAGATTTATATTTAGCATTTCCCTTCCCTGCTTTTTTTGTGTTAATTTTATTTGACTTAAAAATTGTGACAGTATATAGTAGTTTGTTTTTCAAAATTTCAATTTTGAAAAAAAAAAGACAACCCTGTGTAAGGGATCAGTGAAATAAATAATCTCTAGTGTGACAATTCATCTCTGACACAGTATAAGCCTATATTTTAAGGCTAGAGAGCCTTTGTGATCCTTCTCTATCCAGACCTTGTATGTAACTATCTATATGAAACTGGTCTTTTCTGAAAACCTTGTAAGGTAAAACTCATTTTTCAAGGAGGCCCTAAAACAGATAAAGCACAAAAAGGAAGCTTAGTTTTCTGAACTCTCTCACTCCATGCCCCAAAAGCAAGAAATGACTGTTGTCTCATTAGCGTGAGACACGAGAAAGATGATGGAAAAGAATAAAATGAGAAGAGAACCAAGTTCAAACAATAAACAGTGTTGCAATACAATAGCCCCTATTTTCTTGAAGCTTCTGATTTAGAAGGGTGAAGTCTGTCCTAATTATCCCTCACCTCGATATAAACAGGTGAAATCTGATATTGGAGCTGTGTTCTCTACTGATGTTCTCCCCAAGTCTTGCTAAAATCCTCTTTAATGTATTTTACTTGGAGTCTTGCTCCATTTGGCCTGCTACAATAAAAATACCATAAACTGGGTGGTTTAAACAAATATTTATTTCTCACAGTTCTGAGGCTAAAATGTCCAAGATTAAAGTGCTGGTAGAGTTGGTGTTTGGTGAGTCCCCTTGTCCTGCTTTCTTGACAGCCATCTTCTTGCTTTATCCTCATGTGGCAAAAAGGGTGTAAGAGTTCTCGGGGGTCTCTTTTGTAAGGACATTTACTTTATTCATGAAGGCTTCACCTTCATGACCTAATCACCCCTAAAGTTCTCACTTGCTAATACCATTGCATTGAGAGTCAGATTTCAACACATGACTTTTAGGGAGCACAAATATTAAGTCCATAATACAACTTTTCTTAGGGTCTTCATGGATCTATTCCCAGAAAGATCAGTCTAAGGCAAACAGGTTAGTAAGATTAAATATGAACACATGCCTCTTTGACATCTGGAGTCTCAATGTCTGCTACCCAAAGAACCAAGGGCAATCTTAGCAACAGTGGTTGTGGTATCTGGAAAAATATTAGGGGCTTAAGTTATTTGGCTTCTTTTCTTATCGGGGACAGCCACTCTCCATCTCATTTCTTTATTTTTGTGTATTGATCTTAGCAGAAAATAGCACAAAAAAAAAAGAAGAACAAGAACAAGAAGAACAAGAAGATGAAGAAGGAAAACAAAAATTTGTGTCATCCTATTATGATAGGCAGGGAAAACATGACACTTGGTTATTTTGGCAAATGCTCTATTTGAAAGTAATTGACACAAACAAAATACACATAAATGGCATAGGCTATATATAGCATTTCTAACACACCCAATACTTTCTGTAGTTGTTGGTTCCAGTAAGGCAAAGCTTGGAGATTGCTATTGTGGGTCTGAAATGTGAAAAAGATGAGCCAGGCCACAGCCCTTTAAATGCTCTTTTCCTGAAAGTAAAATTGAGGCTTTGCAGGAAAAAGGGTGCCTCTTTGTCTGATTAATGAGGATTTAGTTCCCCTTCCTGTAGTAATAATTTTTTTTCTATAATACCAACACCCATGTTTGATCTTACTTCTAATATTCTACTTCTAACTCTTGTTATGTTCTTGGGAAGAAAAGATTCTATATGTTTCTACTAAATCTTGGGTTGGACCTTCTCATAACCTGGTATCATGTATATTTGTCAACAGGACACTTGGCTTTTACAATGATTAGTTTCTATTTCTGGCTCATTGCCACTCAGACGAGTGTGTGGGCAAGAAGCAGAGAAGAAGTATTCTGTGGCTGAGACTGGACACCCCAGTATCTGTGGCTCTCTGTTGCCCACATTATAAGAACAAGAGCATTTTACATTTTCTTCTTCCTTCAATTGTACAAACTCACTAGAAGGTGAATTTCTGTGGTGATGTGATTGGATTTTAAATAGATAATGTCAACATAAAACTCACTTTTTCAAACTTTGGTGTCTTATTTTAAGTGATTGTGCCCTTATAATTATCACTGAAAAAGAAAAATATATGCTTTTATATGGGATGTTTATACAGTCAACTGATTCACTGCCATATCTTATATCCAATTGTTATTTATTTAAAATAAACTATTTAAAAGCATTGTAATCTTTTGCTCTCACTTGGTAGGAAAAAATCTAGAAATCGGAGTATGTTTTTGTTTTTGTTGTTGTTGTTGTTAGCAGTTTCATTAGATGTACCTAATATTGTTCCACTTCACCTTAGTAAAAGTATTTTAACCTATCTCATCAACCCTGAAATGATTTTCTAAGGTGAAGAGTACATGGCTTTATTTTGTTCTCACAAAATCATCAATCATACATACTTCATTGAAATAGTTAAGACTGGAAATAAGAGACACTGCTAAATATTTCCAAATGATTTTACTGTTTAAGATGTGATATTTCTGTTTATGCTATAATTCAGTATGCCAACTGTTTCTAAATTATAGTAACAGAAAATTAATAAAAGGTTCATCATAGATGTCTCCAGAAATAAGCATGAGTTCCTAGAAATCACCCAGTGTTTATAGGTCAGTAAGAACTACTGTGTTTACTTACCACTAAAGTCCCATCATTAGACATTATGAGAGTAATTGTAATGAGACGGTTTTGTGGCAAGACTGAACATCATCAATAAAATAATTTAAATGGCTCTGTTCCATTTGCATGAAGCAAATTATAGAAGTAAAATATCTTTGATTGATATATTATCTAAACTTGATATTAAGAAATTGTATTTATCCATGTGTATGATTTATGTATTTTGAACTCTTGAAACTATTCACATTTTTGGGGGCGCCTGGGTGGCGCAGTCGGTTGAGCGTCCGACTTCAGCCAGGTCACGATCTCGCGGTCCGTGAGTTCGAGCCCCGCGTCAGGCTCTGGGCTGATGGCTCGGAGCCTGGAGCCTGTTTCCGATTCTGTGTCTCCCTCTCTCTCTGCCCCTCCCCCGTTCATGCTCTGCCTCTCTCTGTCCCAAAAATAAATAAAAAAACGTTGAAAAAAAAAATTAAAAAAAAAAAAAAAAAGAAACTATTCACATTTTTTCCCGTATAACTTCAACAAACCAACTCTGCCAAAGCAGACCGTTTAGAGTAAATGACAGGGATAAAAGACACAATATAAGGAATATAGTCAATACATTGTAATAACATTGTATGGGGACAGGTGATAGCTACATTTGTGGTAAGCATAGCATAATATTTAAACTTATCAAATCACTATGTTGTACATCTCAAACTAATATAATATTGCACATCAACTATACAAAAAAATAGACCATTCAAAGTGACAAGCTCCAAGAAATTGCTCTCTCTCCAGTGGTTATGAGGGAAAACTGTAAAAAGTTTTGTAATATATTTACCTGTAAGAAATGGGCATCTTATGAGGTTATTATGTACAGGGTTAGTAACTGCTAACAGAGACCTAGAAGATATATCTATACAAACAATAATGAGGCAGCTTGTACATAAGAAAGATGTAGAATATCCATTTGCAGGGTCTAAAAACATGAGTCTTATTTAACCCACTATATGCCTCGACTGAAATAGGGCATGCTATTTACTCTTATTTGACTAAAGAGACAAGGTCCTTATTTCCTGTAATAAAAACATACTATCAATTTTCTTGCTTTTATTCTAATTCTCAATATTCCTGAACATCTTTCTCTCTTTTTTTTTAGACTTGTCTATGTCTACATGTTTGTAAAATCTCAGGTGATCTTGTCCTTCTCTTACAACTCCTTATCATTCTTATCAAACTTCTCTCATTTAGTTCATTATGACTCCACTATTCTGTACCATTTTGTTGATGCTACATTTAACTTTTTACATAAAAATATCTCTTAATTCTCCAATGAAAAGTTCCTTGAGGGTAGAAGCTATTTTAAATGCCTTCTATATTTTCCGCACAAGACTCATAAATAGAACAGAGAGCCCAGAAAGAAACCTTTATGTATATGGGGTGAATTGATTTTCAACAAAGGTGCCAAAACCACTTAGTGGAACAAGGAGGGTCTTTAAAACAAATGGTAATGGGATCACTGGATATTCAATGCAAAATAATGAGGATGGACAATTGCCTTATGCCATATACAAAAATTAACTAAGAACAGATGAGAGATCTAAACTTTAGAGCTAAAACAATAAAACTCTAAGAAGGAAATATAGGGGAAATTTCATAGTATTGGAATTAGCAATGATTTTTTTATATAACAACCAAATTACGGAAAACAAAAGACAGATAAAATTTAATTTATTAAAATTATAGTCTTGTGCATCTGAGGACTTAAGCAAGAGAGTAAAAAGGTAACTCATAAAATGGGAAAAATTTACATATTGTATACCTGATAAGAAATTATCACCCATAAGGTATAAAACAACAGGGGCTATAAGTCAGTCAGAGGGTCAGGGATTATGCCATTGTGGGAGAATTCTGAGCTCACCTTGTTCCATGAACACATTAAGATAATAGTTACATCTATGCAACTAACTCTGAAAATAGCCTGATGATTGGGAGAACAAACCTTCCACATTTTATTGTGGAAATGACACCACATCAAAAAAGGTAGAAGAAACACAGACAAAGTTGAGAACCAAACCCTTGATGAGACAATAATCACAAACATAAGGGATACTACAAGCAGAGAGAACCAACAGAATCAGAAACCACACAAGGCACTCAAGGCACTGGAGGCCTGCACTGGGAAAATGAGTTCCCATAATATCTGGACTTGAAACAAGTGGTGCTTAATTTGGGAAGCTTTTAAAATCAGTAGACTTAACTCCAGGAGAACCAGAGGGTGATAAGAAACTGAGTCCCTGTCCTTAAAGAACCAGCAAAGTACATAACTTGGCCTGGAACACAGCATCAAAACAGCAGTTTTAAAAACACCTGGGGTATACATGAAGGAGATTTATTTCCTAATATCAGAACATGTGCTACAGGGGCAAGGATCTACAAGAGATTTCTCCAGGAACAAAATTGCTAGTGGGCATCATTTATCTTCCCCTTTCCATCTGAGATAAGCAGAGACTTTTAAAAGCCAGCCCTAACACCCCTCACCCATATTGTTAGCACCACATGCCCTACCATTTAATTCCCATGCAGATCCATGCCATCCAACCTACCTATGTCAACAGCTGTTTCTTTGAAGTGGCTCCTGCCACATCACACCTTGAGAGAAGGCCAGCAGAGACCTGCACAAATCCAAAGTGAGTTCTGTCCTGGAAAGAGATAACCCCACACATTAGCATACCCACTATTCCAGTAGCCAGGCTTCTTATACAACCACATAGAGAGCAAGCCTTGTCATTTGGTGTGCCTACAACTGTGGCAGAAAGGCTAATTACAGACATTTAGTCTGATGGCCAGCCCTGTCCACCAATGAAAGTGTCTATTGGCCACATAGAAAGCAAATTCTGTCATTTTGTGCACTTGCAACTGTGGCAAAGAAGCTAACTGCAGACACCTAGCCTAAATGCCAACCCTGTCCACCTACTAGTCCCCAGCATCCTGACATGACTCTCAACAGCACGGTGACCAAACACTGTCCGGTGTGCCCACAACTGGCAAAGCAAGTAATTGCAGACAGCCGGAGTAAAGACAAATGTGGCTCAGCCCCAAATATAGGGCACCTACAGCTCATAGGAAACATTCATGAAGTACTTACTTCTGATGACAAAGAATGTTACACTACAGGGCACCACTAGAACATATCTACACAAAACCACTACTTTTATGACTAGGTGTTGTAGTTGGCCTTCGTAATACGTAGAAAGAAACAGAGTTGGACAATGTAAAGAGACAAAGTAATAGGTAACAAATGAAAGGAGAAGACAAAATGAGAGCATAAGAGGTAAATGAAACTAAGATAAGCAATATACCTGAAAAATAATTCAAAGTAATGGTTATAAAAATACTCAACATACTTGAGAAAAGAGTGGATTAACTCAGTAAGAACTTCAATAGAGATAAAATATCCATTAAAAAACAATCAAGTGAGTTATTTATAGATTTTGGATACTACCCTTTTGTCTGATATGTCATTTGCAAATATCTTTGCCCATTCCATTGGTTTCCTTTTAGTTTTGTTGATTGTTTCCTTTGCTGTGCAGAAGCTTTTTAACTTCATGAGGTCCCAATAGTTCATTTTTGCTTTTAATTCCCTTGCCTTTGGGGATGTGTCAAGTAAGAAATTGCTGCAACTGAGGTCAGAGGTTTTTTCCTGCTTTCTCCTCTAAGGTTTTTATGTTTTCCTGTCTCACATTCAGGCCCTTTATCCATTTTGAGGTTATTTTTGTGAATGGTGTAAGAAAGTGGTCCAGTTTCATTCTTCTGCAAGTTGCTGTCCAGTTCTCCCAGCGCCATTTGTTAAAGATACTGTCTTTTTTCCATTGGATATTCTTTCCTGCTTTGTCAAAGATTATTTGGCCATACTTTTGTGGTTCCACATCTAAAAAACAAATAATCCAGTGAAGAAATGGGCAGAAACATGAATAGATACTTCTCTAAAGAAGACATCCAGATGGCCAACAGACACATGAAAAGATGCTCAACATCGCTCCTCATCAGGGAAAGACAAATCAAAACAACACTCAGATACCACCTCACAGCAGTCAAAGTGGCTAAAATGAACAAATCAGGAGATTATAGATGCTGGCGAGGATGTGGAGAAATGGGAACCCTCTTGCACTGTTGGTGGGAATGCAAATTGGTGCAGCCACTCTGGAAAACAGTGTGGAGGTTCCTCAAAAAATTAAAAATAGATCTACCCTATGACCCAGCAATAGCACTGCTAGGAATTTACCCAAGGCATACAGGAGTGCTGATGCATAGGGGCACTTGTACCCCAATGCTTATAGCAGCACTTTCAACAATAGCCAAATTATGGAAAGAGAGTAAATGTCTATCAACTGATGAATGGATAAAGAAATTGTGGTTTATATACACAATGGAATACTACGTGACAATGAGAAAGAATGAAATATGGCTTTTTGTAGCAACGTGGATGGAACTGGAGAGTGTTATGCTAAGTGTAATAAGTCATACAGAGAAAGACAGATACCATATGTTTTCACTCTTATGTGGATCCTGAGAAACTTAACAGAAGACCGTGGGGGAGGGGAAGGGAATAAAAGGTTAGAGAGGGAGGGAGCCAAACCATAGAGAGTCTTAAAAACTGAGAACAAACTGAGGGTTGATGAGGGGTGGGAGGGAGGGGAAGGTGGGTGATAGGTATTGAGTCGGGATGAACACTGGGTGTTGTATGGAAACCAATTTGACAATAAATTTCATATTAAAATAAATAAATAAATGAATAAATAAATAAATAAAATCAAGTGTAAAGAATTCAACTACCAAAATAAAAAATATATATATATACTAAACAGAAATAACAGCAGATTAAAGGATAGAGAAGAATGGATTAATGACCTGGAAGAAATATAAAGAAAACAACCAAGCCAAGCAGCAAAATAATAATAATAATAATAATAATAATAATAATAATAATGAGAGCAAGTGAGTAGTGTAGGGGAACTCAGTGACATCATCAAGCATAATTAAATTTGTATTACAGGCATCCATGAAAAGAAGAGAGACAGAAGAGGGAAGAAAATTTATTTGAAGAAATAATACCTGAAAAATTCCCTAATCTGGAGAAGGAAACAATATCCAGGTTCAAGAAGCACAGAGACCCCCAATGAAATCAACTTGAGGAGGTCCACAAAAATACATGATAATTAAGATGGCAAAAATAATGATAGACAATATTTAAAGCAACAAAAGAAAAGAGTTACGTACAAGGGAAACTCCATAAGTCTATCAGCTGATTTTTTTTTTTTTTGGCCAGAAGGGAGTGGCATGATACATTAAGTGCTGAAAGGGAAAATCTACAGCCCAAAATACTCTACCAAAATATTGCAAGATTGTCATTCAGAATAATGACAGACTTTTTGGCAGGCAAAAGTTAAAAAAAAAATTGTTACAACTAAACCATCCTTACAAGAAATATTAAAGAGAATTTTTCATGTGGAAGGAAAAGGCTATAAGTATACAAAAATTATGAATGGGAAAAATCACAGGTAAAGGCAAACACTTAGTAAAGGTATTTGTATGTGTATAGTGTAGTAAAATTATTAAAACTAATTATATCTACAATAATAAAAAGTTACACAAAATAAAAATGATGTAAAATAAGGGTGCTTAGGGGCTCAGTTGGTTAAGTGTCTGCCTCTTGATTTAGGCTCAAGTCATGGTCTCACAATTTGTGGGTTTAAGCTACTGACAGTGCAGAGCCTGCTTGGAATTCTCTGTCTCTGTCTCTGTCTCTGTCTCTCTCTCTCTCCCTCCCTCTCTGAATACATAAATAAACTTTTTTTAAAAAGATATGAAATATCACATGATATACATAAAAAGTAGAGATAGAGTTAAAATATAGTGCTTTTTAGAATGCGTTTTAACTTAAACAGCCTTCAAAGTAATATAAATTGCTATTCATATAAAATGTTGTGTATAAACCTAATGGTGACCACAAATTAAAAACTTATAGTAGATACACACACCAAAAAAAGAGAAAGTAATCCAAGTATAACACTGAATAAAGCAACCAAACCACAAGGTAAGAGAGCAAGAGAGAAAGGAAGAAAGAAGAACTACAAAAAACAACCAGAAACAATAAAATTCCATAAGGACACACCAATAAATACTTACTTTAAATGTAAATGGACTAATGGTTCCATGAAGAGACTTGGGGTGACTGAGTGGATAAAATAAACAAGACCCATCTATATACTGCCATGGAGATACTCACTTTAGACCTAAGGACACAAACAGACTGGAAGTGAAGGGATGGAAAAACATATACCATGCAAATCGAAGCAAAATAATAACAATAAACTAGGGTAGCAATACTTACATTAAACCAATTATTCTTAAACATTTTTAAGGTTTATTTATTTTTGAAATACAGAGAGAGAGAGCATGAGCAGGGAGGGAGAGAAACAGG
Source organism: Panthera tigris (assembly GCF_018350195.1). Lineage (NCBI taxonomy): Eukaryota > Metazoa > Chordata > Mammalia > Carnivora > Felidae > Panthera > Panthera tigris. Next base: position 67,816,527 of record NC_056677.1, on the reverse strand, counting down.
GAGACACGGAATCCAAAGCAGGCTTCAGTTTCTGAGCTGTCAGCATAGAGCCTGATATGGGGCTTGAACTCACGAACTGTGAAATCGTGACCTCAGCCAAAGTCAGATGCCCAACCAACTGAGCCACCCAGGCTCCCCAAACCAATTATACTTTAAAACAAAGCCTGTACCAAGAGACAAATAAAGGCACTACTTGATAAAATGTTAAGTCCAACAAACAGATATAACAATTGAAAATATCTATGCACCTAACAGGAGCAACTAAACACATAAAATGATTATTTACATACATAAAGGGAGAAATTGACAATAAGACAATAATATCAGGGGACTTTAACACCCCACTTACATCAATTGATAGAACATCCAGATAGAAAATCAAAGAGAAAACAGTGGCTTTGAATGACACATTAGACCATGTAGACCTAACAGGTGGATATAGAACATTCCAACCAGAAACAGCAGAATACACATTTTTTTTTCTACTGCACATGGAACATTTTCCAGGATGGATCACAACTTAGGTCACAAAACAAGTCTCACTAAATTTAAGAAGATGCAAATCATATAAAGTATCTTTTCTGACCCCAAAATTATGAAACTGGAAGGCAATTACAAAATATAGATATATAGGGAAAGAACACAAGTACAAGAATGTTAAAAAAAAAAACCATGTTACTAAACAAGAATGGGTAGCCCAAGAAATCAAGAGGAAATAACAAAATACAAGGAGACTAAAAAATTGAAAACATAACAGTTCAAAATCTTTGAGACACAACAAAAGTAGTTCTAAGAGAGAAGTAAGTTTGTTTGTTTAATGCTCAAGTATTTATTTAAATTCTACTTAGTTAACACATAGTGCAATGTTGTTTTCAAGAGTAGAATTTAGTGATACATCACTTACAGAGGACACCTAGTGCTAAGAGGGAATTTTATAGTAATAGAAGTCTTCCTCAGGGAATGAGAAAAATCTCCGATAAACAATGTAATTTTATACCTAAAAGAACTAGAGAAAGAAGAAAAAGCAAAGAGCAAAGCTAGTAGAAGAAAGAACACAATAAAGATTGCAGCAGAAATAAATGAAATAAAACTAAACAAAGAAACAAAACAATAGAAAAGATCAATGAAACCAGGAATTGGTTCTTTGAAAAGTTAAACAATATTGATTAAACTTTATCCAGACTTATAAAAAAGAAAGAAAAGAAAAAGGGGGAAGGGAAGAGAAAACTTAAATAAATCTCAGAAATGAAAGAGGAGAAGTAAAAACTGACACCACAGAAATAAAAAGGATTATAAGATAATATTGTTGTAGGGGCGCCTGGGTGGCGCAGTCGGTTAAGCGTCCGACTTCAGCCAGGTCACGATCTCGCGGTCTGTGAGTTCGAGCCCCGCGTCAGGCTCTGGGCTGATGGCTCGGAGCCTGGAGCCTGTTTCTGATTCTGTGTCTCCCTCTCTCTCTGCCCCTCCCCCGTTCATGTTCTGTCTCTCTCTGTCCCAAAAATAAATAAAAAACGTTGAAAAAAAATTAAAAAAAAGATAATATTGTTGTAAAATTATATGCTATCAAATTAGCCAACCTAAAATAAATGGATAAATTTCTAGAAACATATAAAATTCAAAAATAGAATCAAGAGGAAAAATAAAATTATTTGTAACATTTATGTCTTAGAGAGAGAGAGAGAGAGAGAGAGAACAAGTGAGTGAAGGAGAGAAAGACAGAATTCCGAGCAGTCTCTGCACTGTCAGCAGTGTGGAGCCTGACATGCGGCTTGAACTCACAAACTGCCAAGATCATGGCCTGAGCAGGAATCAAGAGTAGGACAGTTTACAGACAGCCACCCAGGCATACCCCAAAGAAATATAAAATTTGAAAAGATCAATAACTATTAATGGAAATCAATGAGCAGGAAAAACAAAAAGCACAAATAACAAAAGTCCAGGACCAGATGGCTTCAAGGTGAATCTACCAGACATTTCAAGTAAAGTTAATACTTACAATTCTCAAACTATTCAAAAAATGAAAAAGAAAGGAAAGGAACTAAACTGGCAGCATAGTAGGAGGAATCCAGGCTCCTCTCATCTCTCCAACACAAATAGATAACTATTGAATCATTCTAAATACCAAAGAAATCCACCTGAAGACTGACAAAACTAACTCCACAACCAGAATGATAGAAGAGGCCACATCAAGGAAGATAGGAAGTCCAGAGATGCAGTTTGGGGAAAAATGAATCATGGGTTCTGCAGAGGGGAGGGATCCATGGTTAAGGAGAAAGGGAAGAGAGAGAAGAGAACACAGGAGAACACACAAGGTGAACACTTTCTCAAAGCCAATGGCTGGGAATATAAGAGGAGCTGATTTTCTTGAGGTTTTGCAACCAGTGAGGAGTGAAGACTGGAGTTTTAAAAGTCAGCAGCCTTGGCTGAGACAGAACCTTGAGGGCACTGACTTACTTCTGGTGATAAGTCAGACAAACAACCTAGGGGCAGAGCGCTTGGAAACAGCAATCCAAGGAATGCCTGAGATACACAGCAGGAAGGTTATTAGCTCTTCTTTGAGTGCTACTCTGAACATAACAGACACAGAGACACCTCTCCAAGGAGTAAGGAGCTGGGTAGTGCCAATTCCCACCCCCATCCCTCAGCATAAACAAAGAACCAGCTGCAGTAAGCAGCACAGTGCTGGTACTGGCTGCCTAATTTGATTACACAATGTCCCACACCCCTGAAATCTGGTGGTACTGCCATTCTTGTTCAGATTGGCCTCTGTCCTAACCTAGTGGGCCCATCCCTAGAACACCAGCAGAAACCCTGTCCACACCACATCTCTGGACCAGCAAGATAATTTCAGTTCTCCTAAAAGGAATATCAAGTCTCATTTAACTAGCCAACCACAGCACACCTAGTTAAAACTCACCACATTCTGACCAAAGAAGAAACACTGCCCACTGTAGTCAAGGAGAGCCTCTGCAGACAACTGGTCCAAATGACAGAGTAGCCAAAACACAGCAGCAGAGTGCAAACAGTACACACAAGAGACATTCCCTGAAGCACCAGGCCTTGTGCACTATATGACAGCAAGTTTATAAATACATTCCTCTCAGGAGCCGAAAACATATAACAGGCTTTTCTTACACATAGAAAAAGACAGAAGCTTACACAAAATGCCAAGACAGAGGAATTCATTACAAATGAAACAACAATATAAGTTCATAGCCAGAGATCTAAGTGAAACAGATATAAGTAATATGCCTGACTGAGAATTCAAAGCAACAAAGATACTCACTGAGCTTGAGAAAATAATGGAAGACTTGAGTGAAGCCTTTACTGAAAAGATAAAAAAGTTAAAAAAACAGTCAGTAAGCTATGAAAAAAATGCAATAACTGACATTCAAAACAGATTGAATGCAATAAACACAAGGACTGAATAAGCAGAGGAACATATAAGTGACAAAAAAATAAGATAATGGAAAATAATGAAGTTGAAAAAAGATAGAAAAAGGAATTAAGGAACATGAGAATAGCCTTAGGAAGTTCAGTAATTCCATTAAACATAGTGACATTCATGTTATAAAAGTCCAAGAAAAAGAGGAGATAGAAAAGGAAGCAGAAAATTTATTTCAGGAAATAATAGATGAATACTTCCCTGGTCTGGGGAAGGAAACACATATCCAGATCCAGGAGGCACAGAGAACTTCCATTAAAACCAACAAAAGGAGGTCAACACCAAAACATATTGTAATAAAATTTGCAAAATACAATGATAAAAAAATGTAGAATAAGAAAGAAAAAAATAAGTCCCTAATTTACAAGGGAAGACCCATACAGCTAGCAGCAGATCCTACCACAAATACTTGACAAGCCAGGAATGACATTCAAAGTGTTGAATGGGAGAAGTCTGCAGCCAAGAATACTCCTTCCAACATCTCCACCATTCAGGATTGAAAAAGAGATAAAGAATTTCCCATACAACAAACACTAAAGGAGTTTGTGATCATTAAAATAGCCATGTAAAATATATTAAAGGGGACTCTGGACAGAAAGAAAATATCAGAATTAACAAAGACAAGAAAGGAACTGAGAAAATTTCCACAAACAATGAAAAAAAACTGGTAATAAAATGGCCCTAAATACACATCTCTCAATCATTACTTTGAAGGTAAATTTACCAAATGTTCCAATCAATAGATATAGCATGTAAGGATGGACAAAAAACAAGACCCATCCACATGCTGCCTACAAAATCTCATGTTACACTTAAAGACACCTGCAGATTGAAAGTTAGGGGATGAAGAAACATTATCATGTAAATGAACATCAAAAGGAAGCTGGAGTAGCAATATTTTTATCAGACAAACTAGATTTTAAACCAGAGACTAACAAAAGATGAAGGGCACTACATCATAATAAAGGGTACTATCCCACAATATGTAACAATTTTAAGTATTTATCCCCCCACTTAAAACACCCAAATATATAAATCAATGAATAGCAAACATAAAGGAACTTGTTGATAATAATACAATAATAGTAGGGGACTTTAACACTCCACTTACATCAATGGATAGATCATGAAAGCAGAAAATCAATAAAGAAACAAGGTTTGAAAGATACACTGGACAAGACAGACTTAACAGATATTTTCAGGACATTCCATCCTAAAGCAGAACAAAACACATTCTTTTCAAGTGCCCATGTTACATTCTTCAGAATATATCACATACTAAGTCACAAGTCAGACCTCAACAAGTACAAAAATATTAAGATCATACCATGCAACTTTTCTGACCACAACTCAATGACTCTTTAATCAATCACAAGAAAGAATTTGGAAAGACTAAAATTACATGAAAGTTAAACAACATTCTACTAAACAGTGGATCGGTCAACCAGGAAATCATGGAAGAAACTTAAAAACTATATGGAAACAAATGAAAATAAAAACAAAATGGTCTAAAACCTTTTGGATGCATCAAAGGCTGCCCTAATTGTAAAAAAATATATAGCAATACATCTCTACATCAAAAAGTAAGAAAATCTGAAATAAACAAACTTCCTAATAGCTTAAATCGTGAGAAAAAGAAAAACAAATGCAACCTAAAGGTAATAGTAGAAGGGAAATAATACATATGAGAGCAGAAATAAATTATATAGAAAGTAAACAAACAAACAAACAAAAAACAATAGAACAGATCAATGTAACCAGAAGGTGGTTCTATGAAAAAATTAATAAAATTAATAAACCCATGGGCAGATTTATCAAAAAGAAAGCAGAAAGGACCCAAATAAAGAAAATTACAAAATATAGAGGATGAAAAACAACCAATATCACATAAATGAAAATGGTAACATGAGAATTCTATGAAAAACTATATGGATAAATTACTAGAAATATATAAACTACAAAAACCAAAACAGGAAGAAAGAGAAAACATTAGCATACTGATAACCAGCAAAGAAAATGAATCAGTAATAAAAAATCTCCCCACAAACAAAAGTTCAGGGCCAAATGGCTTTAAGGGGGAGTCTACCAAACATTTAACGAACAGTTAATACCTATTCTCAAAGTATTACAAAAAATAAAAGTGGTAGGAAAACTTCCAAATTCATTCTATGAAATCAGGATTACCCTGATTCCAGAACCAAACACAGACTCCACTAAAAAGAATACTACAGCCCAATATCCCTGATAAACATGGATGCAAAATTCTCAATAAAATAGTAGTAAATTATATCCATCAATACATTAAAAGAATCATTCACCACAATCAAGTGAGATTTATTCTTGGGCTGTTAGAATGATTCAGTATTTGAAAATCAATCAAAGTGATAAATTACATTAATAAACATAAGGATAAGAATCATATGATTATCTCAATAGATCCAAAAAAGGCATTTGATAAAATACAGTGTTCATTCTTTATAAAAACCTCCAACAAAGTAGGGATAGAGGGAACACATCTCAACATCATAAAGGCCATATATGAAAGACCCACAACTAATATCATTCTCAATGAAAGAAAATTGAGAGCTTATTCTCTATGGGCAGGAACAAGACAGGAATGTCCACTCTCACCACTGTTATTTAATACAGTACTGGAGGTCCTAACCTCAGCGATCATACAACACACAAATATAGAATCATTTCAATTGGCAAGAAAGAAGTACATTTTTATTATTTGTGGATTACATGATACTCTATATAGAAAACTCAAAAGACTCCTGATATACAAATTCATTAAATTTGCAATATACAAAATCAATGTACAGAAATCTGTTGTTTTTCTATAAACCAATAATGAAGCAGAAGGAAGAGAAATTAAAGAATTAATTCCATTTACAATTGCATCAAAACCCATAAGATACCTGGGAATAAACCTAACCAAAGAAAGAAATTATCACTTCTCTGAAAACAATAAAAAAACTGATGAAAGAACTTGAAGATGACATAAAGAAATAAAAGAAAAAAAATCCATGCTTATGGATTGGAAGAACAAAAATTGTTAAAATTTCTATACTACCCAAAGCAATCTACAAATTTAATACAATCCCTGTTAAAATGACACCAGTATTTTTCAAAGACCTAGTACACACAACCCTAAAATTTGTATGGAACCACAAAAGACCCCGAATACCCAAAACAACCTTGAAAAAGAAAAGCAAAGCTGGAAACATCACAATTCCAGACTTCAGGTTTTACTGCAAAGCTGTAATGATCAAGACAGTATGGTACTAGCACAGAAATAGACATATTGATCAATGGAACAGGAGAGAAACCCAGAAATGAACCCACGACTATATGGGCAATTAATCTTTGACAGAAAGGAAAAAAATATATAATGGAAAAAAGACAGTCCTTTCAACAAATGGTGTTGGGAAAACTGGACGGCAACATGGAAAAGAATGAAACTGGACCACTTTCGTGCAGCATACACAAAAATAAATTCAAAAGTGATTAAAGACATAAATGTGAGAGAGGAAATCATCAAAATACTCAAGAAGGCAGAGGCAGTAACCCTTTAACATTGGCTATGGCAAACTTTTTCCAGCTATGTCTCCTGAGGCAAGGAAAACAAAAGAAAATAAAATACTGGAAATTCATCAAAATAAAAAGCCTCTGCACAGTGAAGAAACAATAAACAAAAATGAAAGGCAACCTATGTAGTGGGAGAAGATGTTTGCAAATGACATATCTGATAAAAGATTAGTACCCAAAATATATAAATAATTTAAATCTTAACACCCCCAAAACTAATAATCCAATTAAAAATAGCAGAAGACATGAATAGAAAATTTTCCAAGAAGACATAGATATGGACAGACACATGAAACAATGTTCAACATCACTGATCATCAGGGAAATGCTAATCAAAATTACAATGTGATATCATCTTACATCTGCCAGAGTGGCTAAATTCACCAATACAAGAAAAAAATAGGTGTTGTTGAGGATGCAGAGAAAGGATACAAAATTGATCTATAGAAAACTGTTGCAGTTATATAAACCAATAATGGAGCAGCAGAAAGAGAAATTAAGACAATATTCCCATTTACAATTTCACCAAAATAATATACCTAGGAATAAACATAACCAAAGAGGTAAAAGACCTGTGCTTAAAACGAAAAAAAAAATTGGTGAAAGAAATTGAAGACGACACAAAGAAATGGAAAAACATTCCATGATCATGGATTAGAAAAACAAATATTGTTAAAATGTATTCACTACCCAAAACAACATACATATTCTACGCATTCCCTATCAAAATGCCACCAACATTTTTCATAGCTGGAACAAATAATCCTGTAATTTGTATGTAACTTCAAAAGACCCTAAATAGCCAAAGCAATCTTGAAAAAGAGAGAAAGAAAAAAACTAAAGACATCACAAATCCAAACCTCAAGCTATATTAAAAAGTTGTAATGCTTTAGATTATGTTAGTGGCATAAAAACAGATATATAGATTAATTGAACAGAATAAAAAACCCAGAAATGAACCAACAATTATATGGTCAATTAGCCTTCAACAAAGTAGAAAAGAATATCTAATGGAAAAAAAAAGACACTCTCTTCAAAAATGATGTTGGGAAAACTGGGCAGCAACATGCAAAAGAATGAAGGTGGGCCACTTTCTTATACCATACACAGACATAAATTCAAAATGGAGGAAAAATATAAATGTGAGACAGGAAACCATCAAAATCCTAGAGGAAATCACAGGCAGTAATCTCTTTGACATTGGCAAGAGCAACTTCTTACCAGATATGTCTCCTCAGGCAAGGGAAACAGAAGCAAAAATAAATTTTTGGGACTTCATCAAGATAAAAAGCTTCTGCACAGCAAAGAGGACAATCAACCAAACTAAAAGTCAACCATCAGAAGAGGCGAAGATAGCTGAAAATGACATATCTGATAAAGGGTTAGATTTGAAAGTGTGTAAAGAACATAAAACTCAACACCTAAAATACAAACAATCCTGTTAAAAATGGGCAGAATACATGAATAGATATTTTCCCGAAGAAGTCATACAGATAGTTAACAGACATAGGAAATGATGTTCATCACTCATCATCAGGGAAATAGAAATGCAAACTACAATGAGATGTAAACTCACACCTGTCAGAATGGATAAAATTAACAATACCAGAAACAGCAGGTGTTGGCAAGGATGCAGAGAATGGGGAACCTTCTTGCACTGTTGGTGGGAATGCAAAGTTATGCAGATACTATGGAAAACAGTATGAAGATTCCTCAAAAAGGTAAAAATAGAACTATGTTATATTCCAGCAATTACACTACTATATACTCATTCAAAAGATACAAAAATACTAACTTTAAAGGATAAAGGCACACAGATATTTGTAGCAGCATTATCAATAATAGCTAAATTATGGAAAGAGCCCAAATTTAAAGCAAGTGACAAATGCATAAAGAAGATATGGTGTCTGGATACAGAGGAAGATGGCGGCCTACGAGGATGCTGGATCACCATGTCCTGCCAATCACTTAGATTCCACCCACACCTGCCTAAATAACCCAGAAAACCACCAGAAGACTAGCAGAATGGATTCTCTAGAGCCAAGTGTAGACGAGAGGCCCACGGAAGAGGGTAGGAAGGGCTGAGAGGCAGTGCTCATGACACAGACTGGTGGGAGGTAGCCGGGGCAGAGGGGCAGCCTGCTGGCAAAGCAGAGCCCCCGAGTTTGGCTTGCAAAAGCGGAGGGGCCGGACAGAGTGTTCAGACAACAAGTGGGACTTAACATCTGGAAGTTTATAAGCTAACAGCTCTGCTCCGAGAGCTGGAGGGCTGGAGGACAATGGGAGGGAGAGTTGTTGAGCCCTAGATGACAGAGCTCAGCTTGGCGGGGACAAAGGCTCTTGCCAGCACCATCTCCCTCGCCCATCCCCCAGCCAAAATCCCAAAAGGAACCAGTTCTTGCCAGGGAACTTGCTTGCACTGCGCAAACACCCAACGCTGTGCTTCTGCGCATCCATCCCTCCAGCGGCGGGTCTGACTCACTCCTGGTGCCGCAGGACCCCTCCCAAAGTGGATCACTGAAGGAAAAGCGGACTGAGCCTACCCCTCCTGCCCCTGTGCACCTTGCCAATCCACCCCAGCTAATATGCCAGATCCCCAGCACCACAAGCCTGGCAGTATGCAAGTAGCCCAGATGGGTCACGCCACCCCACAGTGAATCCCGCCCCTAGGAGAGGAAAATAGAAGGCACACACCAGTCCGAATGTGGCCCCAGCGGTGGGCTGGGGGCAGACATCAGGTCTGACTGCAGCCCTGCCCACCAACACAAGTTATTCAAGACTGCACAGGGGAAGTGCCCTGCAGTTCCGCACCACTCCAAGGACTACCCAAAATGACAAATGGAAGAATTCCCCTCAAAAGAATCACCAGGAAATAACAACAGCTAACGAACTGATCAAAAAGGATTTAAACAATATAACAGAAAGTGAATTTAGAATAATAGTCATAAAATTAACCACTGGGCTTGAAAACAGTATAAAGGAGAGCAGAGAATCTCTTGCTACAGAGATCAAGGGACTAAGGAACAGCCAGGAGGAGCTAAAAAACACAATTAATGAGCTGCAAAACAAAATGAGGACAACCACAGCTCAGAATGAAGAGGCAGAGGAGAGAATAGGTGAACTAGAAGACAAAATTATGGAAAAAGAGGAAGTTGAGAAAAAGAGATAGAAAATCCAGGAGTATGAGGGGAAAATTAGAGAAATAAGTGATGCACTAAAGATAAATAATCCACGCATAATTGGTATTCCAGAGGAGGAAGAGAGAGGGAAAGGTGCTGAAGGTGTACTTGAAGAAATAATAGCTGAGAACTTTCCTGATCTGGGGAAGGAAAAAAGCATTGAAATCCAAGAGGCACAGAGAACTCCCTTCAGACGTAACTTGAATCGATCTTCTGCACGACATATCATAGTGAAACTGGCAAAATACAAGGATAAAGAGAAAATTCTGAAAGCAGCTAGGGATCAACGTGCTTTAACATAGAAAGGGAAACCAATAAGACTCGTGACGGATCTCTCTACTGAAACTTGGCAGGCCAGAAAGGAATGGCAGGAAATCTTCAAATGTGATAAACAGAAAATAAACGCAGCCAAGAAGCCTTTATCCAGCAAATCTGTCATTAAGAATAAAAGGAGAGACAAAGGCCTTCCCAAACAAACAAAAACTGAAGGAATTTGTCACCACTAAACCAGCCCAACAAGAGATCCTAAGGGGGATCCTGTGAGACAAAGTACCAAAGACTCACTACAAGCATGAAACCTGCAGACATCACAATGACTCTAAACCCATATCTTTCTATAATAACACTGAATGTAAATGGACTAAATGTGCCAACCAAAAGACATAGGGTATCAGAATGGATAAAAAAACAAGACCCATCTATTTGCTGTGTTCAAGACACTCATTTTAGACCTGAGGACACTTTCACACTGAGAGTAAGGGGATGGAGAACTATTTATCATGCTACTGGAAGTCAATAGAGAGCTGGAGTAGCCATCTTATATAACACAAACTAGACTTTAAATTAAAGGCTGTAACAAAAGATGAGGAAGGGCATTATATAATAATTACAGGGTCTATCCATCAGGAAGAGCTAACAATTTTAAATGTCTTTGTGCCAAATACGGGAGTCCCCCAATATATAAAACAATTACTCACAAACATAAGCAACCTTATTGATAAGAATGTGGTAATTGAAGGGGACTTTAACAGCCCACTTACAACAATGGATAGATCATCTAGACACATGGTCAATAAAGAAACACGGACCCTGAAATACACATTGGATCAGATGGATTTGATAGATATATTTACAGCTCTGTCTCCAAAAGCAACAGAATATACTTTCTTCTTGAGTGCATATGGAACATTCTCCAAGATAGATCACATACTGGGTCACAAAACAGCCCTTCATAAGTATACAAGAATTGAAATCATACCATGAACACTTTCAGACCACAATGCTATGAAGCTTGAAATCAACCACAGGAAAAAGTCTGGAAAACCTCCAAAAGTATGGAGGTTAAAGAAGACCCTACTAAAGAATGAATGGGTCAACCAGGCATTTAGAGAAGAAATTAAAAAATATATGGAAACAAATGAAAATAAAAATAAAACAATCCAAATGCTTTCGGATGCAGCAAAGGCAGTCCTGAGAGGAAAATACATTGTAATCCAGGCCTATCTTAAGAAAAAAGAAAAATCCCCAATAGAAAATCTAACAGCACACCTAAAGGAAATAGAAGCAGAACAGCAAAGACCCCCTGAACAGCACAGAAGAAGAGAAATAATAAAGATTAGAGCAGAAATAAACAATATAGAATATAAAAAAACTGTAGAGCAGATCAATGAAACCAAGAGTTGGTTTTTTGAAAAAATAAACAAAATTGATAAACCTCTAGACAGGCTTCTCAAAAAGAAAAGGGAAATGACCCAAATAGATAAAATCGTGAATGAAAATGGAATTATTACAACCAATCCCTCAGAAATACAAGCAATTATCAGGGAATTCTATGAAAAACTATATGTCAACAAACTGGACAACCTGGAAGAAATCAAAAAATTCGTAAACACCCACACTCTTCCAAAACTCAATTACAAGGAAATAGAAAGCTTGAACAGACCCATAACCAGTGAAAAATTGAATAATTTATCAAAAATCTCCCAACAAATAAGAGTCCAGGACCAGATGGCTTCCCAGGGGAGTTCTACCAGACGTTTAAAGCAGAGATAATACCTATCCTTCTCAAGCTACTCCAAAAAATAGAAAGGGAAGGAAAACTTCCAGACTCATTCTATGAAGCCAGTATTACTTTGATTCCTAAACCAGACAGAGACCCAGTAAAAAAAATAGAACTACAGGCCAATATCCCTGATGAATATGGATGCAAAAATTCTCAATAAGATACTAGCAAATCAAATTCAACAGCATATAAAAAGATTTATTCACCTTGATCAAGTGGGATTCATTCCTGGGCTGCAGCACTGGTTAAACATCCGCAAACAATCAACGTGATACATCACATTAATAGAAGAAAAGATAAGAAGCATATGATCCTGTCAATTGATGCAGAAAAAACATTTGAACAAAATTCAGCACCCTTTCTTAATAAAAACCCTCGAGAAAGTCGGGATAGAAGGAACATACTTAAACATCATAAAAACCATTTATGAAAAGCCCACAGCTAACATCATCCTCAATGAGGAAAAACAGAGCTTTTTCCCTGAGATCAGGAACACGACAGGGATGTCCACTCTCACCGCTGTTGTTTCACACAGTGTTCGAAGTGCTAGCATCAGCAATCAGACAACAAAAGGACATCAAAGGCATCCAAATTGGCAAAGATGAAGTCAAGCTTTCACTTTTTGCAGATGACATGATATTATACATAGAAAATCCAATAGACTCCACCAAAGGCCTGCTAGAACTGATACATGAATTCAGCAAAGTCGCAGGATACAAAATCAACGTACAGAAATCAGTTGCATTCTTATCTTCTAATAATGAAGTAACAGAAAGACAAAGAAACTGATTCCTTTCACAATTGCACCAAGAAGCATAAAATACCTAGGAATAAATCTAACCAAAGATGTAAAAGATCTGTATGCTGAAAACTATAGAAAGCTTATGAAGGAAATTGAAGAAGATATAAAGAAATGGAAAAACATTCCGTGCTCATGGGTTGGAAGAATAAAATTGATAAAATGTCAATACTACCCAAAGCTATCTACACATTCAATGCAATCCCAATCAAAATTGCACCAGCATTCTTCTCGAAGCTAGAACAAGCAATCCTAAAATTCATATGGAACCACCAAAGGCCCCAAATAGCCAAAGTAATTTTGAAGAAGACCAAAGCAGGAGGCATCACAATCCCAGACTTTAGCCTCTACTACAAAGCTGTCATCATCAAGACAGCATGGTATTGGCACAAAAACGGACCCATAGACCAATAGAATAGAATAGAAACCCCAGAACTAGACCCACAAACGTATGGCCAACTAATCTTTGACAAAGCAGGAAAGAACATCCAATGGAAAAAAGTCTCTTTAACAAATGGTGCCCGGAGAACTGGACAGCAACTTGCAGAAGGTTGAAACTAGACCACTTTCTCACACCATTCACAAAAATAAACTCAAAATGGATAAAGGACCTGAATGTGAGACAGGAAACCATAAAAACCCTAGAGGAGAAAACAGGAAAAGAACTCTCTGACCTCAGCCAAAGCAATTTCTTACTTGACACATCCCCAAAGGCAAGGGAATTAAAAGCAAAAATGAATTATTGGGACCTCATGAAGATAAAAAGCTTCTGCACAGCAAAGGAAACAACCAACAAAACTAAAAGGCAACCAACAGAATGGGAAAAGATATTTGCAAATGACAGATCGGATAAAGGGCTAGTATCCAAAATCTATAAAGAGCTCCCCAAACTCCACACCTGAAAAACAAATAACCCAGTGAAAAAATGGGCAGAAAGCATGAATAGACACTTCTCTAAAGAAGACATCCGGATGGCCAACAGGCACATGAAAAGATGCTCAATGTTGCTCCTCATCAGGGAAATACAAATCAAAACCACACTCAGATATCACCTCATGCCATTCAGAGTGGCCACAATGAACAAATCAGGAGACTATAAATGCTGGCGAGGATGTGGAGAAACAGGAACTCTCTTGCACTGTTGGTGGGAATACAAATTGGTGCAGCCACTCTGCAAAACATTTTACAGGTTCCTCAAAAAATTAAAAATTGACTACCCTATGACCCAGCAGTAGCGCTGCTAGAAATTTACCCAATGGATACAGGATTACTGATGCATAGGGGCATTTGTGCCCCAATGTTTATATCAGCACTCTCAACAATAGCCAAATTATGGAAAGAGCCTAAATGTCCATCAACTGATGAATGGATAAAGCAATTGTGGTTTATATACACAATGGAGTACTACGTGGTAATGAGAAAGAATGAAATATGGCTCTTTGTAGCAACGTGGATGGAACTGGAGAGTGTGATGTTAAGTGAAATAAGCCATACAGCGAAATTCATATACCATATATTTTCACTCTTACATGGATCCTGAGGAACTTAACAGGAACCCATGAGGGAGGGGAAGGAAAAAAAAGAGGTTAGAGTGGGAGAGAGCCAAAGCATAAGAGACTCTTAAAAACTGACAACAAATGAGGGTTAATGGGCGGTGGGAGGGAGAGTAGCGTGGGTGATGTTTATTGAGGAGGGCACCTTTTGGGATGAACACTGGGTGTTGTATAGAAACCAATTTGACAATACGTTTCATATATTTAAAAAAAAAGAAGTGTGTGTGTGTGTGTGTGTGTGTTTGCGTGTGTGTATACATACCATTGAATATTACTCACCCATTGAATACAATGTAATCTTGACATTTACAACTACATGGATAGAACTACAGAGTATTATAGTAAGTGAAATTAGTCACCCAGAGAAAGACAAATACCATACAATTTCACTCATATGTGGGATTGAAGAAACAAAACCATGATCATATGGGGAAGAAAATGAGAGGAAAACCAAGAAACAGACTCTTAATTATAGAGGAGAAACTCATGATACCAGAGTTGTTTAAATAGGTGATGGTGGTTAAGAAGGGCACATGTTCTGATGCACACTGGGTGTTATACATAAGTGTTGAATCACTAAATCCTACACCTGAAACTAATATTACACTGCATGTTAACTAACTTGGTTTAAATATAAACTTGGGTTAAAAAAAAGAAGATTGAAAACCTCTAAATTCATTCTAAGTTGCCCGCATTACACTGATCCCAAAACCAACAGACAAAACACACACACACACACACACACACACACACACACACACACAACTATAGGCCATATCTCTAATGAAATAGTTGTAGTAAATTCTCTACAAAATATTAATAAACTAAATTCAACAAAATACACTGTCCATTCATGATAAAAAACCATCAACAGTTGGGTTTAGAGAAAGCATATTTCAACATAATAAAGGCCACATATGAAAAACCCATATCCAATGTCATACTTAATGATGAAAACTTAAATCTTTCCTCTAACATCAGGTACAAGTCCAGGATGTTCACTCTCACCACTATTTTTAAATATAGAAGTGGAAATCCTAGCTGCAACGATAATACAGTAAAAATAAATAGAAATAACTCATAGATACAGAATGTAGAATGGAGGTTACCAAGGATAGGAGAAGGAAAAATGAAAAGTTATTGTTCAGTGAGTATAGAAATAGTGTTGTTGATGATGAAAAATTTGGGGCATACATAGTGGTGATAGGTACCCAAAATTGTGCATGTATTTAATGTTATTGAGTTGTACACTTACAAATTGTTAAAATAAATATATATTACATTATGTATACTTTACGAGAATAAGAAATAAGGCATGAACTAGTCTAGGACACTATTGTATCCAAATTTGTTTGATAAACCATCTAGTGAAGTGAGCTGGCATGCTTCACCATTACAAATTGGGCATGTAGATAATCTGGGGAGCAAAGTAAATTCAGTGTAATAGCTTTTTAATTCATTTTCATTAATTTATTTATTTGAGAGAAAGAGAGAATGAGTGGGGGGAAGAGAGAGTGTGAGACAGAGGATCTAAAGTGGGCTCTGTGCTGACAGCAGAGATCCCCATTAGGGGCTTGAACTTACAAGCCGTGAGATCATGACTTGAGCTGAAGTATAATGCTTAACCAACTGAGCCACCCAGGTGGCACACACTGTAATAGCTTTGATCCTGACTTTTCATCTATCTTTTCACTCTATTTTTTTAAATTCTGCTCCACCAGTGCTCTTTCCCAAGAATTACCCTCAGATCATGAAGTAATATGTCAATTCTAGAATTTCAGACTGAATTAACCCTAATAAAACATGTAATCTAATATTCTTATTTTAAAGATTAAAGTTTTAAGATGACAAAAGACTAATGAGGTGTCAAGATTTCCAGAGCCAATTAGAGTAAGGGGTAAGGCTGGAAAGCAATTCATTAGGTTATATCAGTATTAAGATACACAAGAGCATTTGCAGCATTGACTTCGGTGTGGTTTCAGTTTAAATAAGATGTTTACAGTCGAGCATTTGAGAGGCTGTCCATGCATAATATTGAAACTATGTTATCCAATAAGGAAATTAACATTTCTTTTTATCTATATTTATTAAGAATAGGAAAATGCAATAAATAAGTATACATATTTTTAAAGGGGAATTCACAAGACTTCATAGAGCTGGGTCTTTCTCCTCCTTCAAGTAACAATCAAAATCTTACTTCTTTAGAGAACACTTTCTGGGTCACTCCACTAAACTATCCCTCATTTTTATATAGCATATAAACCTCTTTATTTCATTCTTAGTACACATTGTACTCAAATTTAATTAACTTATTCCTTATTATTATTCACCCGCTACTGGAATATAAAATAATTCTCCAAGTTTACCTTTGTTCTCCATGTATGCCTGGTGCCTAATATGGTATCTGGCACAGAAAAAGCATTCATTAAATTTGTGAATGAGTAGATGAAGCCAAATCTAGATGGCAAATGAGAGAAAAGGAGATGAGATGGCTACAAAAACCTCTGGTACATTTATGTCTAAGGATGATGTAGGAAGAGCATTAAGTAGGACGTCTGACAATGAAGCAAAAACCTAATGGAATATGAGCCATTGAGAAAAGTTTAGCAAGAAAGAGGCTTCAATAGGGGAAGATTAAGCACACACAAAGTGAAAGAGTTGTACAGAACCTCATTGAGAGGTTCGTGCGTGTACCCTTCCCAAATCAACTGGGTGGAAGTTGTCTTGGGAACTACTATGCAGCTTGATCTTTGTTTGGGCTGAAAAATAGAAATATTTATAAAACATCAAAATAGATCCCATAACTTTGTTATATATAAATAGAAAGCAACAATGAAATATTCAGTTAGCTTTGAAGTATAATTGGCCTCAGACTTAAGAAATCTGGTAATTACAACCTGAAAAGGGTTATTGGAATTTATGCAACAACTCTTCCCAATAATAAAGGAATAGCTTTTTTTTTTTTCTTCACAGTGGGGGAAGAAAATACAAACAGGTAATGGGTAATGTGTCTTGGTGAAACTACTGTCTTCGAATATCAAGGATCATACCAAAAATCATAAGATACCTAGAAATAACCCAAGTTAAAGGGTAGAAGACCTATACTCTGAAAACTATAAAACTCTGAAGAAAGAAATCGAAGATAACACAAAAAAATGGGAAAATATTCCATGCTCATGGATTGGAAGAACAAAAAACTGTTAAAATGGTTATACTACCCAAAGGAATCTACAAATCTACTACAATCCCTATGAAAATACAAACGGCATTTTTCACAGAGCTGTAAAAATCAGTCCTAGAATTTTTATGGAACCACAAAAGACCCCAAATAGACTAAGCAACCTTGAAAAAGTAAGGCAAGGCAGAAGACATCACAATTCCAGACTTCAACTGATATTATATTCAAGTTATATTACAAAACTGTAGTGGTCAAAACTGTACTGTACTGGTACAAAATAGACATATAGATCAATGGAACAGAATAGAAAACCCATAAATGAACCCACAACTGTATGGACAATTAATCTTCAACAAAGCAGGGAAGAATATCCAATGGGAAAAAGACAGTGTCTTCAACAAATGGTGTTGGGAAAACTGGGCAGCAACATGCAGAATAAATAAACTAGACCACTTTCTTAAACTGTACAGAAACACAAATTCAAAAAAAATGAAAGATCTAAATGTGAGACAGGAAACATACAAAATTCTAGAGAATATCATAGGTAGTAATCTTTTTTATATCACCCACAGCAACTTCTAACTAGATATGTCTCCAGAAGCAGGGAAACAAAAGTAAAACTAAACTGTTGGGATTTCATAAAAAAAATAAAATAAAAAAATAAAATTTCTGCAGAGTGAAGGAAAAAATCAACAAAACTGAAAGGCAACCTACAGAATGGGAGAAGATATTTGTAAATGACATATTTTATAAAGGGTTAGTATCCAAAATACATAGAACTTATGAAACTCAACACTCAAAAAACAAATAATCCAGTGAAAAAATGGGTAGAAGAAATGAATAGACACTTTCCAAAGAAGACATCCAGATGGCTAACAGACACGTGAAAAGATGCTTACCATCACTCAACATCAGGGAAATACAAGTCAAAACCACAATGAGATACCATCTCACACCTGTCAGAACAGATAAAATCAACAACACAAGAAACAACAGGTGTTGTTGAGGATGTAGAGAAAGGAGAACTCTCTTGCACTTTTTGTGGGAATGCAAACTGGTGCAACCGCTGTGGAAAACAGTATGGAGTTTTCTCAAAAGTTGAAAGTATAAGTACCCTACAATGTAGCAATTGCACTACTAGGTATTTACCCAAATACAAAAATAGGAATTCAAAAGGATACATGCACCCTAATGTTTATAGCACCATTATCTATAATAGCCAAATTATAGAAACAGCTCAAATGTCCCATCGACTGATGAATGGATATGGAAGACATGGTACAAACACGCGCACGCGCACGCACACACACACACACACACACACACACACACACTGGAATATTACTGAGCCATAAAAATTGAAATCTTGCCATTGCAATGACGTGAATGGAGCTACAGAGTATTATGCTAAGTGAAATAGAGAAAGACAAATACCTTATGTTTTCACTCATATGTGGAATTTAAAAAAACAAAACAATAAGAAAAAGAAAGAGACAGGTAAAGCAAGGAACATACTCTTAATTATAGAGAACAACCTGATGGTTATCAGGGAGGAGGTGGGTGGAGGGATGGGTTAAATAGGTGATGGGGATTAAGGAGTGTACTTGTGATGAGCACTAGGTGTTGTATTAAGTGTCGAATAAGTAAATGGCACATCTGACTTAATATTTCACTGTATACTAACTAACTGGAATTTAAATACAAGTTTTAGAAAATAACAAGTATTAAGGATCTAGGTACCAGATTATTGAAGTTACCAGCAATACTGCTGGGGCAAAGTACAAACTAAAAAAACAAAGAAGCCCACAGTGATGTCCTGACACAACAATGTGGCTCTACTTGTTCAATTTCTGTTAAAGTAGATATAAAAAGTTTATGAAGTCTTGAGCCCAGACTTTCTTTACATGTTGAAGCCTAGCATTTGACCCCTATTCTGTGTGCAGGAAATGAAAGTTTATTGACAGTGACTACAGAGAACATGGCAGAAATGTGCATTTCTTCTGTAATCACAGTGAAGAACTACCTACCATTTTCAAGGAGTTCCAATGTTGGTATACTTTGTACTAAGCTAATTTATTTTGTTGCCACAGTCTTTCCCAAAATAATATCTTTCTTTTTGATTTAAGTAAAATTATGTATGTTTCCTTCTTTCTTTTCCTCCTTCTTCTTTTCTTTTTCTTATTATATTGAAAATGAAACAAATTCTAGTTTTACCCTTGTCCTGTGAATCAGTATTCTTCCTGTACATCTTGATGTGGATACTCAGGACTTAAATTTTTCTACTATTCAATATCATTGTCTTATGAAAGACATTTCATTTATTTCTGCTGTGTTTAAAATTACTCATCATGGATCCTTAAACTTTATTAAGCTTTCATTGGAATTGACCCCTCAATTTGATGTATTATCATCTCTGGATGCTCTTTTTTAATGCTTGATTAATTTTTCTGTCAGTCCTTTGCCTCCGTTGCACTAGGCTGCGCAAATTTACCATGTAGTGTCTGTGACTGGCTTTGTACAATATCAGACAGGTTAGTTTTCTGTTTCTTAATTAAAACTCAGGTAAGAGGAAAGGCTAATTGTTCCACATCTTCCAAAACAAGTCTAACAACTATGGTTTGCTCTTGAACAAATCAAGAATTAGTTTTAACCTTAAAAAAAATTATTTATACTGTGAGAAGTTTTAACATCTAAAAGTATTTCCACTTTGATGGTTTATGTCTTTTTTAAATATTAGGTTGAATATCTTTGTCTTCTCATTCTGTAGATTATACTAAAAGTTAACATCCAGCTTTCTAATAAGGGGGAGAAGATGGCAGTGGAGTAGGAGGACTCTAGGCTTTTCTCATTCCACAAACACAGCTAGATAATTATCAAATCATTCTAAATACACCAGAAATCAGTCCAAAGATTGTCAGAACAAACTCCACAACTAAAGGGAAAGAAGTCTCATGAAACAACGTTGGATGTGCAGAGATGTGGTTTGGGGGAGAAAGGATCCAGGGTGCTGCAGAGAGGAGGGAGTTGTGGTCACGGAGAAATGTGAGAGAGAGAGAAAGAGGAGCACACTGGGAAACACATAAGAAAAGTTCCCCCAAGTTATTGGCTGGGAAAACAAAAAGGACTGTTTTCCATGACTTCTTGCAATCAGCAGGGCCTAAAGACTAGAGTTTTAAAGGATAGTGGGCTTGGCTGGGATAGAACCCTGAGGGTGCTGTCCTTCTCCTGGAGAGAAGGAAGGCAGACAACTCAGGGGAAGATGGCTTGGAAGCAGCAGTCTGAAGAATTCCTGTAGCACAAAGCAGGGAGATTATTTGCTCTTCTTGGAGTGCAACCCTGAGAAGCAACATTCACAGAGATTCCTCTCTTCTGACAAAGGAGCTGGCCAGAGACATTTCCCTTCCCCTTCCCAAATCATAAACACAGAGCCACCTGATGAAAGAAAGTATCTCTGTTCTAACACTGACTGCCTGAATTGGTTACACCAAGTCCCACACCCTTGTGCTGTGACAGAATTGCCATTCCATGTCAAGCTTGCCTCAGTCCCAGAGCAGCAGAACCCTCCCCAAGAAGGTCAGTGCAGGGCTCAGCCCACATGAAGTGCTAAAAGCCTGGAGTTTTAAAAGTCAGCAGGCTTGGCTGGGATAGAGCCCAGAGGCACTGCACTACTCCTGAAAGGGAGGCAGGCAAACAACCTGGAGGCAGTGTGGAAGATTGTATCTGAAAAAACGCTAGGACACCCAGGGGGAGATTATTCACACTTCTAGTAGTGATTACCTGAGAGTACATGTGGACAGAGACTACTTTCCAGGGCAAAGGAAAAGGCTGGCACCATTTCCTTCCCCCACCCCTCAGCTTAAACACAGACTCGCTTACACCAAACCCTACACACCTAAGATCTAGCAGTACTACTCTTCTCAGTCAAAATTTCCTCAGTACCAGAAAGGTGGGCTCCTCCCCCAGAAGACCAGCACAAACCCCTGTCTACAGCACATCTCCCAACCACAGAGTTTTTCAGGTCTTCAGTTCTAGTGGAAGTAGTATCAAGTTTCATTTAACAAGCAGAGCAGAGCATACCTAGTTAAAACTTGCCACAGTCTGGCCAAGGACCACACACTGACCACTTGAGGCAAGGAGAGCCTCTGCAGACAACTGACCTGAAAGATAGAGTAGCCAAAACACAGCAGCAGCATGCAAGCAGCACACACAGGAGACACTCCCTGAAGTGCCAGGCCCTGGATACTATGTGGCCTTTTCTTTATTAGACCATTATTCTCAGGAGTTGGAACCCTAAGAGGCTGTTGTAGAAGAAGGAATAAATTTATTTTTTTATTTTATCTTTTTAATGTTAGTTTATTTTTGAGGCAGAGAAAGACAGAGCATGAATGGGGGAGGGTCAGAGACAGAGGGAGACACAGAATCTGAAACAGGCTCCAGGCCTTGAGCTTTCAGCACAGAGCCTGACACAGGGCTCGAACTCATGGACCATAAGATCATGACCTGAGCTGAGGCTGGACGCCCAACTGACTGAGGCACCCAGGCACACCAGCAATTTAAACAAAATTCAAAGATGGGAGAGCTAATCCCAAATGAAACAAGATAAGGTCACAGGTAGAGATCTAAGAAAAACAGGTAAAAGTAACATGTCTGATGGAGAATTTAAAGCAGCAATCATAAAGGTACTTGCTGGGCTTGAGAAAAGAATAGAAGACTTTAGGAAGGCCCTTACCTGGAAGACAAAATAATTAAAAAACAGTCAGAAAGGAAAAATTCAATAATTGAGATTGGAGACAGGCTTCATACAATGAACATAAGGCTGCAAGAAGCAGGGGGACGCATAAGTGATCTAGAAGACAAAATAAAGGAAAAGAATGGAACTCATCAAAAGAGAGAAAGAAGAATTATAGAACACAAGAATAGAATTAAGGAAATCAGTGACTCCATCAAACATAATAACATTTGTATTATAAGTGTCCCAGAAGAAGAGAGAGAAAGGGGGCATAACATTCATTGAGGAAATAATGGCTGGAAACCCTCCTAATCTGTGGGAGGAAACAGACATCCAGAGTCAAAAGGCACAGAGATCTCCGTTCAAAATCAACAAAAGCTGGCCAACAGCAAGATATATTGTAATTAAATTTGCAAAATATAGAGATAAAGAAAAAAATCTTAAAAGCAACAAGACAAAGTCCCTTACCTACAAGGGAAGAAGAATAATAGCTGGAGATTTCTCAACAAAACATGACAAGACAGAAGGGTGTAGAATTATATAGTCAATGTGCTGAATGGGAAAAATCTACATCCAAGCAAGGCTATCATTCAAAATAGGAGCGATAAAGAGTTTCCCAGACAAATAAAAACTAAAGGATTTTGTGACCACTTAAACCAGCCCTGCAGGAAATATTACAAGACACCCTTTGAATGGAAAGGAAAGACCAAAAGTGACAAAGACAAGAAAGGGAACAGATAAAATCTCAAGAAACAATGGAAAAACAAGCCACGACATGGCACTAAAAACATATCTACCAATAATTACTGTGAATGTAATGGACTAAATTCACCAAACAAAAGACATAGCATGTCAGAATGTATACAAAACAAACAAACAAACAAACAAACAAAAGCAAGACCCATCTAAATGCTGCCTACAAGAGACTTATTTTAGACCTAAAGGCGCCTGTAGATTGAAAGTGAGTGGATGGTGAAATATTTATCACACAAATAGACACCCAAAGAAAGCTGGAGTGGCAATATCTACATTGTAAAAACTAGCTTTTAAACCAAAGACTGTAACAAGAGATAAACAAGGGCGCTATATCATAATAAAGGGAACTGCACAACAAGGAGATCTGAGAACAGTACATATTTATGAACCAAACATGATAGCAAACAAATACATAAAAATAATAACAAACAGAAAGAAACTCACTGATAATAATACGATACTCATAAGGGACTTTAATACCCCATTTACATCAATGGGTAGATCATCTAAGCAGAAAATCAACAAGGAAACAATCGCATTGAAAGACACCCTTGACAAGCTGGACATAACAAATATATTCAGAACATTCCATTGTGAAAGAACAGAATACACATTCTTTACAAATGCAAATGTTACATTCTTGAGAATAGATCACATACTAGGTCACAAATCTAGCTTCAAAAAGTACAAAAAATTAAGAATCATATGCATGGTATCTTTTCTCACCACAATGTTACCAAACTCGAAATCATTCACAAGAAAAAAAAATTTGGAAAGATCACAAATACATGTAATTTAAACAGAATGCAACTAAAAAATGAATGGATCAACCAGGAAATCAAAGAAAAGAAAAAAGTACATGGAAATAAATAAAAATGAAAACAAACAACCCAAAACCTTTGGGATGCAGCAAATGAACAACATAAATTTATACCTAAAGGAACCGGAAAAGGGACAACAAACAAAGCCTAAAGTCAGCAAAAGAAGGGAAATAAAATTACAGCAGATGTATAGAAACTAAAAACAAACAGTAAAACAGATCAATGACCCAGGGAGTTGGTTCTTTGGAAAAAGTAATAAAATTCATATACCCTTAGCCAGACTTATCAAAAAGAAAAGAGAAATGACCCAAATAAGTAAAATCAGAAATGAGAGTGGAGAAATAACAACTAATACCACAGAAGTACAAACAATTATAAGATAACATTATGAAAAAATTGTATGTCAACAAATGAAAAAGTAACTTTAAAAAGTTATCAAACTTCAAAAGTTTTCCTCTATAATTTAACTCATCATAATGATGAGGCTACTTGTGCCTAAGTAACTTCTCAAAGATCACACAATGATTCTTTCCTTCACCTTCCTTAAGTCTTCTTTTAAATTTTTTTAATGTTTATTTATTTTTGATAGAGAGAGAGAAAGGGGGGGGGGAGAAACAGAGAGAGAGGGAGACACAGAGTCCAAAGCAGGGTCCAGGCTCTGAGCTGTCAGCACAGAGCCTGACACAGGGCCCAAACCCACTAACTGTGAGATCATGACCTGAGCTGAAGTCAGACACTTAACTGATTCAGCTACCCAGGAGCCCCTCCTTAAGTCTTCTAATAGCGGTTCCAGTCTCTCTCCTTTCCCTTTTGGACTCCCCTTTAAACTGAATTTCTTTTTTTCTTTTATTTTTTAATGTTTATTTATTTTTGAGACAGAAAAAGACAGAGCATGAATGGGGGAGGGTCAGAGAGAGAGGGAGACACAGAATCTGAAACAGGCTCTGGACTCTGAGCTGTCAGCACAGAGCCCGAGGTGGGGCTCAAACTCACGGACCACGAGATCATGACCTGAGCCGAAGTTGGACGCTTAACCAACTGAGCCACCCAGGCACCCCTAAACTGAATTTCTTAACAATGGATACTTAGGCGAGATTTGGGGCACCTTTCTTTAGTACTTATTTTTATCATTTTTTTTTCATTTTTGAGAGAGACAGAAACAGAGGGTGAGTGGAGGAAAGGCAGAGAGAGAGGGAGACACAGAATCTGAAGCAGCCTCCAGGCTCTGAGCTGTCAGCACAGAGCCAGATGTGGGGCTCGAACTCATGAACTATGAAATCATGACCTTAGCCAAAGTCGGACGCTCAAGTGATTGTGCCACCCAGGCGCCGCAGTAGTTATTTTTGATATGCAGCATCCCATTATAAAAATCTCAATCTCTACTCAAAACAGACATATGTTTACTCTGGACACGGGGCAGAAGAAGTTTCAAATGTATGAAGTAAGTTCTATGGTCAAATTACTTTTGTCCTCAGTGTGGTTAAATCTGTGTTAGATGAAAATTTTTTAATTCCTTGGGAAACCAAATTCCATTGGGTGTGTTACTATGATTTATTGTTATCCTTCATTCATCTTTATAGATATAATGATTAGGGAGGGTATCTGTGAATACTACAAACTCAATATGTAAACTTTAGTGGACATTTGTCTTCCACATCCTTTAATCCACAATATACATTTTCACTCTGAAATCCATACCTGAGAGATGAAATCTATGCTTCTCAGTATGACTTTCAAGGTCACCAGAATTACTATTTTAATTTTTTTTAATTCAAGTTATTTAACATGCAGTGTAGTCTTCCCTTCAGAAGTAGAACCCTATGATTCACCTCTTAAGGTTTGTATGTAAATTCCAGTTAGCATAATAGTATTTTCAGGTGTAGAATTTAGTGATTCATCACTTAACATGCAAGACCCAGCACTCATCACAAATGCCCTCCTTAATATCCATAACCCATTTAACCCATTCCTTGCCCTACTCCCCTCCAGCAACCCTCAGTTTTCTCTCTATAGTTGAGTCTGTTTTAGGATTTGCCTCTCTCGTTTTTTTCCCTCTATGTCCATCTGTATTATTTCTTCAATTCCACATATGACTGAAATCATATGGTATTTGTTTTCCCCGACTAATTTGTTTTGCTTTACACAATACACTCTACCTCCATCCATGTCATTGGAAATGTCAAGATTTCATTCTTTTTTACAGCTTAGTAATATTCAATTATATAGGTATAGATATATAGATATAGATATAGACATAGACAAGATAGATATAGATACAGACATAGACATAGACATAGACATAGACATAGACATAGATACAGTTATAGATACAATTACATCATTTTATCCACTCATCAGTCAATGAACATTTGGGTGTTTCCCATAATTTAGCTTTGTTGATAAAACTGCTATAAACATCAGGTGCATGTATCCCATCAACTCAGCAAATTTTTGTACCCTTTGTGTAAATACCTAGTAGTGCAATTGCTGGACCATAGGGTAGTTCTATTTTTAACTGTTTGAGGAACGTCCATATTGTTATCCAGAGTGGCTTCACAATTTTGCATTTCCACATACAGTATCAGAAGGTTCCCCTTTCTCCACATCCTCACCAACACCTGTTTTTTCCTATGTTGTTAATTTTAGCCACTTTTACTGGTGTGAGATGATATCTCATTGTGATTTTGATTTGTATTTCCTTGATGGTAAGGGATGTTGAGTATCTTCTCATATGACAGTTAGCTATCTGTATACCTTCTTTGGAAAAAATGTCTATTTATTTATTCTTCCTAGTGTTTAAATGGATAATTCATTTTTTTGGGTGTTGACTTTTATAACTTCTTTATATATTTTGGATACTAACCCTTTATCTCATATATATCACTTGAAAATATCTTCTCCCTTTCCAAAGATTGCCTTTTAGTTTGGTTGATTGTTTGCTGTGCTGAAGCTTTTTATTTTGATCATGTTCCAATAGTTTATTTTTTCTTTTGTTTCCCTTGCCTCAGGAGACATATCTACTAAGATGTTGCGATGGCTGGTGACACACAGATTATTGATTATGTTCTCCTGTAGGATTTTGATGGTTTTCTATCTCACATTTAGGTTTTTCATCAGTTTTGAATTTGTGTTTGTGTATAGCTTAAATGGTCCAGTTCCTTTTTTGCATGTTGTCCACTTTTCTGAACACCATTTGTTGAAGAGATTATCTTTTTTTTCCCACTGGATATTCTTTCTTGCTTTGTTAAAGATCAATTGACCATATAGTTGTGGGTCCATTTCTGGATTTTCTATTCTGTTCCATTGATCTCTGTGTCTGTTTCTGAACCAGTACCATACGGCCTCCATGACAAGAGTTTTGTAATATAGCTTGAAGTGCAAAATTGTGAAGTCCCAGCTTCGCTTTTCTTTTTCAAGATTGCTTTGGCTATTTGGGGTCTTTTATGATTCCATACAAATTTTAGGATTATTTGTTCTACCTCTGTGAAAAATTCTGTTGGTATTTCGATAGAGATTGCATTAAACATGTAGATTGTTTTGGGTTGCATAGACATTTTAACAATATTTGTTCTGATTCATAAGCATGGAATGTTTTTCCATTTATTTTGTAATTTTCAATTTTCTTCATCAATGTTTTATAGTTTCCAGGGTACAATCTTTTACCTCGTCAGTTAGTTTAATTTATAGGTTTCTTATGATTTTTTGTGCATTTGTAATTGTGATTGACTCCTTTATTTCTCTTTCTGTTGCTTCATTATTGATGGAAGGGAATGCAACCAATTTCTGTACATTGATTTTATATCCTGCAACTTTTCTGGATTTGTGTATCTGTTCTAGCAATTTTTTGGTGGAATCTTTTGGGTTTTCTACAGAGTATCATGCCATGTGCAAGTTGTGAAAGTTTGACTTCTTCCTTGCTGATTTGGATGTCTTTTATTTCTTTTTGTTATCTCATTTCTGAGGTTAGGACTTACTATATTAAGTAACAGTCATGAGGGTGGACATCCCTGTATTGTTACTGACTGCAGAGGAAAATCACAATTACTCAATTGAGTATGATATTAGCTATGAACTTTTTGTATATGTCCTTTATTATGTGAAGCTATGATCCCTCTATCTCTATTTTTTGAGGGTTACTATCAAGAATGGAAGTTGTACTTTATCAAATTCATTTTATGCAACTGTTGAAAAGATCATATCCTTCTTATTCTTTCTTTTATTAATGTGGTGCATCACATTGATTGATTTGAAAATATCAACCAATACTTATATCCCAAGAATAAATTTCACTTGATCGTGGTGAATGATTCTTTTAATTTACTGTTGGATTCAATTTGCTACTCTTTTATTGACAATTTTTGCATCTACCTTCATCAGGGATATTGGCCTGTATTTCTCTTTTTTACTGGACTCTGTGTTTGGTTTTAGAATCTACATAATGCTAGCCTCACAGAATGCAATTGGAAGTTTTCTTTCCATTTATATTTTTTTGGAATACCGTGAGAAAAGTGGGTACTAACTACTTTTTAAATGTTTGGTTGAATTCACCTATGCAGTCATTTGACCCTGTACTATTTTTGCTAGTAGATTTTTCATTACTAATTCAATATCTTTGGTTGTTATCAGTCTGTTTAAGTTTTCTCTTTTTTCCTGTTTCAGTTTTAGTAGTTTCTATGTTTCTAGGTATTTATCCATGTCTTCCCGATTGATTTGTTGGAATATTTTTAGAGTATTCTCTCATAATTGTTTTCATTTCTATGATGTCAATTGTTATTCCTCCTGTCTCACTTGTAATTTTCTTTATTTGGGTTCTTTCTCTTTTCTGTTTGATAAATCTGGCAAGGGGGTTATGGTTTTTATTTATTTATTTTCAAACAAACACTTCCTGATTTTATTGATCTGTTCTACTCGTTTTTTAGTCTCTATATCATTATTTTCTTCTCTAAAGTTGATTATTTCCATTTTCCTGTTAACTTATAGCTTCATTTGTTGTTCTTTTTCTAGCTCCTTTAGGTGATAATTATATTGTTTATTCGAGGTTCTTCTTGCTTGTTGAAGTATTCCTGTATTGGTATTTACCCTCCTCTTATGTCTGCTTTTGCTGCATCCCAAAGGTTTTGGGCCATCATGCTTCATCTTCACTTTTTTCATGTATTTTTTTTAATTTCTTCTTTAATTTCCTGGTTGATCGATTCATTGTTTGTTACTATGTTGTTTATCTTCCATGTATTTGTGGTCTTTCCATTTTTTTTTCTTGTAATTGACTTCAAGTTTCGTAAGTAACATTGTGGTCACAAACTATGGATGCCATTACCTTAAACATTTTGTACTTGTTGAAGCCTGATTTGTGATCTACTATGTGATCTATTACGGAAAATGTAACATGTGCACTTGAAAAGAATGTGTATTCTGCTGCTTTAGCATGGAATATTCTGAATTTTTCTTTTAAGTCCATCTGGTCTAGTGTGTCATTCAAAGGCATTGTTTCCTTGTTGATTTTCTGCTTATATGATCTGTCCATTGATGTAAGTGGGGTATTAAATTCCCCTACAATTATCGTATTATTATCAATGACTCTTTCTATTTGTTATTGTTTTTTATATTTGTTTACTGTCATATTTGATTCTTAAATGTTTACAGTTCTTAGATCTTCTAGTTGTAATGTCCACTTTATTATAATATAGAGCCTTTCTTTATCTCTTGTTATAGGCTTTGGTTTCAAAACTAGTTTGTACAATATAAGTATTGCTACTCCAGCTTTCTTTTGATGCCCATTTGTGTGATAAATATTTCTCCATCCCCTCACTTTCAATCTTCAGGTGTCTAGGTCTAAGATTCACCTCTTTCAGGCAGCATATATATTGGTCTATCCATATATATTTTCTATCCATTCTGACACCTTAAGTCTTGGATTTGAGTGTTTATTCCATTTACATTCAAATTAATTATTGATAGATATGTCTTTAGTGCCATTGTATTACTTGTTTTATTGTTGTTTCTCGACATTTCCTCCATTCCATTCTATTCTTTGTCACTTTTCATGTTTCTTTCCCACTCAAAGAGTCCCTTTAATATTTCCTGCAAAGCTGGTTTAGTGGTCATGAATTCCTTTAGTTTTTGTCTGGAAACTCTTTATCTTTTTTTCTATTTTAAATGTTAGTCTTGCTGGATAGAATATTCTTGGCTGCAGATTTTTCCCATTCAGTACATTGAATATATCATGCCACTCCCTTCTGGCTTGTCAAGTTTCTGTGGAGATAGCTGCTGCTAGCCTTCTGGGTCTTCCTTTGTAAGTTAGGAACTTCTTTAATGATGCTGCTTTTAGGACATTTTCTTTATCATTCTATTTTGCAAATTTAACTACAATGTTTCCTCTTGTCCCACTTTTGTTGATTTTGATGGTAGTTCCCTGTGCCAACTGGATCTCAGAATCTTTTTCATTTCCCAGATTAGTGAATTTTTTAGCTGTCATTACTCCAAATGAATGTTTTGCCCTCTTTTCTCTCTTCTTTTTCTGCACCCCTTGTGGTATGAATATTATTACTTTTGATGGAATAACTGTGTCCCTATGTCTATTGTTGTTAGCCATCATTCTTCTTTCTCTCTTTTGTTCAGTTTCATTATTTTCCATAATTCCATCTTGTATATCACTTATTATTTCTTTTACTTTTTACAACCTTGTGATCATTACATCCATTGGGTTTCAAGTCTCAGTTATTGCTCTTTTCCTTTCTTCCTGATTATTTTTTAGCTATTTTACCTCTGTGGTAAGGGTCTCCCTGATATCTTCCATGCTTTTCTCAAGACCAGAAAGGTATATTTATGACTGTATCTTTAAATTTTGCACCAGATATCTTATTGTATCTGTTTCAATCATATTTCTGGCCGTGGCCTTTTCTTGTTCTTTCTTTTGGGACTAATTCTTCTTTCTTGGTATTTTGTCAAGGTCTCTGTCTTCTTTTTAAAAATAAGTTTATTTATTTTGAGAGAGAGGTGGGGAAGTAAGTGCAGAGAGAAAAGGAAAAAGAGAATCCCAAGCAGGCTCCATGTGCTGTCAGCACAGAGCTTGACAAGGGGCTCCATGCCACAAACTGAATGATCATGACCTGAGCCAAAATCAAGTTTGGATACTTAACTGGCTGAGCCACCTAGTCATCTCTAGGTCTTTGTCTTCTTTTGTGTGTCAGAAAATCTTGTTATATTTCCTGCTTCTGAGAGTAATGGCTTGATGAAGAAGAGGTCTTACAATGTCCAGGGCCTGGGGCTCAGAAAATATCTCTGGTGTGTGCAACGTGGACCCTGCTGCTGTGTTTTGACTGCTTTATCCCTCAGGTCAGTAGTCTGCAGAGGTTCCCCTTGCATGCCGGTGGGGGGGAGGTGTTCGGACCTTGGAAAGGACTTTGGCAAGTGTGGCAAGTTTTAAGTAGGTGTACTATGGTCTGCTTGATAAAAGAGATCTCATGCTATTATCATTAAAACTGAAGCTTTTTAGAACTCTTTGCTTAATAGATGTGGTGCAAGTGGAGGTTTGTGCTGGTCTTCTGGGGAAGAAGTCTGCTGTACTGGTCCTTAGGCACAGTTTCCTGAGAAAAACAGTCCTAGCTGAGCAGAGTGCAGTAAAGCTTGTTTAAGTAGGTTAGGCTTCCAGTGTTCGTGCTGTATTGCTTACTGAAGTTGGTTTATCCTGAGGGACCAGGGAAAAAATGGACCCAGTCAGCTCCTTTGTCATCAGAGAGGGTAGCCCAAATTTGCTGCTCTCAGGGGAGCCCTGCCAGAGATAAAATAATTTCCCCTCATTCATCCTAAGGATTTTTCAGATAACTGTTTTCACACCATCTTTCTCTGGGTTGTTTGCCTTCTTGGGCAGCACAGTGTATTTTGGGATGTATCCTAGTCAAGTCTGTTGAGTTTTACAAATCCAAACTTTAGGGATTTGGTTTGGTGGGGGCGTACACTGGTCTTCTGGGGGAGTGTCTCACATTACTGAGACTGATGCAGGTTTGATCCAGAAAGGCAGTCATGCCACAGCATAAGGGCATAGGATTTGGAGCAAAGCAGACTAAACAGACAGTGTCTGGGTGTGCTGCCCTCCACAGGTGTCCTGCACCTATGTTGAGGGGTTGGCACTTAGATGGTGCCCCCTGGCTCTTTGTCCTTGGAAAGCCAGTGCCACCTATCACAGATGCACTCCACGTAGAGGGAACAGACTCTCCCCATTCACTTTAACCTGTACTCAAATTGTGTCATCTGCCCCTGCGTTGCTCGCCTACTTTCTCTCCAGGAGTCAGGCAGTGCCTTCAGAGCTTTACACCAGCCAAGCCCATGGACCCCTAAAACTCTAGTCTTGAGCCCACTGGTTGCAAAAACTCATGAAAATCAGCTCCTCTCATTTACCCAGACAATGTTTTGGGGCAAGTGTTCTCCTTGTGTGTATCTCTGCACTCTCCACTCTCTCTCACCTTTCTCCTTGATCCTGGCTCCCTCCCCAACACAGCATCCACAATCCATTTTTCCCACAAATGAAATCTCTGTACTTCCTACCTTCCTCAATTTGGCCTCTTCTTTCTCTCTAGTGGTGCAATTTGTTCTATGAGTCCTCAGGTAGATTTCTTGGGTATTTAAAATGATTTTATTGTTATCTAGCTGTGTTCAAGGAATTAGAGAAGCCTAGGGTCTTATTACTATGCTACCATCTTAGCTTCCTCCTCCAGAATTATATTTTATTTTATCTGTTCAAGATCTTCACCTTTTTCTGAATATGAACTTCATTTCATCACGTTCAGTTTTTTTCACTCTACTAAAATCATCCAAGAAGGGGAATGTTTCTTGCTGTGTGTTTGCTCATGCTTTCTCTTGGGACTGAAATGCTCCTTCCTTTCTCTCTATTCAAATAATACTGATTTCTGTGTCCTCCAGGAAATACATCTTCATTTAGTCTAGCTTACCTTATATATTATTTTACATAAGTGGCAGGTTTTTATCACATAACTATGTACTTGGTTTCACACTGAATTGCATTATGATTTCATTCTTCCACAAGTGTAAGATATTTTCCTTGGGTTGTTTGATTGTTCTGTAAGCTTCTTGAGTGGAAAAACTATACATTGACTTGTTATGTCAGTGTAGTATACCAGAAAGAAAATGATTTTGAGTCATATCAAAACTCTAATTCTGACCTCTTCGCTTATTTACTATGTGACAAGCTAGGTAATTAATCTGAGCCCAATTTCCTCTAAATTACAGTGAGTAATCATAGTAATTACTTGATGGCATTGCCATTAGTATTAAGAGAGAAAGCATGTAGACTACTTAGCCCAATATTTGTCCCATACAAAATTGTCAATAGTATATAGTGTAGTGGTAAAGATATAGTCTTTATATATACACTACCCAATTCAGTGGCTGCTAGCTACATGTGGCAATTTCAATTTAAGTTAATATTAAATAAACTCTTATTCCTCAGTTATAATAGCTATATTCTAAGTGCATAATAGCCACATTTGGCTATTGGATGTCATGTTGAACATAGATACATAAGTCTTCCATCACCACAAATAGTTCTAGAGGACAGTATTACCCTGAAATCTAACAGTCCTGGGTTTTCAACCTGTCTTTATTTTCTAATTTTATGATTTTGAGCAAATAAATACAGAAAAAACTCTAAGCCACTATTTCCACATTTGTAAAATGAAGTTGATTATCATCTGTAAGGATTATTTTGGAGAACTTTAGCTTATTGCCTGGAATGTAACACATACTCAAAAGCATGAAGCCATTATTTTTATCATAAATTTCATTTCTTTTCCTGTATCAAATATATGACTGTAAGACGTATACATGGTAATTTCATAAATACATTTTAATTGAAATGTTATCAAAGAAATATAGTACTCCTGGCAAGAATTTAACCCAAGGCAGACATAACTATTAGTTGTCTGTTATTGATCAATTCCATGAAGTTTACAGAAGCATTCATTTAGACACTATTTAGTTTCTCAAATCAAGTCAGTTTTGAATATGGCCAAAAAAAAAAAAGTTACCTCAACTGTAACCCTAAATTTAACCCCTAAACCCTAACCCTAATTCTTACCCCCAACCTTAAAACTAACCTTCTGGAGAGATCTCTAAACTACAAAATGCCAGCCACATACTCTAACCCTAACCCTTAAAAAAGTTACCTCAAAAAATGTTCCCTCAAGGCAATTTTTAGACAAAAAAGTAAGCCAGAAATGGAGCATATATCCAATGAATCCAAATTATTGATACATCTAATTATCCAGACGGTATTTACTAAAACCTTTATGTGTGTATGTATGCATGTGTGTGTTGTTTTGAATTTTACTAAATTTGCAAAAGTGTCCCTTCACTGCACTACCATTTATGTGGATAGGTTTTGGTTCAAGTTTTTAATTTTAAAAGTTGTCTTACACATGTTGGGAATTCTTTAGTTTTATTTTGTTTTCCTGTCACAGACTTATAAGTTGGCAGATCCCAAAGGCTATAGCTGTATTTGTCTAACTTGCAAATGTCATCCTGTGTCACAGACCTGATTATTAACCTGATTTTATATACAATTTCCTTTGCCACTTTGGAATTTTCCATTGTATAGTTACCCTTTATTGCTAGGGAAAGCATTATATTAAATTTTTCATATTAAAAAAAACTGTCATCTATATCCTTCCTTTGAAAAATTACTGCTTTTAATCTTCTCATTTATTATATAAAAATTTATGGTACATAAAAGTTTCCTGTAAATATTTGTAGAAAAGAAAATAGACAACACAAAGGAAAGGTTTTTTTTAAATATTTTAGATAAATATTTTAACTGCATTGCCTGTTTCACTGCATTTATACCATTGAATTTTTTCTATTTTCTTTGATTTAAATAGTAATAATAATATTGGTTAGAATTTCAGCAAGAAAATGAATGGCATAATATGCTCAAAATTCTTTAATCATAATTTATTATTCTCTGTTCTAGTTTTCTTTTTTTATTAGCTTTCTCTCTAATAATGTAGGCAAATAGGATGATTTATACCAAAACTGGCCTTTCACAAACATCCAACCTGAAAATTAACATAGTTTCATTAATGCTGTAGATTACAAGCCACAACATTTTGCATAGATTTAATTTAGTAGTAATCAGAAGATATTTCCATTAATAATTATAAATTGTAAGGTAGGATGTATACCGTTGTGAAGAAAAAAATTTGAAGTGGCAACCCAAGCATTCCCAAATGTAATTAAGAAAATTAGACCATTTGAACTACACAAAAATAATAAGTTTTGCACAGCAAAGAAAACCATCAACAAAACAAAACAACTTACTGAATGGGAGAAGTCATTTCCAATGATGTATCTGGTAAGGGGTAAATATCCAAAATATATAAATAATTTATACAACTGAACACCAAAAACCCCAAAAATAATTCAATTAAAATGAGCACAAGACATAGAGACTTTTTCAAATAAGGTATACAGATGTCCTACAGATACATGAAAAAATACTCAGCATCACTAATCATGAATGAAATGCAATCAAAACCAAAATGAGATATCACCTCAAGATGTCAGAATAGCTAAAATCAAAAATACAAGATGGGTGCTTGAGTGGCTCAGTCAGTTAAGCTCTTGATCTCTTGAGTCTTGATCTCAGCTTAGGTCATGATCTCAAAGTTTGTGAGTTCGAGACCCATATCGGATTCTGTGCTGATGGTGCAGAACCTGCTTGGAATTCTGGAATTCTCTCTCTTTCTCTTTCTGCCCGTACCCCATTTGTACTCTTCTTTCTCTCTCTTTCTGTCTTTCTCAAAATAAATAACTTAAAAAAATAAAAAAACACAAGAATCCCACTCATATGTGGAATTTAAATAACAAAACAAGTGAGCAAAGAAAAGAGAGAGACAGAGAGAGACAGAGACACAGGTAAAGAGTTAGAGATAGAAAGAGAGAGAGAGATTGAGAAACCAAGGAATAGACTCTTAACTATAGAGAAGAAACTAATGGTTACCAGGGAGGAGGGGGGAGGATTGAGGAAAATAGAAGATGGAAATTAAAGTGTACATTTATCATGATGAATAAAATAAAATAAAAAGATAAAAAATAAAATAAGGTGAATCCACTTAAGAAAATATACAGTTGTGCAATGACTGAATGAATAAATTAACAATGAAAATAGCCATAACATTTATGGAGTTATTTTTTTTTCTTTTTCAAGTGTATATTAAATTTGAGTTTGTTAACACATAGTATAATATTAGTTCCAGATATAAAATTTAGGGATTCATCACTTACATACAACACCCAGTGCTCATCACAAGTGCCCTCCTCAATACCAATCACATATTTAATCCATCCTTCCACCCACCTAGCCTCCAGAAACCTTCAGTTTGTTGTGTACAGTTAAAAGTCTGTTTCATGGTTTTCCTCTCTTTACTGCCCATTATTATCATCTATTTATTTCTTAAATTCCACATATGAATGAAATCATGTGGTATTTGTCCTTTTCTGACTGAATTACTTTACTTATTCTTGCTAGCTCCATCCACATTGTTGCAAGTGGAAACATTTCATTTTATATGGCTGAGTAATATTCCATATTTTGTATATATAACTTCTCCTTTATCCATTCATCAGTCGATGGACATTTGGGTTCTTTCCATAATTTGACTATTGTTGATAATGCTGCTATAACATTGGGGAACATGAATCCCTTCAAATCAGTATTTTTGTATCCCCTGGGTAAATACCTAGTAGCACAATTGCTCAGTTCTAGGGTAGTTCTATTTTAAACTCCAGATTTGCCTTCCTACCGACAATGTAGGAGTGTTACCCTTTCTCCACATTCTCACCATCTGTTGTCTCCTGTGATGTTAATTTTACCCACTCTAACTGGTGTGAATTTATGTCTCCTGAAGCAAGGGAAACAAAAGCAAAAGTAAACTATTGTGACTTCATCAACATAGAAACCTTCTGAACAGTCAAGGAAACAAAGAACAAAACTGAAAGTCAACCTTAGGAATGGGTGAAGATAGCTTCAAATGTCATACCTGATAAAGATATAGTATAAAAATAAGCAAAGATCTTATAAAATTTAGCACCCAAAGCCAAATAATT
Source organism: Panthera tigris (assembly GCF_018350195.1). Lineage (NCBI taxonomy): Eukaryota > Metazoa > Chordata > Mammalia > Carnivora > Felidae > Panthera > Panthera tigris. Next base: position 67,779,298 of record NC_056677.1, on the reverse strand, counting down.
CTGTTAAAAGTGGTTACAAAACACGGATAGATATCTTTCCAAAGAAGGTATACAACGGCTAACAGACACATGAAAAGATGCTCAACATCACTTATCATCAGGGAAATGAGTTATCATCTACAGAGTTCTTGTTATTTGGTAAGAACTATCTAAAGTAGTTTATAGTCTCCTTGCAAATCTTTCTTTCTCAGGAAGGAAGCAGCTCCTTAGAAAACATCACCTTTTTCTCAACAAGATAATAGCAAATCGAATTCAACAGCATATAAAAAGAATTATTCACCATGATCAAGTGGGATTCATTCCTGGGATGCAGGGCTTGTTCAACATTCACTAATCAATCAATACAATACATCACATTAAAAAAAAAAGATAAGAACCATATGATCCTGACAATCGATGCAGAAAAAGCATTTGACAAAATTCAGCACCTGTTTTTAATAAAAACCCTCGAGAAAGTTGGGATAGAAGTAACATACTTAAACATCATTAAAGCCATTTATGAAAAACCCACAGATAATATCATCCTCAATGGGGAAAAACTGAGAGCTTTCCCCCTGAGATCAGGAACACGACAGGGATGCCCACTCTCATTTCTGTTGTTTCACAGTGTTGGAAGTGCTAGCATCAGCAATCAGACAACAAAAGGAAATCAAAGGCATCAAAATTGACAGAGATGAAACCAAGCTTTCGCTTTTTGCAGATGACATTATACTATACATGGAAACCCTGATAGATGCCACCAAAAGTCTGCTAGAACTGATACATGAATTCAGCAAAGTCACAGGATTCAAAATTAATGTACAGAAATCAGTTGCATTCTTATACATTAATAATGAAGCAACAGAAAAACAAATAAAGAAACTGATCCCATTCACAATTGCACCAAGAAGCATAAAATACCTAGGAATCAACCTAAACAAATATGTAAAAGATCTATATGTTGAAAACTATAGAAAGATTATGAAGGAAATTGAAGAACATACAAAGAAATGGAAAAAACATTCCATGCTCATGGATTGGAAGAATAAATATTGATAAAATGTCAATACTACCCAAAGCTAACTACACATTCAATGAAATACCAATCAAAATTGCAGCAACATTCTTCTCAAAGCTAGAACAAGAGATCCTAAAATTTGTGTGGAACCACAAAACATCCCGAATAGCCAAAGTAATTTTGAAGAAGAAGACCAAAGCAGAAGGCCTCACAATCCCAGGCTTTAGCCTCTACTCAAAGCTGTCATCATCAAGACAGCATGGTATTGGCCCAAAAACAGACACATAGACCAATGGAATAGAATAGAGACTCCAGAATTGGACCCACAAATGTATGGCCAATTAATCTTTGACAAAGCAGGAAAGAATATCCAATGGAAAAAAGACAGTCTCTTTAACAAATGGTGCTGGGAGAACTGGACAGCAACATATAGAAGAATGAAACTAGACCACTTTCTTACACCATTCACAAAAACAAACTCAAAATGGATGTAGGACCTGAATGTGAGACAGGAAACCATCAAAACCCTAGAGGAGACAGCAGGAAAAAAACCTCTCTGACCTCAGCTGCAGCAATTTCTTACTTGACACATCCCCAAAGGCAAGGGAATTCAAAGCAAAAATGAACTTTTGGGACCTCATGAAGATAAAAATCTTCTGCACTGCAAAGGAAATAATCAACAAAAGTAAAAGGCAACAGATGGAATAGGAAAAGATATTTGCAAATGACAAATCGGACAAAGGGCTAGTATCCAAAATCTATAAAGAACTCACCAAACTCCACACCCCAAAAAACAAATAATCCAGTGAAGAAATGGGCAGAAAACATGAATAGACACTTCTCTAAAGAAGACATCCAGATGGCCAACAGGCACATGAAAAGGTGTTCAACGTCACTCCTCATCAGGGAAGTACATATCAAAACCACACTGAGATGTCACCTCATGCCAGAGTGGCTAAAATGAACAAATCAGGAGACCATAGATGCTGGCGAGGATGTGGAGAAATGGGAACGTTCTTGCACTGCTGGTGGGAATGCAAACTAGTGCAGCCACTCTGGAAAACAGTGTGGAGGTTCCTCAAAAAATAAATAAATAAATAAATAAATAAATAAATAAAAGTCTACCCTATGACCCAGAAATATCACTTCTAGGAATTTACCCAAGTGATACAGGAGTGCTGATGCATAGGGGAACTTGTACCCCAATGTTTATAGCAGCACTTTCAACAATAGCCAAATTATGGAAAGAGCCTAAATGTCCATCAACTGATGAATGGATCAAGAAATTGTGGTTTATATGCACAATGGAATACAACATGGCAATGAGAAAGAATGAAATATGGCCTTTTGTGTCAATGTGGATGGAGCTGGAGAGTGACGTTTACACTCTTAAGTGGATCCTTAGAAACTTTACAGAAGACCATGGGGGAGGGGAAGGAAAAAAAAGAGAGGAGGGAGCCAACCCCTCAGTTTCTTAAAAACTGAAAATAAATATTGAAAAAAAAATTTTTTTTTTTTAATTTTAAAGGGGCACCTGGGTGGCTCAGTCGGTTGAGCGTCCGAATTCGGCTCAGGTCACGATCTCGCGGTCCCTGAGTTCGAGCCCCGCGTCGGGCTCTGGGCTGATGGCTCAGAGCCTGGAGCCTGCTTCCGATTCTGTGTCTCCCTCTCTCTCTCTGCCCCTCCCCCGTTCATGCTCTGTCTCTCTCTGTCTCAAAAATAAATAAATGTTAAAAAAAATTAAAAAAAACTGAGAATAAACTGAGGGTTGATGGGGGGGATGGGAGGGAGGGGAAAGTAGGTGATGGGCATTGAGGAAGGCACCTGTTGGCGTGAACATTGTGTGTTGTATGGAAACAAATTTGACAATATATTTCATATGAAAGAAAAAAGAAAGAAAGAAAGAAAGAAAGAAAGAAAGAAAGAAGACATTAAAAAAAAAAGAAAACAGCGCTTTTATTCACCCAGTTGTTCAGGTCTGAATTCTGGTGATCCTCTTTGATATCTCTCTTCCAAATTTTTGTACCTCATCCACCAGTAGTTGCTCTTGATTTTACTGCTAATCCACATATATCTAGATAAACCCATCTCTTCTCCATTGTCAAGATCACTAATAGAAAAATCCTAATTTATTACTTCCTGAACTGTGAATCATTTGACTAATCATTTTACTATTTCACTACCTTATTTTTCAATCTATTCTTCAAAAGGAAAATAAAAAAAAAACAATTAATATATACATTTAGATATACCACTGTCTTGTTTAAAGCATGTATCATTACATTATTTAAAGTCCTTAATATGGCTAATAAGACTCTCTGGATCAAGTAACCTTTGAATATATTTCTGACCTCGTTTTCATTCTTTTCTTCATTAAGTATGCTTTAGCTATTTTGACCTTATGTGACTTTCTGGAATAATCCAATTATTTCTCTGCTTCAGTGTTCACAAATACAATTATCTGCTTCTGTTTTAAAAACTTTAAATATTCAATTTATACTTATATTTCTGATTTAAACTTAAGTATAACTTCTTCAAAATAACTTCTCTTATATAAATTAACTGCCACAATTTTTACACATCTCATCATACTCTCATCACACATCTCCTTTTTTCATATTCAATAAATTTAATTTACATTTATATTTTATTTTGGGATATTTGTTTAAAGTCTCTCTCCTCTAAAATGTAAGCCCTATGAGAACAACTCTCTGTGTTTTATATATCAATGTTCAACAGTGTATATGACAAATAGTAGGCCCTCAAAACAATTTATTAAATAAACTGTTTCCTATACATTTACAAAATAGATAACATTATTATAATTCTACAGGTGAGGAAACTGAGAAAATCACAGAAACTAATATTTTTAAAGGTATATAGCTAATGAGAACTTTTAAAGCACTTTGTATTAAACATAATATAGTAGTAAAGTAATAATCTAAAATAGCTGATAATATAGAACAGGAAATTTTTATTTGTTTTTCTAATTAATATCCCTTGAAACGATGTTGTTATCTAAAACAGACTTCTGGTACACCTGGGTGGCTCAGTCGGTTAAATGTCTGATCCTTGATTTTGGCTCAGGTTATGATCTCATGGTTTGTGAGATGGAGCCCCACATGGGGCTCTGTGGTGACAGTGTGAAGTCTGCTAAGGTTTCTCTCTCTCCCCCTCTTTTTGCCCTTCCCCGCTCTCTTGCTCTCTCTTTATCAAAATAAATAAATGAACTTTAAGAAAAAATGAAACAGACTTTTACTTTATTTGTGTTAACAACAGCCAGATGGGGGAAAAAGGTACACAGAAATGTCTAAAAAAGAGGCGAAAGACCAAAGAGTGCCCCAATAGAATGCTTATAATCACAATGGATTGTCAAATTAATAAGAGCTAACATGTATTCAACTCTTTCATTTACTCATACAGCTGTCTAATAAATCCTGTGAGCTATGTATTGTTTTATTATTAACCATTTTAAATATAAACAGTCTGGGACAGAGAGAAATTGAGTGACTTGTCCCGAGTTCCAAATATAAGTGTTAGAGCTGGAATTTGAAATTAGGCACTCTAAAATGTTTTTCATGCAAATCTATAAGGTTACTCACATATCTCAGGTTAGACTATCATCTCAGCAAAGAGTAATATACATTAATAAAATTTACCAAACCACGGGTAAACATTTGGCAGAGCCAGTATCCTATTTATTTTTATTTTCGTCCTTACATTCCTTTCCTAGCTTTTGGCAAAGTGATTTGTATTTAGTAGGTAATAAGTAACTATTGTTAAATAAAGATTCTGATGTATTAATTAACATCTCTTATGGTGTTTGTATAACCAAAGACCATTAATAGTAAGTTTTAATTATATTTAACATTTCCTTCTGTGAAATGTACTATAAAATAAAATAACAAATTTCTTTAGCTTTAACTGCGCATGTAAGCTTTATGCATTTTTCTGTATACATTATTTATTTCACAGTGGCAATATGGAAAAAGATGAAATAATAATCCAGTTCAAACTTTTTACTTTATAATAAGGGAGAAATATAATTGTTATCATATATAGAGAGAGCATTTCTTCAGCCCATACACTGAGATACCTGAAACATATCTTCACAACTAGTATTTATTTCCCTTTATAACTATTATCCTCATTATATAGATGAGAAACTGAGGCATAAAGAAGAAATAAAAAGTTAGTAGTTATGTACAAGAAAGAATAAATACAATCCACTCTGTTTTTCCTACTGAATGTGACTACAAATCCAGAAAGAATTCATGGAGTAGGTCTCTGAAGACAAAGTAAATGCTAGCAGTTGGACTGTGAATGAAAAAAAAATTGACTTGAGATAATACTTTGTTCCATTCCTCTCATTTGGTATCTCCCAACTTGGACTCAAAAAATCTAAAACTTAGAACTGTGACATAAATAATTCTAACATAAATACAATATTTTTGGTTCATTAGGCAAGAAATGGATACTCCATGCGTCATAGAGTAGTAGAAATTCACTACCTTAATTGTTTATTATTCTGTTCTCTTGTGCCCAAATTTCTAGAAAATTCCAAGTTTTAAGTGGTATTGATAGCAGCAGTGGTGGCCCACCTGCATTAAATTCCAGCAGTAAGGATCTTGAGATATTCCATAAGGCCAAAGGGACTGATTCCAAGCATGTGTGGAAAATTCCTATTTAATTTTTTTTCTCTCTCAAAGCTTGCCTTCAAAGACAGATGCAGTTATCACAGGTGTGCAGCATGTTGGGGGATATTGAATCTCTTAATCAATAGCCAAAGGAAAAAGAGGAGATATAACTAAAACCTATAAAGTTCCAGGAAATTATGGAAAGAAGAGCTTGATAAAGTGATCCCCAAAATTCATTTATAATCTAACGTATTCAAATCCAAGCTAACTATGCAAGACTCTTATTCAAAACAAAACATTAAAGCTATAGGAACTGAACTACAAAATACACCCATTCATGTTCCAGATTTGCTGAGTTGGGCATATAATGGAACAGATATGAATAGGTAATAAAGTGTGTGAAAACTGAACTGACATTAAAACCACATCCCAGAGAAAGAAAGTAGATACTTGAAGCTTACACCTAACCAAATTAATACCTTACTTAAAAATTAAAAAAATAAAATATATACTTTCTTTATAGTATTTTAACATTACTCAGAGTAACAACACAATATAAAAAATGTCAAATATATAACAAAAATTATGGAAATAAAGTCATTAAAATCTCAAAATCTGAAAATAAAAAATCAAAAGACAAGAATTACTTTGACAAAGATTGCATTGATTGTGTAGATTGCTTTGGCAAGTATAAACATCATTCTTCATAGAGTTAGAAAACACAATGCTAAAATTGTTAAGAACCAGAAAAGACCCCAAATAGCCAAAATAATATTAAAAAACAAAACCAGGGGTGCCTGGGTGGCTCAGCTGGTGAAGTGTCCGACTTCAGCTCAGGTCATGATCTCTCAAGTCGTGAGTTCAAGCCCTGCATCGGGCTCTGCACTGACAAGCTTAGAGCCTGGAGCCTGCTTTGGATTCTGTGTCTCCCTCTCTCTCTGCCCCCACCCACCCACTCACACTCTGTCTCTCTCTCAAAAAAATAAATAAATAAACATTAAAAAGAAAAAGAAAAAGAAAACCAAATCTGGAGGCATCACAATTCCGGACGTCAAGCTGTATTACAAAGCTGTAATCATCAAGACTGTATGGTACTGGCACAAAAACAGACACAAGTCAATGGAACAGAATAAACAACCCAGAAATGGACCCAAAACTAAATGGTCAACTCATCTTTGACAAAGCAAGAAAGAATATCTAATGGAAAAAAGACAGTCTCTTCAGCAAATTGTGTTAGGAAAACTGGATAGTGACATGCAGAAGAATTAAACCATGTAAAAAAAATTCAAAATAGATAAAAGACCTAAATGTGAGACAGAAAACCATCAAAATCCTGAAGGCAAACACAGGTAGCAACTTCTCTGACATCAGAGATATAAGCTTCTTACTAAATATGACTCCTGAGGCAAGGGAAACAAAAGTAAAAAAAAAAAAAAAAGAAATTATTGGAACTTCAGCAAAATAAAAAGTTTCTGTACAGTGAAGGAAACCATCAACAAAACTAAAAGGCAACTTATGGAATGGGAGAAGATATTTGCAAATGACATATTGGATAAAGTCTTAGTATCCAAAATCTATAAAGAACTTACCAAACTCAACAACCAAAAACAATCCAGTGAAGAAATGGGCAGAAGACATGAATAAACATTTTTCCAAAGAGGACATTCAGATGGTTAAATGACACACGAAAAGATGCTCAACATCAGTCATCATCAGGGAAATACAAATCACCACAATGAGATACAACCTCACACCTGTCAGAATGGCTAAAATTAACAACTCAGGAAACAACAGATGTTGACAAGGTTACAGAGAAAAGTGAACACTTGTGCACTGTTGGTGGGAATACAAAGGGGAGCAGCAGCTCTGGAAAACAGTATGGACGTTCCTCAAAAAATTAAAAATAGAACTACCCCATGACCCAGCAAATGTGTTACTGGGTGTTCATCCAAAGAATACAAAAATACTGATTCAAAGGCATGCATGTATCACAATGTTTATAGCAGCACTATGAACAACAGCCAAATTATGGAAAGAGCCCAGATGACCACTGATTGATAAATAGATAAAGATGTGGTATGTATACACACAATGGAATATTACTTGGTGATCAAAAAGAATGAAATCTTGCCATTTGCAACAACGTGGGTGGAACTAGAGTGTATTATAATAAGGGAAATAAGTCAGAGAAAGACAAATATAAATGATTTCACTCATGTGGAATTTAAGAGACAAAACAGATAAACATAGGGTAAGAGAAGGAAAAATAAGTATAAAACAGAGAGGGAGGCAAACCATAAGTGACTCTTAAATACAGAGAAAAACAGGATTGCTGCAGGGGAGGTGGGTGGCTTATAGGCTAAATGGGTAAAGCATTAGGGCACTTATTGGGATGAGCACTGGGTGTTATATATAAGTGATGAATCACTGAGTTCTACTCCTAAAACCAATACTACAGGGTATGTTAACTAACTTGAATTTAACATTTTTTAAAGATACATTAATTAAAAGTTGCCAAAATATTAGGTTTATTGTACAAATAATTCAAAGCAGCTATTAGAATCATGCTCTCAGGAGAGTGAAGTGAAACACATACCCTTATGTTTGTAACAGCATCATTTACAAGAGCCAAGATAATGAAGCAGCTCGAATGTCCATCAATTGATAAAATGGATAAAGAAGATGTGATATACATACATACATACACAGATACATACTATTCAGCCATTTAAAAGAATGAAGTTTGCCATTTGCAATGACATGGCTAGAGTGTATAACTTAGAGTGAAATAAGTCAGCCAGAGAAGGAAAAATATATGATTTCACCAACATGTGGTATTAAGAAACAAAACAAAGAAACAAAGGGAAAAAATGAAAGAGAGAGAGAGAGAGAGAGAGAGAGAGAGAGAGACCGAGAGACAGAGAGATGCAATGCAAGAAACAGCCTATTAATTATAAAGAACAATATGGTAGTTACCAGACAGGAAGTAGGTAGATGGATGGGTGAAGTAGGTAATGAGAACTAAGGAGTCCGCTTGTCATGATGACTAATTTAATGCTGTATGTTAACAAACTGGAATTAAAATAAAAAATTAATAATATAAAAACACAGATTGAAAGTAAAGTAATAAAGAAAAGTATATCTTGCTGATACTAATCAAAGAAAAGTAAGAATTCCTATATTGATTTCAGAGAAGCATAAAACAATGTTAAGAAGATGAGTTCCTCAAGAATACATAGCAATTTTAAACATGGATGCACCAAATAAATTTGGGTCAAAATTCATGAAGCAAAATCTTATAGAACTGAAAGGGAAAGTAGACATATCAACTAATTTAGTTGATGGCTACCATAGCCATTTTCCAGTTATTAACAGACCCAGTAGGCAGAAAATTGGTAAGAAAGAATAAAACTGAATAGTTAATCAAATTAGATGCAATTGATATGTGGTGAACCAACATAAGCAGAATGCATATATTTATTCAGCTGACAGGGAATATTCACCAAAATAGACCATATTTGGGGACATAAAATACCATTTAATAAATTTAGAAGAATACAAGCCATACAAATTAGATTCTAATACCATAGTAGAATTAAACTAAAAACCAATAACAGCAATAGCTGGAAAATTCCAAAGTACTTGGAGATTAAACCACACACTTTTAAATAACACATGGGTCAAAGAGAAGTCTCAAAAGGTACTTTAAATTTTCTTGAATGAAATGAAAATTAAAATATAAGTTATCAAAATTAGCAGGATTCAGCAAAATCAGGGCTTAGAGAAAAATATCTAGTGTTGAATGGACATATCAGAAAATAAGAAAGATGTAAAATCAATAATCCATTTCAACCTTAGGAAACCAGGAAAAGAAGATGCTATTAAATGAACAGTTCATAAGAAAAAAATAATAGAAATGAAAGCACAATCAATAAAACCGAAAACAGGAAATCAATAAGGAATATCAATAAAACATGAAACTGTTTATTTGAAAAGACAAAAAAAATCAATGAGGCTGCAGCCAGGGTAATTAAGAAATAAGAGAAAGGACACAAATTATATCAAAAATTAATCAGTGACATCTTTACAGATTTGTTGAACATCAAATGGATGGAGGGATTCTAAGAACAACTCTATGCACACAAATTTGATAAACTAGATAAAATGGAACAGTTTCTTTAAAGGTAAAGTATGCCAAAATCAAACAAGAAAAAGATAATATGAATAAGCCTATACATTGAATAAATTAAATTAATAATTAATAACCTTCCACAATGGAGAGCACCAGACTCAGTTAAGTTCACTGGTGAATTCTACCAAGCATTTCATAAGTAAATTATGCCAATTCTATACAATACCTTTGAAAACATAGAATCGGATTTAATACTTCCTGACTCATTTTATGAGAACAGCATTACTCTAATATCAAAACCATAAAACATTACAATAAAAAACTTCAGACTAATATCTCTCATGAAAGTAGCAGCTAAAATCCTCAGCAAAATATTAGAAAATCAAATTATCAAAGTATACAAATGATTATATCACACAATGAAGTGAGATTCTTACAGTATGCAAGGCTGGTTCAACACTTAAAAATCAATTATTAAATGAATCACATCAAAAGACTAAGATTTAAAAAATATTCATATTGATAGATGCAGAAAAAGTTTTTTAAAAAATCCAACATCCATTCATGGTAAGGACTTTCAACAAACTATAAAAAGACAGAATGATGATTATTTACACAAAAAAATCTCAAAGAATCGATACAAAATTCCTGGAACTATTAAGTCATTACAAAATGTTTCATCAGATTAATATTTAAAAGTCCATCATTTTCCTTTATACCAGTAATGAACAAATGGAACATTTGCCTTAAAGTAAAAATCAACTTGCTTTTACATATACAGCCCCAAACCTCTATAAGGCCAGACAATTTTACCTTTTTCTCAGCCACAAGCTTTGCTATACCTCAGAACAAGCATATCTCATACTCCTAATGTTGTGGCTTGTTCTAGTCTCAAATATTCAGACCACCCCTAGAATATTATTCCCTGGAAAACCTGTTATGGAGAGGCTGAGGACAGGGGTCCTAGAGAACTTATTGAAACAAAATATTCTAATAAAACCATATCCTTTGGCCAACCTAGTAGGGAGGATATTTTTTTTAAAAGATGGAGGCTTGTCTGGCCCTATAATTCCTGCACATAAAGGGAAATTAGGGGCGCCTGAGTGTCTCAGTCGGTTGAGTGTCCAACTTTGGCTCAGGTCATGAGCTCATGGCTCCTGAGTTCAAGTCCCGTATAGGGCTCTGTGCTGACAGCTCAGAAACTGGAGCCTACTTAGGATTCTGTGTCTCCCTCTCTCTCTGCCCCTCCCTCACTCGTGCTCTGTCTCTCTCTGCCTCTCAAAAATAAACAAATGTAATAATTTTTTTTAAAGGGAAATTAACAGGACCTTGACTTGTTAATCTTTGGAAGCTAGGTCTTCCCTTCTTCACTCGTACTCATTTGGCCATGGTCAAATTTATGTAAAACAACATGTTAACCTAACTGGGGCCTCCCTGTACAATAACCAATTTACATGGACCATTATTTGCATCCCTTCTCCTTACATTCTCTTTGCTACCTACACCTTACAGATCTGACAACAAGGAAATTATTATAATACCTCTACCTCTCAGGCCTGGTTTATGCCCTGCATAAGTAATGATAACATCACCCAATTAAATATCTCTTCTTTGTTAGTAGCGTGTCTCAGCCTAGATTCCTGTTAATAGGTCTGAGCCCTATATACATCCATCAGGACTAGATGCACTTTGCAAGTTTATTCTACACTGGCACTCTGCTGCAAGACAAAAGAGATTTGTTGGCCTGTTAACAATGGACATCCTAACAACAGTAGGTGTTATAGCCTCTGCCACTGTAGCTGGAATGAGCCTGCATCATACTATCCACACAGCTCATGTCCTTAATAAGTTTATGGTCAACACTACCAAAGAACTTGTAAGCAAAACTTCTATTGATAGACAAGTTTTGGCCCACCTCAAAGCTCTTGAGGCTGCAGTGAAATTTATTGGAAAGTAACAGGAGGCCTTGTTCCTCCACTCTAGACTGCCCTGTGACTCTAACTACCAGCATATCTGAATGACTGGCATTCCTCATAATCATTCCCAAGCTTGGCATGCTGTCCAGACACATTTTTGTAGTGTATTTTCTTCCCACCTCTCTGACAATATAGAAGATTTAGATATGACATTGTGCCAACAGCTACAATATGCAGAAGATCAGCTTAAAAATGAATGGGCTGATTCTTGAGAAATGTGGCATGACCTCTTTTCTCACTTATGGCTAACACCCATCACAAATTCTGGATAACTTTGGGAAGCAGAATGCTTTTAATGTGTCTCTTTTTATGTCATTGCAGATTCACCCTCCAAGCCATCCAAAAGCAAAAAAAGGACCAGGAGCTTATCCTGACGGTCCTTGAACACAAAGCTAAAAGAACCAAGAAAAACAAAAAGGGGGAATTGTGGGGGATAAGCTTAGGATTCCCCCAGGCTTACACCAATGGGTTAACAAGGCATAAAGAAATACAAAGCCATAAAATGTTCACACCCAAGTTTGGATAAACCAGATTGGCACTCCAAGAATAGGGGTGCAAAGGCACCCCAAAAATAGGGAGGTCCAAAGGTGCCTGGAATAGGGAGGTGGGAAGGCCCCCCAATATAGACAGAGGGTGCAGAGCCCCCAGAATAGGGAGGGAGAGACAAAGGCCTAAAATAGGAATGGCACAAAGGTGCTCAATACATAGGTATATGAAATAAACAAGATTAGATAATCAGGGTGGAAGCACCCCCAATTTAGTACTATAGCAGAAAAGCTGCTTTCATAGGAGAATAGGGCAAGGTTAGGTAAACTAGTGAATTGGAATATGGACTGCTGCACTGTAAGCAAAGCATCCCAGAGCAGAGACAGTAAACAAAAGAAAAGGTGCTTTGTCAACCCTGAGATTACTTCCCCTATCTGTCTCATCCCCTAGGCTAGCTAAGATAAACAGAGGTGCTGCCTCATGTCCACTGTAAATGACCTCCCTCCTGACTGCCTGGCGGCTGGATTTTATTTTGTATTAACCCAACCCCTAACTCCAAATATCCTCAAGACCCCCTTTCCCTCACATCCACAAGTTAATGTTCACAGATTCATTGTCCCTTTGTGCACATCTGTTGCCATGTTTGTAAGCCTTCTTATCCTAATAAAAATGGGGCAAGAACCCTTTTTCAGGGCTCTTGTCTTTTCCTGGACATTAGCCTCACTTTCAATCCTGTGTCCTGCTCTTTTGCTAGACAGGAGAGAACTTTAGACACAGAGTCTATGGCACAGATTATGGCAGAGTAGGAGGACCCGAAGCTCACCCCATCCCACATTTACATCTAGATATCACTCATATCCAAATCAATAAGCCAGAGAGTAAAACAGACAGTGGCAGAACAAACGCCACAATTAAATGTAGAGAAGAAGTCACATCTGAGAGGTTAGGAAGGACAGAAATGGTCATGGGGAGTTGCCCACAAGAGGTAGACATCTACAGGTATGGAGATGGGAAAGCACCAGGGAGCCCACAGAGGGAAAATTAATCCCCATTATGTCTACTTTTGAAAAGCAGAGGGGCTGAATTCCGTAACTTTGACAAGCAACAGGACTTGAAGCCTGGGATTTTTTTTTTTAATTTTTTTTCCCAACGTTTTTTATTTATTTTTGGGACAGAGAGAGACAGACAGAGCATGAACGGGGGAGGGGCAGCGAGAGGGAGACACAGAATCGGAAACAGGCTCCAGGCTCTGAGCCATCAGCCCAGAGCCCGACGCGGGGCTCGAACTCACGGACCGCGAGATCGTGACCCGGCTGAAGTCAGACGCTTAACCGACTGCGCCACCCAGGCGCCCCGAAGCCTGGGATTTTAAAAGTCACCTGAGTCAGCATTTGGCAAGTCAGGAGGGCCAGTGATAGCTGGGTCCCTGTCCTTAAACAGATAACAGCCCAAGGAGAGGCAACATAAAGCCTGCAGAAAACAGGATGGAGATCTGTTTGTATAGATTTCAGAGCCTGATGGAGGACTTATCCAGAAACAAAGGACTTGGCAAGGGCCATTTTCCTCCTCCACCCTCCCAACATAAACACAGAACAATTTTCAGGAGAAGGTGATGCACAGACACTTGCTAACTAACCTCTTAGCAGTGTGCCCTGCCCTCAAGTTCTGAGGACTTGCCCATTCCAAGCCTGCTAGCCTGGGTCCTGGGCTCAGCACAAAATTTTTAATGCTGTGCACACCCTTGGTGGCCATCCAGCTTTGGGGGATACAGCCCAGGGCTAGTGGCTCAGTTCAAATTTTGTTAAAGTGCCTCTCCTCTGAACCCAGCCTCTATATGCAGATATCACATGCCACACTCAACCACCATGCATATGTAGCCACCATACCAACTGTGTGTCATGCCCCCAGCCACTGCCACTAACATGTTCTGTGCCTCTGGCTGTCCTTGAACTTTTGGGAGATCCAGCTTAATCTCAGTGCAAATTTTGCTAAAACTGCTACCCATCACCCAAGCCCTCCTGGGGTCACAACCCCTCAGAGCTGGCCTGCCTTGGTCTCAGGAATACCACCTAGAGTATGCAGAATATCAGCACAGATCTGGACTTAAAGTAAAAGCTACTTAGACACAATAGCAGCATGTAAGCAACACACTTAGAAGACTCCCCTGAAATACCAGGTTCTAGTGATCAGGGGACACTGCACTGCAGGGCAGTATAGGACCTCTTCTCCATAAAGCCACTACTTTATTTTTTTTTTAAGTTTATGTATTTGTTTTGAGAGAGAGTGGGGGGAGGGGCAGAGAGAAAGAGAGAGACAGAGAGAGAGAGAGAGAGAGAGAGAGAGAGAGAATCCCAAGAAGGCTCCACACTGTCATAGAATTTGATGTGGGGCTCAGACTCACAAACCACAAGATCATGACCTGAGTTGAAATCAAGAGTCAGATACTTAACTGACTGAACAACACAGGTACCTCAGTTACTACTTTAAAAAGGAAAGGATGTAGCTGGTTTTCCTAAAACACAGAAATAGACACAAAGAGGTAAACAAACTGAGGTGACAGAAGAATTTGTCCCAAATAAAACATGACAAAATCACAACAAGAGATCTAAGCAAAACAGATAAGTAGTATGCCTGATAGATATTTTAAAGTAATGATCATAAAGACATTCACTGTAATTCAGAAATGGGTAGAGGACTTCAGTGAGACCCTGCACAAATAAATAATAACAGCACAGATGAAAAACTCAATAAATGAAATTAAAAATACAATACAAGGAATAAACAATAGGCTACAGAAAGCAGAGGAGCAGATCCATAACCTGGAAGGTAGAATAATGAAAATGAATGAAGCTGAATAGATGAGAGACAGATAAATACTACATAATGAGAATACACTTAGAGAACTGAGTCACTCCATCAAATGTAATAGTATTTAGATTATAAAGATCCCAGAAGAAGATAGAAAAAGACGGATCAGAAAATGTATTTCAAGAAATAATACCTAAAATCTTCCCAAATCTGTGGAGGGAAACAGATCCACATTCAGGAATAACAGATTGGCTAACAAATTCAACCCAAGGATGTCTGCAGCAAGAGACATAGAGATTAAAATGGCAATAAACTCATAAAGAGAATTTTAAAGGTTGCAAGGAAAAGAAGGCAGTTACATACAAAGAAAATGCCATAAGTCTGTCAGCTGAATTTCAGCAGAAACTTTGTGGACTTAGAAGGTAGTGTCACAATATATTTGAAGATCTGAAAAGGAAAAATCTGTGGCCAAAAATACTTTATACACCCAGGATATCATTCAGAATAGAAGGAAAGATTTAAAAGTTTATCAGACAAACAAAAACTATAGGTGTTTACAACCACTAAACCAGCCCTAAAAGAAATATTAAAGGGAATATTTTGAGTGGAAAGAAAAGACCATAAGTGAGAGTGTGAAAAGTAAGAAACACAAAACCAGTAAAAATAAGTATTTCTATAAAAATCAGTCAATGGATTCATAAAATAAAACTATTTAAAATATAATACCAAATGTTTGCAACTTGGTGGGGAGAACAATGAGTTCAAAATTAACAGGTCACCGTCTTAATGTACACAACTCTATGAAAAGATGTTATATATAAATTGAGGTAATCACAAATGAAAAAAACATTAAAAACTACACAAAAAATGAAGATTAAGAAAAGAAATAAATTAAATGTAAGGTATCCAAGTACATCACAATAGAAAACCAACAAACCATGATAGAGAAGAAGGGGAAAAAGGATCAGAAAATAGCTACAAATGCAACCACAAAAGGGGCACCTGAGTGATTTAGTTGGTTAAGCATCTGACTTTGGCTCAGGTCATGATCTCATGGTTCGTGAGTTTGAGCCCTGTGTCAGGCTCTATGCTAAGAGCTCAAAGCCTGGAGCCTGCTTCAGATACTGTGTCTCACACTTTCTCTTCCCCTCCCCCACTCCTGCTCTTCCTTTCTCTCTCTCTCTCTAAACAATAAATAAACATTTAAAAAAATAAATTAACATTTTAAAAAATAAATCAAAACAGCAACCACAAAACAAGTAATACAATGACAATAAATACATATCTATCAATAATTGTTTTAAATAAAAATGGAAAAAATGCTCTAGTCAAAAGACATAGGCTACCAGAATAGATAAAAACCAAACAAGCAAACAAACAAACAAACAAACAAAAAACAAGACCCATCCATATGCCGTCTACAAGAGACTAATTTCAGACATAAAGACACCTGCATATTGAAAGTGAGGGATTGGAGAAACACTTAGCATGGAAGTGAATCTCAAAAGAAATCCAGAGTAACAATACTTATGTTAAACAAAATAGACTTTAAAACAAAGTTTATAAAAAGAGACAGACATACACTATAATTATAAGGAGGACAATCCAACAAGAACTAACAATTGTAAATATCTACTCAACATGGAAGCAACCAAATGCATAAAAATTAAACCAAATATAAAGGAACTTGGCAATTTTAACACACCACTTACATCAATGGACATATCATCCAAACAAAATAAACAATTAAACAGTGACTTTGAATGACACACCAGCCAGATGGATTTAACAAATATATTCAGAACATTCTATCCTAAAACAGCATAATACACATTCTTTTCAAGTGCAAATGGAACATTCTCCAGAATAGATCACAAAACAAGCCTCAAATAATTCAAGAAAATTGAAGTCATGTCATGCAACTATTCTGACTACATTGCTATGAAACTAGAAATAATCCATAAGAAAAATCTGGAAATACCACAAATACATGGAGGTTAAATAACATCCCACTAAACAATGAATGGGTCAACTAAGAAATCAAAGAAGATATCACAAAGTACATGGAAATATACCTCAACATAATAATAGCCATACATGAAAAACCCACAGCTAACATCATCTTTAATGAAGAAAACTGGGAATTTTTTGGCTACCATCGGGAAAAAGATACAGATATCCACTCTTACTCCTTTTATTCAACATAGTACTGGAAGTCCTTGCCACAGCAATCAGACAACAAAAAGAAATGAAAGGAATCCAAATCAGTAAGGAAGAAATAAAACTTCCACTATTTATAGATGGCATGATACTGAGAAAAGAATATCTAATGGGAAAAAGATAGTCTCTTCAACAAATCATGTTGGGAAAACTGGCCAGCAACATGCAAAAGAATGAAAGAAGACAACTTTCTTACACCATACACAAAAATAAATTCAACATGGATTAAGGACCTAAATGTGAGACCAGAAACCATAAAAATCCTAGAGGGGAAGACAGGCAGTATCTTTCCTCATATTAGCCATTGCAACTTCTTTCTCTGGAGACAAAGGAAACAATAGTAAATATAAACTATTGGGATATCATCAAAATAAAAGAGCTTCTGCACAGCAAAGGAAACAATCAACAAAACTAAAAGGCAACCTATGGCATGGGGAAAGAGAATTGCTTGTGATATACCTATTTAATAGTTATTATCCAGAATATATAAATAACTTCCAGAACTCAACACTTCAGAACCAAATAATCAAATTAAAAGTGGGAAGAAGACAAGAATAGACATGTTTTCCAAAGAAGACATCCAGATGGCCAACAGACACATGAAAAGATGCTCAACATCACTCATCATCAGGGAAATACAAATCAAAACTACAATGAGATATCACCTGACACCAGTCAGAGTAGCTAAAATCCACAACACAAGAAAAACAGGTATTGGCAAGGATGTGGAGAAAGGGAAGCCCTCTTACACTATTGGTGGGAATGTAAAGTGTTGCAGCCACTCTGGAAAACACTATAGAAGTTCCTCAAAAAGTTAAAAATAGAACTACCCTATGATCCAACAATTGCACTACTATTTGCCCAAAGAATATAAAAATACTAATTCAAAGGGGTACCTGCACTCTGACGTTTATAGCAGCATTATCTATAATACTCAAATTATGGAAACAGTCCAATTTTCCATTTACCGATGAATGCATAATGAAGAAGTTGTGTGTGTGTGTGTATGTGTACACACCCACAATAGAATATAACTCAGCCATAAGAAAGGGAATCTTGCCATTTGCATTGACATTGGTGGAGCTAGAGAGGGTAATTTTAAGTGAAATAAGTCAATCAGAGAAAGATAAATTCCACATGATTTCACTCATATGTTCAATTTAAGAAACAAAACAAAGGAACAAAGTGAAAGAATAAAAGAGAGAGCAATCCAAGAAACAATCTCTTAATTATAGGGAACAAACTGGTCATTAGCATAGGGGTGTTGGGTAGGTGGATGGGTTAAATAAGTAATGGGAATTAAGGAGTGCACTTGTGATGATCACTGGATGTTGTATGGTAGTGTTGAATCACTGTATTGTACACCTGAAAATAACATTTCACTGTATGCTAACTAAAAGAAATTTGAATAAAGACTTAAAAAATAAACTGTGCGGGTGTGAACAATTCCAAAGTCATTTTATAAAATCAGAATTATCCTGATACCAAAGTCAAGCAAAGAAACTATAAACAAATTAAACTACAGACCAATATCCCTAATTATTATTGCTGTGGAAATCTTGAAAAAATACCAGCAAACTGAATTCAACAGCACATTACAAGGATCGTACATGACCAAGTGACATTTATTTCTGGAATGCAATAATGTTTCAAATTACTAAATTCAATCAGTGTGATATGCCACATTAATGTAATTAATAAGAGCAACCACATGACCATCTCAATTGATTCAGAAAAACTTACAAGATTCAACATTATTTCATGATAAAAACAACAAACCCCAAGCAGAAGGAATCTATCTCAAAATTATAAAGGCCATTTTTGAAAATCCCACAGCTGACATTGCATTCAATGACTGAATTAAAGCTTTTCCTCTAATTTTGATAACAAGACAAGTTTGCACATGTTTTCCTTTTCTATTCAACATAGTATTATAATGCCTACCAAGGCCAATTAGGTAAGAAAAATAAACATATCCAAATTGGAAATTAATAAGTAAAATTATCTTTTTTTAGAAGGAAAAATACTATGTACAAAATTCTCAGTATTTCATATATATCTATTAGAGCTAAAAAATTCATAAAATTTGCTGGATACAAATTCAACACTTAAAATTAGTTGAATTTCTATATACTAACAATGACCAATTTGAAAAGTAAATAAAATATAATACCATTTCAATAGCATAAAAATTAGGAAAAAAATTAGGAATAAAACTAATGAAGAGGTGAAAGCCTTGCACTCTGAAAACTACAAAACACTGATCATATAAATTATAAAATACAGAAATAAGTGGAGTAACATTTTGTGTTCACAGATTGGGACATGTAATATTGTTAAGATGTTCGTAATACACAAAGTGATCTACAGATCGAGCACAATCCCTATCAAAATTCTAAAACATTCCTTTGCAAAAGTAAAAAATAATCATCCAACAGCTGATAAGGAATGTCAAGAAATACTGAATAGCCAAAACAGGTTTGAAGAAGAAAATTGAATTTGAAGGGCTCACACTTCCTGATTTAAAAATATATTAAAAAGCTACCTTAATATAATAATTTTGGTTTTGGCATAAAGACAAACAAATAGATCAATTGAATAGAGTACAGAACACAGAAATAAAGCCTTAAATAAAGTCAAATGTTTTTTTGACAAGTGTTCCAAGACATTTTCAAATTTTGAAAACCTGGTTATCTTCAACAAAATAGTGAAGTTGGGTCGTTATCTTAATTTTTTACAAAAGTGAGCTCAAAATGAATTGAAAATCTAAATGTAAGCCCTAAAACTAGAAAAAATTTAGAATTGAGCATATGGGGAAAGCTTAAACACATAGAACTTGGCAATGATTTATTGGATATAACAGCACAGCAACAAATGCAAAAATAGACAAATGGGGCTACATTAAATTAAAAAAAAATCATTGTTTATCAAGGAACACAATCAACAGAGTAATAAAACAACTTATGGAAGATAACATATTTGTAAATCATGAATTTAAATAGGGATTAATATCCAGAGTATAATGACAACTCAACAAGGAAATAACATGATTTTAAAATGGGTAAAAGACTTGAATAGGCATTTTCCCAAAGACTATAGACAAATGGCCAACACACATATAATAAGTTACTCAATATCACTAATCATTAGACAAATTTAAATCAAAACCATATTGTTATACTATTTTACAGCTATTGGTGGTATTGTAAAATACTGTAACCACTATGGAAAACAGCATGGAGGTTCTTGAATAAATTCAAAATAGAACTACTATGTGATCCAGCAATCCCACATCTGGGTATATATTCAAAAGAACTAAAAGCAGGATATTGAAGAGATATTTGTATACTCAGGTTCGCAGCAACAATATTTACAATGTCCAAAAAATTAAAACCACTCAAATGCCCATTGATGTTTAAATAAATAAATAAAATGTCATATAATGATGGGACACCTGGGTGGCTCAGTCAGTTAAGCATACAACTCTTTATTTTGGCTCATATCATGATCTCACAGTTTGTGAAGTTGAGCCCTGCATTGGGCTCTGTGTTTACATCATGGAGCCTGCTTGGGATTCTCTCTCCCTCTTTCTCTCTGCCCCTCCTCCTCACACACACACACTCTCTCAAAATAAATAAATGAAAATTTTTTAAAAAATGTCTTATATGCAGACAATGAAATACTACTCAGCCTTAAAATGAAGGAGATCCTGTCATATACTACAACATGGATGACCTTTGGGGAAATCATGCTAAATGAAATAAGCTGATCACAAAAGTCAAGTACTATATAATTCTACTTATATAATGTACATGAAGAATTCAAATTCATACAAATAGTTATCAGGAGCAGGGTGCAGAGAAAAATGGGGACTTGTTACATAGGTATAGAATTCCCACTTTGCAAGCTGAAAAAAAAAACATTTTGGAGATGTTTCACTACAACGTGAATATACTTAACAATACTGAATTGTACAATTACACTTATAAATGGTTAAGATGGTAAATTTTGTTATGAGTTATTTACCATAACAATAAAAATTTAGTGAGATTCCTGTCATGCTTGACTACTAGAGACTAAACTTTATAAAATATTTTAATTTTTGTTCTATTCTATTTGATCTACTCTATTTCTCAGACCCCATGTGCATTTTTTACCTACATACTGACATTTATAATCTTATGGAACATGGCAACTTTCTGTTGGGTAATTCTCTGTGTACTGTTCTTATGGTATAAAACACCATGGATATATCAGGTTGGAGGGATTTATAGAAAGAATAGATTTTAGAAATACTCAGTTACAATTACTTTATTTGAACATATGAATAAACTGGGGACCAAAGGAGGGGAGTAAATCATAAAGGGACATACAATCAATTAGAGGTAGAGCTAGAATTGGAATACAGATCTCCTAACACCAAATTCTATTCTTAGGACTCTAGTAGCCTAAATTCTGTCCCCCACACCCCCAAAAATGTTAACATCCTAATTCTCACAACATGTGAATGTTACTTTATTTGAAAAAAAAATATTTGCAGATGTAATTGAATTAAGTATCCTGAGATGAGGGGTTAATTTTAGATTGTCTAGGTTTTCCTTATACACAATTATATGTGTCTTTATAAGATTCACACATAGAAGAAGACTCAGATACACAGAAGAGAGTGTTATGTGAAGACAGAAGCAGAGATTGGAGTATATAGCTACAAGCCAAGGAACATCAATGATTGTCAGAAACTAGGAGAGAGGCAAATGACAGATTCTTCCTTGTAGTCTCAGAGTGAATGCAGTTCTGCTGTTTATTTGGACTTCTATTCTCAAGAACTGGTAAAGAATACATTACTGTTGTCTTAGGTCACCGCATTTGTTGTAAGTGATTGTGTCAGCCAATGGAAATTAATATATGGATACCCAACATGTTATAGACACACATAGTAGAGATTTAGCCATTTATTAGATATAATGAAAAAATATATAAATATATTTTTAATTCCCAGAAAATGTTCCCCAGACTCTTCATATTTTTATTTATTTTTAAAGCTTTTTCATTTATTTTGAGAGAGGGGGAAGACAGAGAGATGGAGAAAAAGAGGGATAGAGAGAGAGAAGGAGAGAGAGAGACCACTTGGGCAGGGAGGGGCACAGAGAGGGTGAGAGAGAATCCCAAGCAGGCTCCACACTGATGGTGCAGAGTCTGATGTGAGGCTCGAGTCCATGAACTGTGATATCATGACCTGAGCTGAGGCCAAGAGCTGGACACTTAACCGACAGAGCCACCCGGGCACCCCTCTTCATGCTTTTTAAAAAAGCAATGCAATCTTTTCTAGAAACCCTCCAGGAATTTTCTTTCAGATTCCATCATCTAGAGATGAATAATATAGTATTCCACCAACAAATTCCTGGTAACTAGAATGAGTCTAATATGATTGGTTTATACTAATAGGTATTTATTAAACAGACATTAGCAAAAAATTAGGATTTTGCTAACCAAAATAAAGAGAAATTGTGTACTTGATATAAAGTACCTGAATCAAGTATCCTATTTGAATATACTGGAAGGAAGGAAGGAAGGAAGGAAGGAAGGAAGGAAGGACAAAGTTGTTTTTTTTTTTTAATTAAAAGTATTCCTAATAATGACAGAAATCAGGAATGATCCTTTTTAGGGATTAAATGATTATGCTAAGTGAAATTAGAGAAAGACAAAAATCATATGACTTCATTCATATAAGTACTTTAAGAGACAAAACAGATGAACATAAGGGAAGGGAAACAAAAATAACATAAAAAACAGAGAGGGGGACAAAACAGAAGAGACTCATAAATATGGAGAACAAACTGAGGGTTGCTGGAGGGGTTGTGGGAGGGGGAATGGGCTAAATGGGTAAGGGGCATTAAGGAATCTACTCCTGAAATCATTGTTTCACTATAGGGTAACTAATTTGGATGTAAATTTTTAGAAAATAAAAAATAAAATTAAAAAAATAAATAAAATACTGTGCTCCCACACAATAATGGGTTAAAATAGACCTTAAATTTTGTCTACCCCATAGGTTCCCAAACCTGACTGATCAGTAATATTATCTGTGAAGGATGTGAAAAATAAAGATTTTGGAGCTTGTCTCTAGATTATCTGAAGTAAAATCTCCTGGAGTGGGTCACAGGTATCTGCATTTTTAAATATACTAGGTTGTTCCACTTATCTACTAAGTTTGGTTCAGTTTCTAGCTTTTTTCCAAGTGAAAATACATGAGAAAGTGAGTAGTCCTTGTTTGCCCAGCATATACAAACAAAATGTATGAAAGAATATTACAAGGAGGAAAATAGATTGCAATTTAATTCCAACTTTTGAATTAAAAATGAGTAATTATATGAATCTCCTTATTAAATCATTTTTTGCCTTTCTTGCATGTATCTTCCTCCTAAGAAGTTATGATATTTTATTTTTCTGGTGAAGTAACCAAAGTGTGAGCATTATTGATTGGTATTCATTCTTACTTTATTTTGATAATCTGAGGGCTACAAGAGGTTAATTTGCCACATAAGGTCAACCTACTCCATCAATGGGTACTACAATCTAGAGCTGACATGACCTCAAATGCCTAGTCTAAATGACAAAATCAATATACAATGTTTGAATTTTTTTACTGTGGAATTTGATCAAAGATTTTCATTCTTCAAGATCCAAAGAAGGTACAGTTCACATGTTCAAAGAGTGAAAATCATCTCCAGATCATCTACATCATCAATATCTTTGTACCTCTGTAACCAAGCTTCATAGATTTAATAGGATCTGTTTTTTCCTTTTTTTTAAATTATTTTTTAATTTTTTAAGTTTTTTTATTTTATTTAAAAATATGGTTATTTATTTGAGAGAGAGAGAGAGAGTGAGAGAGAGAATGAACAGGGAGGGGCAGAGAAAGAGAAGACACAGAATCTAAAGCAGGCTCCAGGCTCTGAGCTGTCAGCAGAGTTGGATGTGGGGCTGGAACTCATGATGTGTGAGATCATGACTCAAACTGAAGTTGGATGCTTAACTGACTGAGCCACATAGGCGCCCCAAATGTTTGTTTCTGAGAGAGAGAGACAGACAGACATAATGGGAGCAGGGGAGGGGCAGAAAGAGAGGGAGACACAGAATCTGAAACAGGCTCCAGGCTCTGAGCTGTCAGCACAGAGCCTTACATGGAGCTCAAACACACAAACTGTGAGATCATGACCCAAACTAAAGTTGGATGTTTAACACACTGAGCTACCCAGGCACCCCAGGATCTGGTGTTTCTATTGATTGCATTTTTACAAACTTCTCAACTCTCTTGAAAGTACTGTGCTCTAGAAAATGAGTGAGAGTTGAGGCAAGATACAGATAAGTCCTTCTTATAGTTTACTAATATTTATTTTTGTATTCTGAAAAAAAACCCATGTTTTACCATATGCTACATTTTAGAATGTGGAATGAAAGAATTATCCATTCTAAAAAATGTATAATTATATTTCAAGTTTCCCAAATGCGTTAAAATCACAATTTTGAAGATATGGATCTTGACATAGTTTGATTTTTTGTTGTTTTTGTTAACCATATTGGATCTGGAAGCTTTTCACCAGAATAATTGTTTATTGAACAAAAAAACAATTCTAACCAGCCTAGAACTGAAATAATATGGGTCTTATATTATTGGTCTTGACTAAACATTCAAATGCGAGGTTGCATCCAAAGAACAGTATAATGAAAGTCATGTACTACAATAAACAGAAAAAAAAATATAAGCTATGTTCTAATGTACTATAATAAACATAAATATATATATACATATATACTTTATATATACATTATATACATTATACTTTATATAAATGCATTTTATAAACACAGCTTATATATATACATGTATATATATGTGTGTGTGTATATATATATATGTATATATATATGTGTGTGTGTGTGTATATATATATATATATATATATAAGCTGTGTTTATAAAATGCATTATATAAAGTAAATTTTTAATGAAAACTTGTATTATGCAACATGTTCCATTATTGATCAGGACTCTTGATTGCACATAACAGAAACTCCACTCCAACTAGCTCTATTTTGAAAATTTCTAGGCAACCAACCTGCTTGACATAGCTAATGTCATATATCCTTTTAGAGCAATGATTATTACCATAAAAAAGGGTGTGTAGAAATGTGGCATCCCTCATTTGAGTTGCAAATTTAAAAGATTTAATGAATATATCCCACTCAAACAGTCTCCTTTAATGTTTCTTGTAAAGCTCATTTAGTTGTCCCAAACTCCTTTAGTTTTGCCTTGCCTGGGAAACTTTTTATCTTTCCTTCTATCCTGAATGAGAGCTTTGCTGTATGAAGTATTCTTGGCTGCCTATTTTTCCCATTCAGCATTTTCAATATACCATGCCTCTCTCTTCTGGTCTGCCAGTTTTCTGTGGAAAGGTCTTCTGCTAAACTAATTTATTTTCACATGTAGGTGAGAGATTTGTTTTCCCTTCCTGCTTTCAGGATTCTTCCTCATCTCTGTATCTTGCAAATTTTACTATGGTATATCTTGGTGTTGGCTGACGTTCATTGATTTTGTTGGGAGTTAGTTCTATGTCCATCCTGGATTTTGATGTCTGTTTCCTTCCCCAGATCAAGAAAGTTTTCAGCTATAATTTGCTCAAATAAGCCTTCTATCTCCTTTCCCTGTCTTCTTCTTCTGAAACTCCTATGATATGAATATTATTATATTTTATGGAGTTACTGAGTTCCTTAAGTCTACATTCATGATTCAATATTTTTCTTCCCCTCCTCTTTCCAGCTGCATTATTTTCCAAAATTTTATCTTCTGTATCACTTATTCATTTCTCTGCTTCTTCCATCTTCTGGTTATTACAACAGTCAGTTTTACATCTCAGTTATAGAAGGTTTTATTTCAGTCTGACTAGTTTTTATGTCTTTTATCTCTGTTGTAAGGGTCTTTCTGGTTTCTTCTATGCTTTTCAAAATCTGAGGTAGTACCCTTATGATTATTTTTTAAGTTATTTTTCAGGCCTGTTACATATATCTATTTTGATTAGCTCCCTGGCTGTGACCTCCTCTTGTTCTTTCTTTTGAGATGAATTCTTCTGTCTTGGTATTTTGTCTAGGTCTCTGTCTTTTGTGTATTAGGAAAGCCTGTGCCTCATCCTACTTCCACTACAGCTGAAGCTTTGCAGCACTCTGTGATCAGTAGACCTGGTGCATTAAGAGGGTTTGTTCTGGCCTTTTGGGGGTGAGGCCAGCTATTGCTCTGGCTCTCAATCATACTCACCTTAGTAAAAAAAAAAAAAAGCACCTGCAAGTATGGGGGTGGGCAGGGCCTCCTGTAAGTGGCTAAAGCCTCCACTGTATGTACTGTGCTGTTTGCTTAAATCCATCTGTGCTAAGTGGTGAAAAATAGCATCAGCTTACTCTTTTCCCTGGAGAGGGGAGTTTACACCCACTGGTGTTCAACAAGCCCTCAAAGATGAGTGAGCAATCTCCCCTCTTGTGTCTCAGGCCTCTATTAGATCCCTGCCTTAATCCTGTCTGTGTCAAAACTGTCTGCTTGCCTCGCAGTACTGTGCTTCTGTGTTTCATTTCAGGGGACCAGGCTGGGTTTCAAAACTCCAAATTTTAGAGACCTGGCATGGTGATGACCCACACTGATCCTCTGGGGGAGAGGCTTACCACACTGTGACTGGTATTGGTTTGTCCCAGAAAAACAGTCCACAAATGTGCAGGGCTTTGGAGTTTATGGTAAAGTGTAACAAAAGCCCACATCCTGGTTAGCTGCCCTCAGCAGTTCTCTCTGCTCACCTGGTAATGAATGGGGCAGCTTACTGGTCCCCAGTGGCTCTTTTGTCCCCCAAGAAGCAGTGCTGTCTCTCTCAAATGCACTTTAAGGGGAATTGTCTTTTCCAGTGTGACCCAGGGCATCCTCAGAGCACATTGTCCACCCCAGGCCTCTGTCCTGCTTTTCTACAGGAGTACCACTATGCATGCTAGAATTAACCCTGGGGATGGCATGGACTTCTAAAACTTCAGACTTTCAGCTCTGCAGCTTGTCAAAACTTGAGATAATTAGCCCTTCTTGTTTTCCCACTCAGTGGTTTTGGGGAAGTATTTTTTCTTGTGCAATCTCCTGCATGCTGCTTTCTCTCTCTCTCTCTCTCTCTCACTCTCACTCTCGCTCTCTCACACACACACTCACTCTCTGTCTCTCTCTCTTTCCCTCCTTCTGGACTGCAGCATCCACAATTCTTTTCTCCCCCAGATCATGTCTCTGCACCTCCTACCTCCCATGATGTGGCCTTTTTTCTCCCTCTAGTTGTGCAGTTTGTCATTAGCCCTCAGACTGATTTACTGAGTGTTCAGAATAATTTGATAGTTATCTAGCTGTGTTCAAGGGATGAGACAGGTATAAGGTCCTCCTACGATTCCACCATCTTAATCCCAAAGATTTAAAGAATCTAAACAAGAGATTTTGTGTGAGAATGCTTGCTGTTCCTAGAAGAATTGAGAGATGGTGGATACACAGGTGTCTATTGTTTTGCTCTCTGCTGAACATTTTCGAGAATTTTTCAGAACAGTTACTTTGCTAGATGCTTAATAATTTGAGGCAGAATATAAAGAACATATGTGTTCCATGCCTTGTAGGAGGTGACATTCTAATAATAGAAAAATGTTGCAATTAAAATTTATTTGATTATGGGTGGCACATAATTTTACATTAGTTTCAGGTGTAAAACACAGTGATTCAAGGTCTCTGTAAATACATATACTTACCACAAATATAGCTACCATCTGTCACCATACAACACTGTTACAATATCATTTATTATATTCCCTATGTTATGACTTTTATTCTCATGATTTATTCCTTCTATAACTGGAAGCTTGTATCTCCCACTCTCTTTCACCGATTTCGCCCATCCGTCCACCCTCATTCCCTTTAGCCACCATCAGTTTGTTCTGTATTTATAGGTCTGATTCTGCTCTTTACTTGTTTATGAATTTTTTTTAAGATTCCATATATGAATGAAATCGTATAGTAATTTTTTCAATCTCAGTTATTTCACTTAGTATAACATCTTTTAGGTCCATTCACATTGTTGCAAATGGTAAGTTTCATTATTTAATGGACATATAATATTTCAGTGTGTGTGTGTGTGTGTGTGTGTGAAAACATATTTATCAACTTATCTATAAATGGACTTTTAGGTTTCTCCCATATCTTGGCTATTGTGAATAATGTTGCAATAAACATAAGGGTGTATATATATTTTCAAATCAGTATTTTTGTTTTACTTGGGTAAATGCCCAGTAGTGGAAATAATGGATGATACGGTATTTTTATTTTTATTTTTTTAGGAACTTCCATAATGTTTTCCACAGTGGTTGTACCAATTTACATTTCCACCAACAGTGCACATGAGTTATTTATTTTTCTCCACATCCTCGCCAACACTTGTTATTTCTTGCCTTTTTGATGGTAGCCATTCTGACAGGAGTAAAGTGATATCTCATTGTGGTTTTGATTTGCATTTCCCCAGTGATTAGTGATGTTGAGAATCTTCATTTATCTGTTGATCACCGTCTTTATTCTTTTGCTTTTAAACTAGGCTTATAAGTTCATTTACTTATGGTTTCTCTATGTCTTTTTTAAACATGTTATAGTTTTCTTTATGTGTTTCTTGTGATTTTTTTGTTAAGATTTTTCTAAACATTTCATATTCTATGGTTGTTACCCTAATTGGGATACGTTTCCCCTCATAATTTATAGCTAGTTAATGGATAGAAGATGCTGTGAACCTAGTTTCTCATTGTTAAAGTGGTTATATATAAACAAGGGAAAAACTAGGATGACCGATGTGATACTGGGAATTAGAGCTAAGGACATCAGTACAAAATCATGTTTAACCCAATATAGATACAAATAGGTATATATAAATATATTTATAAATGTTTGTACATAGTGAGTTAGTGTACATATTAACATCTATTTCCTTTGTCAATTGATGAATAGATGCAATGACTCCCCAGAGACAAGAAGCACATCCAAAGTCATTTTTTTAAATCATTATGAAATGAAAAGAACCAGCGTTCCTTGGATAAATAGCTGATTTAGACGCTAGATTATGGAATATGTCATATGAACGTGGAGCATCTTTCATGGCTAAAAAGTTACAATGCACCAACATAAACCCCACAACAATGGGTATATATCAAATGACTGAAAGAGCTTCCAATGACTAAAGCTGGAACAGTTTGAGCAACAAAATTAGTTAAATAATAATAATGTAAAGTTTTACTTTATACTCTTAAGTATAAATATTGATGAGCCCGTGTTGATATAAATAAATGAAGCAAAATTGACAAAGTCCCCATGTCAGGAAAATACAAATCAAAACTACAATGAACTACCTCCTCAAACATGACATAAGAGCTAAAATTAATATCATAGGAAACAGATATTGGTAAGGATGCAGAGAAAGGGGAAACTTACACTCTTGGTGGGAATGCAAACTGGTGCAACCACTCTGGAAAACAGTATAGAATTACCTCAAATTGTGAAAAATAGAAGTACCCTAGGATCCAGCAATTGCACTACTAGGCATTTACCCAAAGGATGCCGAAAAGCCAATTAAAAAAGACACATACACTTTGATGTTTAAAGCATCATCATCAACAATATCCAAATTATGGAAATAACCCAAATGTCCATCGACTGATGAATGGACAAAGAAGATGTGGTGTGTGTGTGTGTGTGTGTGTGTGTGTTTATAAAAGAATATTACTCGGCCATCAAAAAGAATGAAATCTTACCATTTGCAATGATGTGAATAGAGCTAGAGTGTATTATGCTAGGTGAAACAACTCAGTCAGAGAAAGTCAAATATCATGATTTCACTCATATGTGGAATATAAGAAACAAAATAGATGAACATAAGGGAAGAAATAAAAAAGGAGATGGGGCAAACCATAAAAGACTCTTGACTATACAGAACAAAATGAGGGTTAATGTAAAGGAGATGGGTGGGGGATGGGCTAAATGGGTGGTAGGTATTAAGGAAAGCATTTGTTGTAATGAGCACTGGATGTCACATGTAAATGATAAATCACTTAATTCTACTCCTGAAACCAATATTACACTAACTAGAATGTTATAAACACTTGAAACAAAAAAAAAAGAAAATTTTCAAAAAAAATTACAGATATTCTACCCTTAAGGAGCAAAACTCCATACTCCTTAAATGTAAATTTCACATGACTTCCTTCCAAATGGTGCAGAACATAAATGCCAAATAATAGCTTCTTAAGTAATGAATAAATATTAAAAAAAATCTCAATCAAGTGGTTAAAATTAACATGAAGAGCAATAAGTTATGTTGATAGTGTGGACCTTGATATGATGTAATGGAAATGGCACTTTATCTCTTACCTCCCCACAAAAATCATAACACTAATTTAATCATAACAAAAACACCAGATAAACCCCAGTTAAAAGACACTACAAAATGCCCTAATGGTTCTCAAATCAATACTATAAAAAAAAAACAGGGAAAGTCTGAGGAATTACCACAGCCAAAAGATGCTAATAAGACATGACTACTAAATGTAGTAACCTGAATGGGACCCTATAACAGAAAAATAATATTAGGTCAAAAGCAAGGCAATCTGAATAAGGTAGATCTTAGTTAATGATAATTTACCAATATTGGGTGATTAACTGTGACAAATAAACCAAACTAATGTAAAATGTCAATAATATAGTATGCTAGCAAAGTAACTGGATGTAAGTTATATGGGAACTCAGTATTGTCTTCACAACTATTCTGCAAATCTAAAAATTTTCTAAAATAAAAATCTTATTAACTAATAGTTGTTAAAATGGGTATATTTGTCTTGATATTGACCATAATGCAAATGACTTAGGTATTTCTTTATTGCAGGTTATATGCACTTTTGGTTTCAAATAGACTGTCTTTATAATGATTAAAACATTTATTGAATTGTATGTACTGCTTTTGTAATGCGGTTATTTTGTTTTAGGAATAGATGTTGAAATTTCCATATGCATTCTCTAAAACCATCATAATGTTAATGGATATTTGTGAATATAGGAGAATATAAACATATTGAGATTCTTTTAGCTATTGTGGTTTATGTTGATAAGAATATTTTAATTTATAACATATCTGCAAGCTACCTTATTGAGAGAGGAACTTTAATATTGTCCAAATAAAGGTATTGAACAATTTTGTGTGTGGAGTGATTATTTTTAACTGCTTTTATATGTCTACGTTTTAATTCTGAGGCGACATGTGCAAGCACAAAACAGCTCATTTTAATTAAAGGCTGGGGTTAGAGTCATTTCTTATTATATATGTTCATATATAATTGAGATACAATTTATGTGACATAAAATTTCACCTTTTTAAAAGGTACAATTCATTGATTTTTATTATATTAATAAGGTTATACATCCACAATCTCTACCTAAATATAGAGTATTTTTCACTCCAGAAAAAAGCCCTATGTACACTTCCCACTGCTCCCAAATCCTGCTTATCACTAACCTAATTTCTATTTCTATGAATTTACTATTCTGAATATTTCCAGGAAAATGGGATAATAACAACATGCTGCCTTTTGTGACTGACTTTTTCACTTCCTAATGTTTATTAAGTCCATTCATGAAGTAACATGTATCAGCATTTCTTTTTTGGGGCTGAATTTTCATGGCATGGATATACCACATGTTGTTAATTCTTCAGTTAATGGACTTTTCTATTATCTCCACTTATGGGCCTATTAATAATAATAATACTATGAACACTTTTGTACAAGGTTTTGTGTGAACAAATGTTTTTAATTTTCTTGGATATGTTCCTAGGAGTATAATAGCTCAGTTAATATGCTAACTACCTTTTTATCTATTTGAGGACCTTCCAGTTTTCCAAAGTGACTGCACAATTTTATATTTCCAAAACCAATTCACAAGGGTTCCAATTTACTCACATCCTTGATAACATGTGTGATTTTGTATCTTTTTATTATAGCGACATTAGTGTGTGTGGAGTGGTATCACATCATGGTTTTGATTTGCATTTCCTGGTGACTTCTGGTATTGAACATCTTTTCATATGAATTTTGGTTATTTGTATCTCTTCTGGAGGAAGTGCTACTGAAATCTTTTCTCCATTTTTCATTGGGTTATGTGTATTTTTGCTGTTGCATTGCAAGAGTTCAATATGTATACTGAATACTAGACCACTTTTAGTCATATGGTTTGCAAATACTATCTCCCTTTCTGTTGATCGTTTTAGTACTTTCCTTCTGGAAGTGGTTCTTCTCTTCTATAGAATATTAATTATTGAAATTTTCTTTTTAAAATTTAGAGTAATGTCTTTTTATTTAGAATGAACTAGTGTTACACTGAAACAGTTTAGTTTAATTAAATACAGATACATCAAAATTTCATATAAGCTGATAATGTCTGTTATATTTCCCACTACTACACACCTTACAAAGAAATAGATCTATGCTTGCCAAACAACATTCTAGAATGATCATTCTCCCAGGAGGCACAGAGGTCCCATAGTTCCATATCAAGTAGGAAAAATTTCAGAGTGACGTTGATAGTAAACATGGTGGAATTTCACCTCTACAAATCAGAGTGGAAGATGCTAGATGATAAGAAAATGCCATGGAATTTATTTCTATATCTTCCTAAAATACAGTCTATCACAAAAGAAATATTTGCTGAATTAAATGTTTATCCACTTCCAGGTATAGTAGCATAGCTCAATTTCTGTCAGTAAAAGCTTAGCAAATGTTGATTAAATTTAAGTATTTACAAATAAAGTGTTTGAACCCAAGACAATGAACATAAAAAGTGTCATTTCCTTCCTTTTCTTTTCAGATGAACCTCGTGCCTTATTTTTAGCATATTTTTTGACAACTTTCTTGCTCAAATCACAAACAATATGAAAAAGAAATATATGTTCAGAATTATACATTGGAATTGCATTTTGTGTGTGGACCCAATCATCTCTAAATTGACAATAATAGAGCTAAATAAATAGTAGTAGTTAATATTATTCAAAATATAGTAAATTCTTTACTAAGAGGCATGAGACTTTATTAAACTGCCCAAGGCATGAGAATTATTAAACTGCCCTTCTGCACATCCTCAGTACAATTGATCAATATTCATAATTGTGACATTTCAAAAGCATTCTGAAATACTGAATCATTGTTATATATGGCAAATCTATATTAGCAAGAGTAGTTGGTCATACATAACATTTCATTCCCAATCATGTCAGATTACATAGGGTTACATGTGTTTCAATAACTAAATATTGAGGGCCCCTAGATGTACTAGGTTTTGTAGAAGATTATAAAATTTATTTATTTTGAGAGGGAGAGAGAGAGAGAGAGAGAGAAGATATCAAACAGGATCTGTGTTCAGAGTGCAGGCCTTGATCCCATGAACGGTGAGATCATGACCTGATCAAAATCAGCTGCTTAACTGACTGAGCCACCTCGGTGCTCGTCGAAATTTTAATGTATTTTGTGTCAGAAGTAACTTTACACAGAGCAAAGGGAAATGATTTAGTTTTGTATCTTGGTATAAAATCTGTATCACAGCCAAGCCTGGGGACCTCTGAATCTCTAGTCTTTGAGACCTACTGGTTCCAAAAAGTCATGAAAATCGTCCCTCTACTTTTCCCAGTCAATGGTTTTGGAAAAGTGTTCTCTTTGTGCTTATCCTTGTGTACTCCACTCCCTCTTCCCGTTTTCTGCAACCAAAGCTCCCTGCCTTCTGCAGTACCTGTGATCCATTTCTCCTCCAACCACATGTCCACACTTCCTTCCTTTCTTGAAGTGGCCTCTTCTCTCCCTCTAGTTGTGAAATTTGTCCTATCAGTCATAAGGTTGATTTCTTCAGTATTAAAAATGATTTGATATTTATCTAGTTGTTTTCAAAGGATAAGGCAGAACTAGGGTCCTCCTACTATGCTGCCATCTTAGCTCTCCTATCTGAAATGCTAAAATCTTATGAGAATAACTCCTATTACATTAAATATTTTACAAAACACAGGTTAAAACCCTTTGGGCCAGATAGTTTTGTAATGAAAATTATTGTTTTTATTTTTTTTAATTTAAAGATTATATATTGTATAATACTTAATTCCTCCACTGGGGCCTAGGGAAGGATCCCATAAACAAAAACATTAATATTTATTTATTTAGGCAAACACATAAAACACATTTATGTTGGCTCATGCAAGATTTTACTTTTCCACAGTTATTAAAAACAGATAAACAGAAACAAAACTTCTATTTTCAATGATTTTTGTATTTTGGAATTGAGAATAAAGTGTTGAATACTTGTACATAGTTTAATAACAAAGATGTCCTTGAAATCCTTACCAATTACAAACAGAAAAAAAGTAAGTGATTTTATTGATGCCACACTGCAAGTAGTTTTATTAAAGAGTAGAATTAAATAATTAATTGCAAACCTCACAGGGTTTGATCCCAGAGAGGAAAAACCAGTCTTCAGAATGCTTCATCTCACATCCAGTTTTGATACTCAAAAATTTTTGCAAGTTGTCACTTTTCCTTACAACAACAAACAAATGGACAAACTGAAATGTATCAGCATTCCTTGAATCATTAGACAGTTGAGATCATAGGGAAAACCACCACGTTGAGATTAAGGGATGAAAGTATTCCAGAGATATACAGCAATTGAAATGTTCTTATCTCAAGCATAAGCCACTGTTGCCATAAACTGGTAAGAACACTAAAACAATAATATTGATAAATGACTGGAAGTTAAATATGGAGTAGCTTGAGAGTGAGAAACTACCGGTATAGCAGTTTTAGGAAGATACCTTTTGTGAGATTTTTTTTTTTCCTAGAAAGTTCACCAGGTTTACATGGTGAGAAAACAAAAAACAACACCTCAAAGACTTGGCAGTGAAAAAAGAGTAGTAACAATTTTAAACACATCCAGGGATTTAGCCACAACAAAGGCTTACTCTTAGAGAAGAATGAATTTTGCTAAAGCACAATACTGAAACATTATCTCAAGTAGGATTCAGGGAATCACTCACAATTGAAGCCTCTTCCAGTTTTCAGTAACATCTAAGGGAATAAGGAAGCAAGTCAACAGGGTTAGGGCTTCAAAAAATATATTGAAAATTCTGTAGCCAGGAGATGGAGGAGAAAGTGGATGAAAATTGATAACACTGAGGATAGACATAAGTATTTCTGAAAGCCAAAGCACCAATGCAAACATTCACTAAAATACTGACACTTAACCTGAAGGTTATAGAATGCTCCTTTTAGCTTACATTATTACCACCCAAGACAGCTTGATTATATTTATAGTGAAGCATTGCTAAAAGAGATGCAAGAAAGTCACCCTTTATGAGGCACTATACATAGGGGCACTTAGGTGGCTCAGTCGGTTGAGCGTCTGACTTTGGCTCCGGTCATGATCTCGTGGTCTGTGAGTTCGAGCCCCATGTCGGGTTCTGTGCTGACAGTTCAGAGCCTGGAACCTGCTTCGGATTCTGTGTCTCCCTCTCTCTCTGCACCACCCCCCGCTCATGCTCTGTCTCTCTCTCTCTCTGTCAAAAATAAATAAACATTAAAAAAAATTATGAGGCACTGCATATAGAAACCTCAGAGGCAAGAAGGAAGACACAAATAAGAATACTAAAAGAATTTGTAGCTTCTTGTACTGACTGCCACAAGAAAAATTAAACACAACTAAAACCTTAACCAGATTAACATAATATCTCACACTAAAGGCCTGTGAACCTCAGTTCTTTTTATCTGGTACATCATGTCCTGCTTTCAACAAAACATTACAAGACATACTAAAAGACAAAAAACAAAACAAATAATTATCTGTCAAACTTTAATTAGAGTAAACATTAGAACAAGACTTGTATATGCCACAGATATAGGAATTATCACAAATTAATAACTATATTAACATGCTATAGGCATTAATGGAAAAAGTAAACAACATGTAAGAAAAGATGGTTAGTAGCAGCAGAAAGATGAAATCTCTAAGAAAAAATCAAAAGTAAATGTTGTAAATAAAATTATTGTAATGAAATAAAGAATGTTTTAAATATATATAACCTTCCAAAACTGAATTAGAAAAAAATAAAAAATATAAACATACCAATTACTAGCAAAGAAATGGAATCAGTAATCAAAAAAATTCCCAACGAATAAAAGTCCAAGACCAGATGGCTTCACAGGTAAATTCTACCAAATACTTAAAGAAGTGTTAACACCTACTCTTCTGAAATTCTCAAATTTCTTCTGAAAAAAAAAATAGAAGATGAAGAAAAGATTCCAATACATCCTACGAGGCAAAAATTACCCTTATGCCAAAACCAGCTAAAGACACATACTGAAACACACACACACACACACACACACACACCCCAAAGAAAATAACAGGTCAGTATTTCTGATGAACATAAATGCAAAAATCCTTAACAAAATATTAGCAGAACCCAACAATACATTAAAAAATTAATCACAATCAGGTAGGATTTATTCATGAAATGCAAGGTAGTTTAATATTTGTAAATCAATCGTCATGATACATCACAATGGGAAAAC
The DNA here is from genome assembly GCF_018350195.1 of Panthera tigris. Lineage (NCBI taxonomy): Eukaryota > Metazoa > Chordata > Mammalia > Carnivora > Felidae > Panthera > Panthera tigris. Next base: position 67,742,354 of record NC_056677.1, on the reverse strand, counting down.
AAAAATCATATGATTATCTCAATGGATGCAGAAAAACATTTGACAAAATACAGTATCCATCTATGATAAAAAACTCTCAACAAAATAGGTTTAGAGGGAACATACCTCAACATAATAAAAGTCATATATTAACAAACCCACAATTGACATCATACCTGATGGTGAAAACAGACAGCCTTTCCCTTAGGATCAGATACAAGGCAAAGATATCCACTCTCACTATTTTAATTCAACATAATACTGGAAGTCTTAGCCACAATGATCAGACAAGGAAAATAAATAACAAGAATCTTAATTAGTAAGAAGTAAGTAAAACATCCACTACTTGCAGATGATATGATATCTGTATAGAAAACCCTAAGGTTTCCATCAAAATACTACTAGAACTGGTAAATGAATTCAATAAAATAACAGGATACAAAATGAATGTGCAGGAATCTCTTGAATTTCTTACAATAATGATGAAGTGGCAGAAATAGAAATTAAGAAAACTATCCCATTTACATTTGTACCTAAAAGAATAAAATACCTAGGAATAAATTTAATCAAGGAAGTGAAAGACCTGCACACCATAAACTATAAAATACTGATAAATTAACTTGAAGACAGCACAAACAAATGAAAACATAACCCATGGTCATAGATTGGAAGAACCAATAATGTTAAAATATCCATACTACACAAAGCAACTTACAAATTTAATACAATCCCTATCAAAATACCAATAACATTTTTCACAGAACTAAAACAAATTCTAAAATTTGTATGAAACCAAAAATACCCAAATAGAAAAATTAGTCTTGAGAAATAATAACAAAGCTGGAGGTAACACAATCCCAAACCCAAGATATACTACAAAGCTGTAATAATCAAGTATGGTGCAGGCACAAAATAGACACATAGATCACTGTAACAGAATAGAGAACCCTGATATAAACCCATGCTTATATAGTCAAAATAGAGATCCCTGATATAAATCTATGCTTATATAATCAGTTTATCTACCAAAAGGAGACAAGAATATACAGCAGGGAAAACACGGTTTATTCAATTAACAGTGTTTGGAAAACTGGAAAGCTACATGCAAAAGAATGAAACCAGACCAGCTTTAAACACCATGCAAAACAATAAACTCAGAAACTAAGTAAAGACCTAAAAGTTAGAGCTGAAATCATAAAACACTTAGAAGAAAACATAGGTCATAATTTCTTTGACATTGGCCTTGGAAACATTTTTTTCTAGATATGTCTTCTCAGACAAGGTAAACTGAAGTGAAAATAAACTATTTGGAACCACAGCAAAATAAAAAAAACTTTTTCACAGTGAGAAAATCCATCAACAAAACAAAAAAGCAACTTACTAAGTGGGAAGATATATCTGCAAATTATATATCTGATAAGAGGTTAATATCCAAAATATATAAAGAAATTAAACAAATCCACTCCAAAGAAACAAGTAATCTGATTTAAAAATAGGCAGAGGAACTGAGTAGATGTTTTTCTGAAGAAGACATAAAGATGATCAACGTCACTATCAGAAAATACAAATCAAAAACGCAATGAGGTATCACCTCACACTTGTCAGAATGACTGAAATCAAAAGCAAGAGAAATAGTAAGTGCTGACAAGGAAGTGGACAAAAAGGAAACTTCATGCACTATTGGTGAGAATGCAAGTTTGTACAGCCACTGTGGAAAAAGTAAGCAGTTTCTCAAAAACTGCAAAGTAGAATTAGCATATGATCCAATAGTTCACTAGTGAGTATTTACCCAAAGAAAATGAAAATATTAATTTAAAAAGTTATGCTTACCACTTTGTTTATTGAAGCATTATTTACAATAGCCAGGACATGGAAACAACCCCAGTATCCATCCATAGATGGGTAGATAAAGAGGTGGTATATAGATAAGTGGAATATTACTCATCCATTAAAATAATGAAATATTGCTATTTGCAATAATGTGGATAAACTTAGAAGGTATGATACTAATTGAAATAAGTCAGACAAAGATGAATACCATATGATTTTGTTCATCTGTAGAATTTAAGGAACAAACAAGAAAAAAAACAAGCAAAGAAAAAAGAGACAAATACACACACACAAAGGCTAGTAAATAGTGAGGGGGGGAAAAAAATGGTGAATACCAGAGGGGAATGGGGTGAAGGATGGGTGAAATAGATAAATGTGATTAATGGTTTTAATAAAAAATTAATAATTTAATAAAAATTAAAAACAAAACAAAATATCGAGAAATGTGGGAATATCATAAATGATGTAATATATACATAACGCAAATAGCAAAAGAAGGAATAGAGAAAGAAACAGAAGAAATATTTGAAGAAATATTAACTGAAAGAATTTTCCTAAAATGATAACACAAAACGAACCACATGTCCAAAAAGCTCAGAGAACACCAAGCTGCTTAATTACTCAGAACCAACACCGTGGTATATCACATTTAAACTGTAGAAAATTAAAAAAAAAAAAAAAACTTAAAAGAAACCAGAAGATTAAGAACATTAGCTCTAAAGCTATAAGAATAAAGATTGTATTGAACTTTTCTTCAGAAATCATGCAAGGAAAAACAGAGTAGAATGAAATCTATAAAGCCTTATAATAAAAAAAAAATGTACCAACATTATGGAATGAATAAGTCACAGAAATAAAGGCATAGAATATAGAATATAGTTATATTGTAATAATGTTGTATGGTGACAGAAGGTAGGTACAACTGCGATGAGCATAGCATGATGTATAGAGATGTTGAGTCACTATGTTGTACAACTGAAAATAATGTAACACTGTGTGTCAACTATCCTCAAATTAAAAAAAAATAATAAATAAAATCATGAATTCTTTATATAGGAAATAATCTTTCAAAAGTAAAAAAAGAAATAAATATTTTCTGAGACAATAAAAATTAAGAAAATTTGCCACCAGGGGACCGGTTTGTCAAGAATTATTAACATAAGTTCTATAGGGAGAGTGATGGAAGATGGCACCATAAGAGGACGCTGGGCTCACCTTGTCCTGCTGATCACTTAGATTCCACCCACATCTGCCTAAATAACCCAGAAAACCGCCAGAAGACTAGCAGAACGGACCTTCTGGAGCCAAGCTTAGACAAGAGGCCCATGGAAGATGGTAGAAAGGGCAGAGAGGCCGTGCATGCAACATGGACTGGCTGGAGGGAGCCAGGGCAATGGAGGGGCAGCCCACACAGCAAGGCAGATCCCCTGAAGTCTGGTTTGCAGAAGCGGAGGGGCCAGACTGCATGAGTTCTGACAGCCAGCAGAACTTAACATCTGGAATGTTATAAGTTAACAGCTCTTCTCAAAGAGCTGGAGGGCAAAAGGACATTAGGAGGGAGAGGTGGTGAGCCCTAGAAGACAGAGCTCAGCTAGACAGGGAACAAATGAGCTGGCAAGCACCATCTCCCTTTCCCATCCCCCAGCCGAAATCCCAAAGGGAACCAGTTCCTGTCACCGAACTTGCTTGTACCACACAAACACCTAACATTGTGGTTCTGTGGATCCATCTCTCTGACAGGTCGGCCTCTCTCCCCGTGCTGCAGGGCCCCTCCGGCATGGGACCACGGACAGCACAGGGAGCTGAGCCTGCCCCTCCCACCTCTGTGCACCTTGTGGATACACCCTAGCTAATATGCCAGATCCAATCAAAGCAGCACCACAAGCCTGGCAGTGTGCAAGTAGCCAAGACAGGGGCCACACCACTCCATAGTGAGTCCTGTCCCTGGGAGAGTGGAAGATAAGGTAAACACCAGTCTGACTGTGGTCCCAGCAGTGGGCTGGGAACAGACATCAGGTCTCACTGCACCCCGCCTGGCAACACAAGTCACTCCAGACAGCACAGGGGAAGTGCTCTGCAGTTTGGTACCACCCCAGAGACTACCCAAAATGACAAATGGGAGAACTCTCCTCAAAACAAACTCCAAAGTAGTGACAGCTAATGAATTGATCAAAACCAATTTAAGCAATATAATGCAACAAGAATTTAGAATAATAGTCATAGAATTAATCGTTGTGTTTGAAAAAAAGCATAGAATGCAGCTGAGAATCTATTGCTACAGAGATCAAGGGACTAAGAAATAGTCATGAGGAGCTAAAAAATGTTATAAATGAGGTGCAAAATAAAATGGAGGCTGCCATAGCATGGATTGAAGAGGCAGAGGAGAGAATAGGTGAATAGGAAGATAAAACTATGGAAAAAGAGGAAACTGAGAAAAAGATTAAAAAAAAAAAATCCAGGAGTATGAGGGGAGAAATGGAGAACTAAGTGGTGCAATCAAATTAAACAATATCTGTATAATAGGAATTCCAGAAATGGAAGACAGAGAGAAAGGAGCTGATGGTGTACGTGTACTTGAACAAATCATAGCTGAGAACTTCCCTTATCTGGGGAAAGAAAAAGGCATTGAAATCCAAGAGGCACAGAGAACTCCTTTCACACATAACTTGAATCGATTTTCTGCACAACATATAGTGAAACTGGCAAAATACAAGGATAAAGAGAAAATTCTAAAAGCTGCTAGGGATAAAAAGGCTCTAACTTATAAAGGGAGACCCATAAGACTAGTGGCAGACCTATCTACTGAAACTTGGCAGGCCAGAAAAGAATGGCAGGAAATCATCAATGTGAGGAACAGGAAAAATATGCAGCCAAGAATCCTTTAACCAGCAAGTCTGTCATTCAGAATAGGAGAGATAAAGGTCTTCCAAAACAAACAAAAACTGAAGGAATTAATCACCACTAAACCACCCCTACAAGAGACCCTAAGGGGGATTCTGTGAACAAAATGTTGCAAGGACCACAAAGTACCAGAGACATCACTACAAACATGAAACCTACAGACATCACAATGACTCTAAACCCATATCTTTCCATAATAACACTGAAGGTGAATGGGCTAAATGCTCCAAACAGAAGACATAGGGTATCAGAATGGATAAAAACAAAACAAAACAAAACAAAACAAAACAAAACAAAACACAAGACCCATCTATTTGCTGTCTATAAGAGACTCATTTTAGATCTGAGGACACCTTCAGATTGAAAGTGAGGGGATGGAGAACTATCTATCATGCTACTGGAAGTCAAAAAGAAAGCTGGAGTAACCCTACTTATATAAGACAAACTAGACTTTAAAGGCTGTAACAAGAGATGAAGAAGGGCATTATATAATAATTATAGGGTCTATCCATCAGGAAGAGCTAACAATTATAAATGTCTATGTGCTGAATATGGAAGCCCCCAAATATATAAAACAATTAATCACAAACGTAAGCAACCTTATTGATAAGACTGTGGTAATTGCAGGGGACTTTAATACTCCACTTACAACAATGAATCGATCATCTAGACACAGGATCAATAAAGAAAAAAAGGCCCTGAATGATACATTGGACCAGATGGATTTGACAGGTATATTTAGAACTCTGCATCCCAAAGCAACAGAATATACTTTATTCTCAAGTGCACATGGAACATTCTCCAAGATAGAACACATACTGGGTCACAAAACAGCCCTGAGTAAGTATAAAAGAATTAAGATCATACCATGCACACTTTCAGAACACAATGCTATGAAACTTGAATTCAACCACGGGAAAAAGGTCTGGAAAACCTACAAAAGCATGGAGGTTAAAGAATACCCTACTAAAGAAGGAATGGGTCAACCAGGCAATTAGAGAAGAACTTAGAAAACATATATGGAAACAAATGAAAACGAAAAGACAACAATCCAAATGCTTTGGGATGCAATGAAGGCAGTACTCAGGGGAAAATACATTGAATCCAGGCCTACCTCAAGAAACAAGAAAAATCCCAAATACAAAAGCTAACAGCACACCTAAAGGAACTAGAAGCAGAAGAGCAAAGACACCACAAACCCAACAGAAGAAGAGAAATAATAAAGATCAGATCAGAAATAAACAATATAGAATCTAAAAAAACTGTAGAGCAGATCAATGAAACCAACAGTTGTTTTTTTGTTGTTGTTTTGAAAAAAATAAACAAAATTGATAAACCTCCAGCCAGGTCTCTCAAAAAGAAAAGAGAGATGATCCAAATAGGTAAAATCATGAATTAAAATGGAATTATGACAACCAATCCCTCAGAAATACAAGCAATTATCAGAGAATACTATGAAAAATTATATGCCAACAAACTGGACAACCTGGAAGAAATGGACAAATTCCTAAGCATCCACAAAATTCCAAAACTCAAACAGATAGAACTAGAAAACTTGAACAGACCCATAACCAGTGACGAAATTGAATCAGTTACCAAAAATCTCCCAACAAATAAGAGACCAGGACCAGATGGATTCCCTGGGGAGTTCTACCAGACATTTAAAGCAGATATAATACCTATCCTTCTCAAGCTGTTCTAAAAATAGAAAGGGGAGGAAAACTTCCAGACTCATTCTATGAAGCCAGCATTACTTTTATTCCTAAACCAGACAGAGACCCAGCAAAAAAAGAGAACTACTGGCCAAGATCCCTGATGAAATTGGATTCCAAAATTCTCAATAAGATAGTAGCAAATCGAATTCAACAGCAAATAAAAAGAATTACTCCCCATGATCAAGTGGGATTCATTCCTGGGATGCAGGGCTGGTTCAACATTCGTATATCAATCAATGTGATACATTCACATTAATGAAAGAAAAGATAAGAACCATATGATCTTGTCAATCGATGCAGAAACGGCATTTGACAAAATTCAGCATCCTTTTTAATAAAAACCCTCAAGAAAGTTGGGATAGAAGGAACATTCTTAAACATCATAAAAGTCATTTATGAGAAGCCCAAAGCTAATATCATCCTCAATGGGGAAAAACTGAGAGGTTTCACCTGATATCAGGAAGCATGACAGGGCTTTCCATTCTCACCACTGTTGTTTAACATAGTGTTGAAAGTTCTAGCATCAGCAGTCAGACAACATAAGGAAATCAAAGGCATAAAAATTGGCCAAGATGAAGTCAAGCTTTTTGCAGATGACATATTAGACATAGAAAACCCAATAGACTTCATGAAAAGTCTGCTAGAACTGATACGTGAATTCAGCAAAGTTGCAGGATACAAAATCAATGTACAGAAATCAGTTGCATTCTTATACACTAATAATGAAGCAACAGAAAGACAAATAAAGAAACTGAATCCATTCACAATTGCAATAAGATCTATAAAATACCTAGGAATAAAACCTAACCAAAGATGTAAAAGGTCTGTATGCTGAAAGCTATAGAAAGCTATGAAGGAATTTGAAGAAGATACAAAAAAATGGACAAACATTCCATGCTCATGGATTGGAAGAATAAATATTGTTATTGTTAAAATGTCAATACTTCCCAAAGCTATCTACACATTCAATGCAATCCCAATCAAAATTGCACCAGCATTCTTCTTGAAGCTAGAACAAGCACTCCTAAAATTTGTATGGAACCACAAAAGACCCTGAATAGCCAAATTTTGAAGAAGATGATCAACGCGGGAAGCATCACAATCCCAGCCTTTAGCCTCTACTACAAAGCTGTAATCATCAAGACAGCATGGTATTGGCACAAAAACAAACACATAGACCAATGGAATAGAATATAGACTCCAGAATTAGACCCACAAAAGTATGGCCAACTAATCTTTGAAAGCAGGTAAGAATATCCAAAGGAAAAAGACAGTCTCTTTAACAAATGGTGCTGGGAGAACTGGACAGAAACTTGCAGAAGAATGACACTAGACACTTTCTTACACCATTCACAAAAATAATCTGAAAATGGATAAAGGACCTGAATGTGAGACAGGAATCCATCAAAACCCTAGAGGAGAAAGCAGGAAAAAACCTCTCTGACTTCAGCCACAACAATTTCTTACTTGGAAAATCACCAAAGGCAAGGGAATTAAAAGCAAAAATGAACTACTGGGACCTCAAGGAAAAAAAAAGCTTCTGCACTACAAAGCAAACAGTCAACAAAACTAAAAGGCAACCAACAGAATGGGAAAAGGTATTTGTAAATGATATATCAGACAAAGGGCTAGTATCCAAAGTCTATAAAGAGCACACCAAACTCCACACCCGAAAAACAAATAATCCAGTGAAGAAATTGGCAGAAAACATGAACAGACACTTCTCTAAAGAAGACATCCATATGGCCAACAGACACGTGAAAAGATGTTCAACGTTGCCCCTCATCAGGTAAATACAAATCAAAACCACACTATGGTACCACCTCATGCCAGTCAGAGTGGCTAAAATGAACAAACCAGGAGTGTATAGATGCTGTTGAGGATGTAGCGAAACAGGAAGCCTCTTGCACTGTTGGTGCGAATGCAAACTGGTGCAGCCACTCTGTAAAACAGTGTGGAGGTTCCTCAAAAAATTAAAAATGAATCTTCCCTATGACCCAGCAATAGCACAGCTAGGATTTATCCAAAGGATACAAGAGTGCTGATGCATAGGGGCACTTGTACCCCAATGTTTATAGCAGCACTTTGAACAATAGCCAAAGTATGGAAAGAGCCTAAATGTTCATCAACTGATAAATGGATATAGAAATTGTGTTTTATATACACAATGGAATACCACGTGGCAATGAGAAAGAATGAAATATGGCCTTTTGTAGCAAAATGGATGGAACTGGAGAGTGTGATGCTAAGTGAAATAAGTCATACAGAGAAAAACAGATACCATATGTTTTCACTCTTATGTGGATCCTGAGAAACTTAACAGAAGACCATGGGGGAGGGGAAGGAAAAAAAGAAAAAGGTTAAAGAGGGAGGGAAACAAACCATAGAGACTCTTAAAAACTGAGAACAAATTGAGGGTTGATGATGGGTGGGAGGGACGGGAGGGTGGGTGATAGGTATTGAGGAGGACACCTGTTGGGATGAGCACAGAGTGTTGTCTGGAAACCAATTTGAGAATAAGTTTCATATTAGGAAAAAATAAAAATAAATAATTTAAAAAAAGAAACCAATATGACAATAAATTTCATATTTAAAAAATCCTAAAAGTTAAGTAAAATAAAAATATTAATCTTAAGGTCAAATCTTTTATTTTGAGACATTTATCAGCTGGGTATTACACTAAAATTTAAAGCTGTATTTACTATCAACAATAGCCAAAGTATGGAAAGAGCCCAAATGCCCATCGATGGATGAGTGAATAAAGAAGATGTGGTATATATATTCAATGGAGTATTGTGTGGCAATCAAAAAGAATGAAATCTTGCCATTTGCAACTATGTGGATGGAACTGGAGGGTACTATGCTAAGTGTAATTCGTCAGTCAGAGAAAGACAAAAATCATACGACTTTACTCATATGAAGCCTTTAAGAGACAAAACAAGTGAACATAAGGAAAGGGACTAAAAATAATATAAAATCAGGGAGGGGGACAAATCCGAAGGGACTCATAAATATGGAGAACAAACTGAGGGTTACTGGAAGGGTTGTGTGAAGGGGGATGGGCTAAATGGGTAAGGGGCACTAAGGAATGTACTCCTGAAATCATTGTTGCACTGTATGCTAATTTGGATGTAAATTTAAAAATAAATAAAATTTTTTTAAAAGTTCCATAGAGAAAGAAAATAACATAAATCAGAAATATGTATGTACATAAAGTAAGGAAAAACATCAGAGAACATCTAAATAAAGGTAAATCATTTCTCTATTTTTTCTTAATTCTTCTTATTTCTGATTTCTTATTCTTATTTATGTGTCAAAAAGTGTATTGAAAGTAATAATAGCAAATATATATTGGTTATAGCTTACGATGGAGTGGAATGAATGACAACAATGATACAAGAATAGGAAGAAGGAGCTGGGAATACTCTGTTACAAAATAGTTACACTATTGGGGAAACAAGATAGTATTATTTGAAAGTGGACTTGAATGAGTTCTAAATAGATATTGTAAACTCTAGGAAAACCATTGAAAATAATAAAAAAGAATTATAATTGATATAAGAGAGGTGGAAAAAAGACAAAATAAAATATTCTCAGTTAAAGCCATGGGGGAAAAAAACCCAGAAAACTAGTGGAAGATTAACAACAAACAAACAAGCAAACAAACAAACAAAACCAGGATAGAAAATAGAAATTACTAACAAATATGATAAATATTAATACACTGGTGTAGTAGATATCAATAATCAGTTTAAATATCAACAGTAAAATTACAACAATTAACAGGGAATGTCAGAATAAATAAAACATAAATATACATTACATATTGTCTATAAAAATCCACATAAACATTAAGGCACAGATAGATTAAAAGTATAAGCATGGAGAAAGGTATATACCATGTTATCATTAATCAAAGAAAGCAAGAGTAGCATATTAATTTTATATAGAGAAGTCCTTAAAGCAAATAAAACTATTAGGAATAAGGAAGGGTATAAAACAATGATAAAAAAGTGAGGTCTTCGAGAATACATAGCAATCCTAAACATGAATGCACTTAGCAAATGCAGATCAAAGAGCATGAGGCAAAATGTGATACAGCCAGGAGGGAAATACACATAATCACTGTTGTCGATGGTGGCTTCAGTACCTTTTTAAAAATTAATGGATCAAGTAGGTAGAATATCTGTAAGGAATAAACTCAAGAGTAGCATCAGTTGAATTGGATGTAATTGATATGTATTTAATAATATATTAAACAACAGCAGAATACATATTTTTCTCAGATCACAGGAAATATTCACCGAGAGACCATATTCTGGTACATAAAATACACTTTAACAAATTTAACATCATATAAATCAGAGGCAGGGAAGTTGGCAGAGTAGGAGAATCCTAACCTTGCCTCATCTTAAGGATACAACAAGATAAAACTCAAATTAGCTTAAATATCCCAGAAAAAGACCCAAAAACTGTGCACAAAGGTACAGAAGAGGCCACATCAAAGACGGAAAGTTGGAGATCCGATTTGAGACCTAAAGGGACTGTGGCTGTCTGTGGACTGGAGGGAGCCAGAAACACTATGAAAGGTGAGAAACAGATTATCACACTGGGGATCCCACACAGGGAAAATGAAACCCATGAAGGTTGGCTTTGAAAGCCAGAGGGGATGTATTTCATGAGTTCTTACAAACAGATGGACTTAGAGCCTGGAATTCTTAAAATTAGCATACTAGGTTCTGGGAGAGCCCTGAGGATATTAGGAAGCTGAGTCCCCACCCATAAAGAGGCAACAAACAAGTAGCCTGAGCGTATATAGCCTAGAACCAGCAGTTTATAAAATTTGTGGTGCAGACCAAAGGGAGAGTGATTTGCAGAGTGTGTCCTGGACAGAAAAGGATCTTAGAAATACCCCTCCTGCCAACAAAGGGGTTGGCAGTCACCCTTTCCCTCCCCTGCCCCCCAGCATAAACACAGCGCCACCTGTGAAAACCAGCCCTGAGTTCACATTCCATACCTAACTTTCTTGCACTAAGCCCCACCCACCCATACTTTGGCAGCTCCACCCTTTCCAGTCAAGGCTTATCTCATCCTCAGCACTGCAGGGCCTCTTCCCCACAGGACCAATGCAAATCTGGCCAGCAGTGCTACTACGACCCATGCTTTTTGCAGGGCCTCAGTCCTGCTGGCAGTGGTGGTTGCTGCAGTGGTAGCGGTAAGTGCTGCTGAAGCCTGCAGCACACCTTATTAAACGTGTGAGACCTTCCCACAAACCCTTTGCAGATCCCCTAAGGCTGGGCTTCCCAGCAGCAGAGGCTCCAAGTCTCAATTGGCAAGCAGACCAGTATGTACATTGTTAAAGGACACTCCACACCTGCCAGGGACCAAACAATGTCCATAACAGGCAAAGAGAGACACTTCTGACAAATGAATTGAATGGAAGAGAGGCAATAACACAATAGGCCACACACAACTTGCAGAGGAGATGCTCCCTGAAGAGTCAGGTCCTGGAGAACAGAGAACACTGCACTTCAGGTCATTTCAGAATCTCTTCTTCATGAAGCCATTATCTCCAACAAGAGGACACATAGCTGATATACCTAAAACACAAAAATAGGCACAGAGAATTAGAAACAATGAGGAGAAAGATAAATATATCTAAAACAAAACAAATGAACTAACAACAACAACAACAGCAACAACAAAACCGACCAAGCCACAACAAGAGACCTAAGCAAATTGGATATAAGTAATATGCTTAATAGAGAATTTAAAGTAGTAATCATAAGATTTGGAACTAAAGTGGTGGCATGGTAGGAAGACCCAAGGCTCTTCTTGTCCCTTGAACAAAATTAATAACTATCAAAACATTCTGCATACCGAAAAATTCAACCTGAGGACTGACAGAACAAACTCCACAACTAGAGCTAGAGAAGAGGCCACATTGAGGAAGGTAGGAACTGCAGAGATGTGCTTTAGGGGGAGAAACAGATACTGGGTGCTGCAGAGCACTGAAATGCCAGTCATTGAACACTATATGACCTCTTCTTCATAAAGCTATTACTCCCAGGAACTGGAAACATAACCTTAAAAGCAGCATCACAAAAGGAGTCCTTACTTATGAGGGAAGATCCTTAAGGCTGACCCCAGATCTCTTCACAGAAATCTGATATTCAAAGTGCTGAATGAGAAAACATGGAATCAGGAATATTCCATCCAGAGTTGCCTAGGTGGTCAGTAGGTTAAGCAACCAACTCTTGATCTTGTCTCAGGTCATGATCTCATGGTCCTGGGATCAAGTCCTGTGTCAGGCTTTGCACTGAGCATGGAGCCCACTTGAGATTCTCTTTCACTTTCCGTCTGCCCCTCACCTTCTCTGTCTTTCTCTCTCTCTCTCTCTCTCTCTCTCTCTCTCAAAAAAAAGAATATTCCATTCAGCCCAGCAGTCATTCAGAATTGAAGGAAAAAATAAAGAGTTTCTCAGACAAACAAAAACTAAAGGAGTTTGTGACCACTAACAAAACTTGCAAGAAATATTAAAGAACACTCTTTGAGTGTGAAGGAAAAAAAAACAAAAGCAACAAAGATTAGGAAGGAACAGAGAAAATATCCAGAAACAACAACAAAACAAGTAATAAATGGCCCTGAATACCTATCTATCAATAATCACTCAGATGAAATTGTACTAAAAGAAGAAGAAGAAGAAGAAGAAGAAGAAGAAGAAGAAGAAGTAAATAGACTAAAACCTCCAATCAAAAGACATAGAGTTTCAGAATAAATCCATCCATATGCTGCATACAATAGACTATTTTAGTCTTATATACACCTGAAGATTTAAAGTGAGGAGATGGAGAAACATTTATCATACAAATGGAAGTCAAAAGAAAGATGAAGTAGCAATACTTAGAAAAAGTAGATTTTAAAACAAAGACCATAACAAGATATGAAGAAGGCCACTATATATTAATAAAGGGGATTATCCAACAGAAATATCCAACAATTGTAAATGTTTATGCAATCAACATGAAAACACCCAAATATATAAAACAATTACTAACAAACAAATGATCTCAATGATAAGAATACAAAAAATAGTAGAGAAATTCACCACTCCACTTACAACAATGGACAGATCATCTAAGCAGAATATCAACAAGAAAACAATAGCTTTGAATGACACATTTGACCATATGGCCTTAACAGATATATTCAGAGTATTTCATCCTAAAGCAGCAGAATACTCATTCCTTTTAAGTGCACATGGGACATTCTCCAGAATAGATCACATACTAGGTCACAAATCAGGCCTCAACAAGTACAAAAAGATTGAGATCATACCATGCATACTTTCTAATCACAACACTATGAAACTTGAATTCAACCACAAAAAGAAAAAAGAAAAAGAAAGAAAGACCACAAATACATGGAGGTTAAAGAACATGCTACTAAACAATGAATAGGTAAACCAGAAAATCAAAGAAAAAAACAAAAAAAAATTCAAGGAAACAAAAGAAAATGAAAACACATCAGTCCAAAACTCTTGGGATACAGCAAGCAAAAACAGTCATTAAGAGGGGAGTAGCAATACAGGCCTACTTCAAGAAACAAGGAAAATCGCACATAAAAAAAAAAACTGATGAAAGGAGCTATAGAAAGAACAATAAATGGAGCCTAAAGCCAGCAGAAGAAAGAAAATAAACATTAGAGCAGAAATATATGATAAATAAACTAAGACAAAAAACAAAAACCAATAGAAAGATCAATGAAACCAGGATGTGGTTCTTTGAAAAAATTGATAAAAATGATAAGCCCCTAGGGAAACTTATCAAAAAAAGAAGATAAAGGACCCAGACACCAATTATGAAGCAGCAGAAAGAGAAATCATGAGTCAATCCCACTTAACATTGCACCAAAATGATGATACCTAGGAATAAACCTAACCAAAGAGATAAACTTCCTATCCTCTGAAAATTATAAAACACTGATGAAAGAAATTAAAGATGACACAAAGAAATGGGAAAATAATATTCCATGCTCATAGATTAGAAGAACAAATACTGTTAAAATTCCTATATTGCCCAAAACAATCTATACATTCAATGCAATCCCTATGACAATGATGACAGTGTTTTTCACAGAGCTAGAAAACACAATCTCCAATTTGTATGGAACTGCAAAAGACCCTGAATAGAAAAAGCAATCTTGAAAAACAAAAGCAAAGCTGGAGGCATCACAATCCTGGGCTTCAAGTTATATTCCAAAGTTGTATTGATCATGACAGTATAATATTGGCACAAAAACAAACACATAGATCAATGGAAAAGAATATAATTCACAGCTATATGGTCAATTAAACTTCAACAAAGCAGGAGAGAATATCCAAGGGAAAAAGACTGTCTCTTCAACAAATGGTGTCAGGAAAATGGACCCCCACAAGCAAAAGAATGAAATTGGACCACTTTCTTAGCCTATACACAAAAATAAATTCAAAATAAATGAAAGACCTAAATGTGACACAGAACACCATTAAAACCCTAGAAGGCAACATAAGCAGTAACTTCTTTGACATCAGTCATAGCAATTTCTTACCAGATGTGTCTCCTGAGGCAAGAGAGACAAAGCAAAAATAACTTGTTGAAAATTTATCAAAATAAAAAGCTACTGCACATAGAAGGAAACAATCAAGAAAACTAAAAGGCAGTCTTGGAGATGGGAGAAGATATTTGCAAATAGTATATCTGATAAAGAGTTAGCTTCCAAAATATATAAAGAACTTATAAAACTCAACATCCAAAAAAACACTTAACTCCTGAAACCAAGATGACACTGGATGTTAATTAACTTTAACCTAAAAAATATATAATAATCCTGTTAAAAAATGAGCACAAGACATGACTAAACATTTTCCAAAGGTGAGATACAGATGACCAACAGACATATGAAAAGACGCTCAACGTCACTCATCATCAGGTAAATGCAAATCAAAACTACAATGAGATATCATCTCACACCAATTAGAATGGCTAAAATTAAACACACGAAATGACAGGTTTTGGTGAGGATGCAGAGAAAGGGAAACACTCTTACACTGTTGGTGGGAATGTAAACTGCTGCAGCCACTCTGAAAAACAGTATGGAGGTTCCTCAAAAAGTTAAATATTGAACTACTGTATGATCCAGCAGTTGTACTACTAGGTATTTACCAAGAATGCATAAATAGTAGTTTGAAGTGATACATACACCCCTGAGCCTATAGTAGTATTATCAGCAATAGCCAAATTACGGAAATAGCCCATGTGTCCATCAATTGATAAATGGATAAGGAAGATACTGCAATATATATATTACAGTATTACTCAGCCATAAAAATGAAAGTAATCTAGCTATTTGCATGACACGGATGGAGCTAGAGTATATTATGGTAAGCAAAATAAGTCAGCCAGAGAAAGACAAATACCATATGTTTTCACTCATATGTGGAATTTAGGAAGAAAGGAAATGAACATAGTTGGGAAAATAAAAGAGGAAGTCCAAGAAATAGACTCTTAACTGTAGACAACATACCGATGTTTACCACAGGGGAGGTGGGTGGGGGGGTTGGGTTCAATTCCTGATGGAGATTAAAGAAGGCATTTACTATGATGTGCACCCAGTGTTGCATGTAAGTGTTGAATCATTAAATTCTACACCTCAAACTAATATTATAATGCACATTAACTTGTTGGAATTTAAATCAAACCTTGGAAGGAAACAATGATCATAGATCTACTCACCTGACTTGAGAAGAGAGTGAAAGAAATCAATGGGACCCTTAATCAAGATATAGAAAGTTCTAGGGGCGCCTGGGTGGCTCAGATGGTTGAGTGTCCGACTTCAGCTCAGGTCATGATCTCACGGTCTGTGAGTTAGAGCCCTGTGTCGGGCTCGGGCTCTGCGCTGACAGCTCATAGCCTGAAGCCTGCTTCAGATTCTGTGTCTTCCTCTCTCTCTGACCCTCTCCCATTCATGTTCTGTCTCTCTCTGTCTAAAAAATAAATAAACATTAAAAAAAGATATAGAAAGATCTAATCAGAGATGAACTCAATAAATGAAATAAAATATACACTTGATGAATCTAAGAGCAGGCTAGATTGGATGAAGCAGTGGAATGAATTAATGACATGGAAGACAAGGTAATGTAAAGAAACCAAGCTCAGCAATGAGAGGAAAACAATTATTCAAGTTGAAAATACTCTTAGGGAAATCAGTGATTCCATGAAGCGTAATCACATTCACATTTTAGGGCTCCCAGAAGGAAAAGAGATAAAGGGGCAGAAAATTTACTTGAAGAAATAAAGGCTGAAAACTTTCCCAATATGGGTAAAGAAACAGATATCTAGATCCTAGAGGCACACAGAGATCCCAAAATATCAACCCAAGAAAGTCTATTCCAAGATACATAATAATTAAAATGGCAAAAAGTAATGATAAAGAAACAATCTTAAAACCTGCAAGAGAAAAGAAGACAGTTACATGGGGAAACCCCTTAAGGCTAGCAGAGGATTTTTCAGTAGAAACTTTAAGATCAGAAAATAGTGGAATGAAATATTCAAAGTGCTAAAAGGGAAGGGGCGCCTGAGTGGCTCAGTTGGTTAAGTGTCCGACTTTAAGTGTCCGACTTTGGCTCAGGTCATGATCTCGCAGTTCCTGAGTTCGAGCCCCATGTTGGGCTGGCTGCTGTCAGCATGTCAGTGCAGAGCCACTTTGGACCCTCTGTCCCCCTCCCTCACCCCTCCCCCACTTATGCTTTCCCAAAAATAAATCAAATATAAAAAAAGTGTTGAAAGGGGAAAATCTGCAGCCAGGAGCACTCTATTCAACAATGTTATCACTTCCAATAGAAGGAGAGATCAAGAATTTTCCAGAAAAAAACAAACAAACAAAAAAGTTAGTTCATAATCATAAAAATAACCTTACAAGAAATATTAAAGGGGATTTTTTGAGTGGAGAGTAAAGACCATAAATGAGAGCATACAAAGTAAATATAAGGGCACCTGGGTAGTTTAGTCGGTTAAGCATCGACTCTTGATTTCAGCTCAGGTCATGATCTTAAACATTGTGAGTTTGAAACCCTGTGTTGGGCTCTGTGCCGACAGTGTGGAGCCTGGTTGAGATTCTCTCCCCCTCCCCCTGCTTGTGCTTGCTCTCTCTCTCTCTCAAAATAAATAAATAAACATTAAAAATAATAAGTATATCTGTAAAAATCAGCCAAGTGGTTCCCAAAATAAAAATATGTAAAATATGACAGCATATACAGAAAGCATGAGAAGAAGATGATTAAATAATGATTTCCACCTTAAGTGACCATGAAGGTACTACAGACTGCTAAATGTGTACAATGATACATACAAACTGAATGGTAACCACAAATAAAAATCCAGGAATAGATACACAAAGAATAAACAAAAATCAAGTTTATCACTCAAGAAAGTCAGCAAGCCATGAAGGAGAGCAAGAAAGAAAGGATCAGAGAAAAACTTCAATGACAAACACAAAATGACAATAAATACATATCTGTCAATAATTACTTTGACTATAAATAGAATAAATGCTCCAATAAAAAGACATAGAGTGACAGAATGGGTAAAAAAACAAAACCCATTTAAGTGCTACCTACAAGAGACTCAATTTATAATGGAAGACCCCTGAAGATTTAAAGTGAAGGGATGAGAAAATATTTATCACATAAATGGGTGTCAAAAGAAATCCATGGTAGCAATACTTATATTGGACAAAATTTACTTTAAAACAAACTACAACAAGAGACACAGATGGGCAATCTATAATAATAAATGGAACAATTGTAAATATTTATGCACCCAGCATAGACCACCCAAATACATTAAAAAGTTAGTAACAAGTATAAAAGAGGTGATTGATAGTAATACAATAATAGTAGGGGGCTTTAATACCCCATATACATTGATGGACAGATCTTCCAAACCAAAATAAATAAATAAATAAAAATAAATAAGGAAATAGTGACTTTGAATGACACATTGGACCAGAGGGATGTAGCAGATATATTTAGAACATTCTATCCTAAAACTGCAAAATATGTATCCCTTTCAAGTGCATATGGAACATTTGCTAGAAGAAATACGTCTTAGACCACATGACATGTCTTAACACTTTCAAAATCATTGAAGTCATACCATGCATCTTTTCTTACCACAATGCTTTAAGACTAGCAATCAACCACATGAAAAATCTGGAAGGACCACAAATATATGGAGGTTAAATAACATCCAACTAAACAATGAATGGCTCAATGAACAGATCAAAGAAGAAATAAAGATTACTTAAAAAATAAAAGTAAAAACACAATGGTCCAAATCTTTGGGATGCATCAAAAGCAGTTCTAAGACAGAAGTTTAAAACAATACAGGCTTAAAACAAGGATCAAGAAAAATATCCAATAAACAACTTAATTTTACACCTAAAGGAGCTAGAATAATAACAAAAAATTGAACCTTAAACTAGCAAAAGGAAATAAATTATAAAGATTAGAGTAGAAATAAATGATATAGAAACTAAAAGCAAACAAACAAACAAACAAACCCAGATCAATGGATCCAGAAACTGATTATTGAACAAATTAATAAAACTGATAAATTCCTAACCAGACTTATTAAAAAGAAAAAAAAAACGGATCCAATAAATAAAATCACAAATGACAGAGGAAAAATAACAACCAATGCTACAGAAATACAAACAATTCCAATAGGATGTTATGAAAAACTATATGCCAACAAATTAGACAATGTAGGAGAAATGGGTATATTCCTAGAAACATATAATCTAATGAAACTGAAAAAGGAAGAAATAGAAAATTTGAACAGGCCAGTTACTAGCAAAGAAATTGAATCACTAATCAAAAGGCTCACAACGGCAATGTAAAAAAAGTCCAGGACCAGAGAGCTTCACTGGTGATTTCTACCAAGCATTTAAAAAAGATTTAATAATTATTCTTCTCAAACTATTCCAAAAAAGAAAGAAAGAAAGAAAGAAAGAAAGAAAGAAAAGAAAAGGAAGGAAAAACTTCCAAATTCATTCTATGAGGCCAGGATTACTCTGATACCAAACCAGATAAACTAAATATATTATATATATATTTAATATATAATATATTTATATTTAATTAATTAAATGTATAATGTAATTAAATCAATATAATTAATTTAATTTAATCAATATAGTTAATTTAATTAATATATAATATATTTATAAATATATTATATATATGTGTGTGTACATATATATACACATATATATATGTATATATATATATACACATATATATATGTGTATATATATATACACACACACACACATATATATATATACATATATATATATATATATACAGACTAATATCTCTGAGGATAATATGATAATATCTCTGAGGAGCATAGATGCAAAAATTCTCAACAAAATGCTAGCAAACTGAATCCAACAATACATTAAAAAATCATTCACGATGATCAAGTTGGATTTATCTCTGGCATGCAAGGGTGGTTCAGAATTCTCATATCAATCAGTGTGATACATCACATGAATGGCAGAAAGAATAAAAACTATATGATCATTTCCATAGATGCAAAAAATATTACAAAATACAACATCCATTCAGCATAAAAACTTTCAACAAAGTAGGTGTAGAGGGAGTGTACCTGAATATAATAAAGATCATATATAAAAACCCACAGATAACATTATCCTCAATGGGGAAAAACTGAGAGCTATTCACCTAAATGTCAGGAACAAGACAGGGATCTCCATTCTCACCACTGTTATTCAACATAGTACTGGAAGTCTTAGACTCAGAATTCAGACCACAAAACAAAATAAACAATATCTAAATTGGTAAGGAAGAAGTAAATTTTTTACTGTTTTCATAGGCTATGATACTATGTATAGAAAACCCTAAAGACTCTACCAAAAAACTACTAGAACTGATAAATGAATGCAGTAAAGTCACAAGATACAAAATTAACATACAGAAATTTCCTGTATTTCTATATAGTATTATTGAAGCATCAGAAAAAAATTAAAAAATAATCCCATTTACATTTGGAACAAAAATAATAAAATACCTAGGAACAAACCTAATGAAAGAGGTGTAAGACCTCTACTCTGAAAAGAGTCTGCATGCTGATGGAGATTGAAAACACAAAGAAATGGAAGGATATTCCATCATGGGTTGGAAGAGCAAATATTGTTAAAATGTCTTTACTACCCAAAGCAATGTATACATTTAACAGAATCACTATCAACGTATCACCAGCATTTTTCACAGAACTAGACAAACAATCCTAAAACTTATATGGAACCATAAAAGATCTCAAATAGGCAGAGCAGTCTTGAAAAAGAAAAGCAAAGCTGGAGGCATTGCAAATCTTAACTTCAAGTTCAGTTACAAACGAGTAGTAATCAAAACAGTATGATACTGGTACAAAAATAGACACAGAGATCATTAATGGACCAGAATAGAAAAACACAGAAATAAACCCACAATTATATGTTCTATTAAATTTTGACAAGGCATGAAAGAATATCCAATGGGAAAAGGACAGTTTCATCAATAAATTGTGTTCAGAAAAGTCGTCAGCTACCTGCAAAAGAATGAAACTACCACTTTCTTACATCATACACAAAAATAAATTCAAAATGGATTAAAGACCTCAATGTAAAATCTGGAGCCATAAAAACCCTAGAAAAGAACACAGACGGTAACTCCTTTGACATAGGCTGTAGCAACCTTTTCTAGACACATTGCTTGAGTGAAGGGAAATAAAAGAAAAAATAACAATTGGAACTACCTCAAAATAAAATTCTTCTGCACAGCAAAAGAAACAATCAACAAAACTAAAAGGCAACCTATGGAATGGGAGAAGGTATTTGCAAATAGCATATACGATAAAGGGTTACTATCCAACTCATATGAAGAATTGATACAACTCAATACCTAATGTGGTGCCTGAGTGGCTTAGTTGGTTAGGCATCCAGCTTTGCCTCAGGTCATAATCTTGCAGTTCATGAGTTCGAGCCCTGTGTAGAGCTCTGTGATGACAGATCAGAGCCTGAAGTCTGCTTCAGATTCTGTGTCTCCCTCTCTCTCTCTGCCCCTCCCCCACTCATGCACAGTCTCTCTCTGCCTCTCAAAAATAAAATTAAAAAAATAAAATATACCTAAAAAACAAATTATCCAATTAAAAAAATGGGTAGAAGACATGAACAGACATTTGTCCAAAGAAAACGTACAGATGGCCAACAGACGAAAAGATGCTTAACATCACTCATTATTTGGGCAATGCAAATCAAAAGTATAATGAGATATCTCCTCACACCTGTCAGAATGGCCAAAATCATAAACACAAGAAATAACTAGCATTGGCTAGAATGTCGAGGAAAATGTACCTTCTTGCACTATTGGTGGCAAAGTAATGCAGCCACTGCGGAAAACAGTATGAAGTGTCCTCAAAAAATTAAAATAGAATTACATGACCCAGTAATTCCAATCTTGCATATTTACCTAAATAATATGAAAATAGTTATTTGAAAAGATATATGCACCCTTATGTTTATTGCAACATTTTTTTATAATAGGCAAATTTTGGAAGCGTCCCTAGTATCAACTGGTGTATGAATAAAGAGGAACTGGTGTATATATCCACAATGGATTATTATTCAACCATAAAAATGATGGGGCGCCTGGGTGGCTTGGTCAGTTAAGCGTCCGACTTCGGCTCAGGTCATGATCTCACGGTCCGTGGGTTCGAGCCCCGCGTCGGGCTCTGTGCTGACAGCTCAGAGCCTGGAGCTTGTTTCAGAATCTGTATCTCCCTCTCTCTCTGCCCCTCCCCTGTTCATGCTCTGTCTCTCTCTGTCTGAAAAATAAATAAACGTTTAAAAAAATGAATAAAATTTTGCCATTTGAAACAACATAGATGGAGCTAGACAGTATCTTGCTAAGCAAAATAAGTCAGTCAGAGAAAGACAAATACCATATGATTTCACTCATATGTGAAATTTAAGAAACAAAACATATGACCAAATGAAAAATAAAAGAGATAATGAGAGACAAACCAATAAACATATGATTAATTATAGAAAACATACTGATGGTTACCAGAGTGGAGGTGGGTGGAGGGTTGGGTGAAATAGGTGAGGGGGATTAAGGAAGTCACTTGTTATGATGAGCAGTGGGTGGTGTATGGAATTGATGAATTACTAGTTTGTACACCTGAAACTAATATAACACTGTATACTGGAGTCAAATAAAAATTTAATAATAGTTTAAAAAGATGTAAGTCATACCCAGTTGGCTTTCATAACTCAATCTTGTTTAGCTAGAAAGCAATAACAGAATGATATCTAGAAAATCTCAAAATATTAGGAGATTAAAAAATGGACATATAAACATTACATGGGCCCAAAAAGAATTCTAAAGAGATACTGAATATTTTGGAATAAGATTAAAATTAAAAATAACTTTAATTGATTTTAAAATTAGCCATATTTAACAAAAGCAATTTTCTTACAGCAAAATATCTGGTATTAAATGCATATATTATAAAACATTAAAGGTGTAAAAATCAGTAATTTTAGCTTTAATCTTAGGAAACTAGTATAAGAGGGTGTTTAAAGCAACTTTCACAGAAGAAAGTAATAAAAAGTACAGCAGAATCAATAAAATTGAAACCAGGAATTCAATTTTAAAAAATCAATGAAATACTAAACTGGTTATTTGAAAAGACTAATTAAATCAATAAGTCTCGAGCCACGCTACGAAGAAGAGAGAGACACAGAGAGCAGATGCAAATTACTAATATAAACAAAATAAAGGGTAAGCATCACTACATATTCTGTGGACATCAAAAGGAAAATAGAGAAATAGTAAAAACTATCTCCACAAATTTTATAACCTAGATAAACTGGACCAATTTATTGAAAGACATAGTCTACCAAAGCTCTTGAAAAAAAGGAAATAATCTGAATAGACATATATCTATTAAATTAAATCAATAATAATCTTCTGTAATTGAAAGCAGCCAGCCCAGGAAGATTCTTTGGTGAATTTTCCCAAACATTTAAGGAAGAAATTACATTAATTTTCTACAACCTCGTCCAAAAAATACAAGCAAAGATATTACTTTCTAACTCATTCTATGAAGCTAGCATTGCACTAATACCAAAATTAGACAAAGAGGTCACAAGAAAAGTAAGCTACAGATCAATATCCTTCATTCACATAGATGCAAAAATTTTCAACAAAATTTTAGAAAATTGATTCCAATAATGTAAAAAAAGATTAAACAATAAAAAAGCAGAAACACACCCATAAATACAGAGAACAAGTTGATGGTTGTCAGAGTGGAGGGGGTGAAGGATGGGCAATATGGGGGAAGGTAAGGAGGAGCTGGAGGTCCCCAGTTATGGAATGAATAAGTCATGGGAATAAATGGTACAACATAGGGAATTTAGCTAATGGTATTGTAATAGTATTATGTGGTGACACATGGTAGGTACACTTGTGATAAGTATAGTATAATATATAGAGTTGTGTAACCACTATCTTGTACACCTGACCTCTAATGTAACATTGAGTGTCAACTATATGTCAATTAAAACAATGCAGAGCTTGCATGGAATTTTCTCTCTCTCCCTCCCTCTCTCTCTGCTCCTCCCCTACTCGCACTGTCTTTGTCTCTCTCAAATAAATAAATAAATGGACTTTTAAAAATTTTATTAATTGAAAAAAATATTTAGAAAAAAAGAAAGTCAAAAATTAATAACTTAAGTTTTCACTGTAAAATAAAGAAAATAAAGAATAAAGAAAAATAAAGAATAACAAATTGCACCTAAACCAAGCTGTTGAAAGTTAGTTAAACAAAAAAAAGGAAAGAAAAAAAAGAGAAGTCAATAAACAAAAAAACAAGAAACAGTAGACAAAAACCAATGAAACAAGCTTGTTTTTTGAAGACATAATAAAATGTATAAATTTCTAACTAGGTTAACCAGATTAAAAAGAGAGAGAAGACACAAATTATTGATACCAGAATTAAGCTATTTTTTTTAATCACATGAGCATTAAATGGATATCAAAGGAATACTCTGAACAACTCTATATCTACAAATTTGATAACAGGTACAATGACATTCATTGAGAGTCACAACTTACTGAAGCTCACTTGAGTAGAAGTCAAGTTAATAGCCCTAAATCTATAAAATAAATTGAATAATAATTTAAAATCTTACAAAATTCTTCATATATTCAACTAATTTATCTTATTCCAAAACTTTTATTAGGTTGGGTTATTTCGCTATTTTCAGGCTTGCATATGAACTTATCATTTACTCTTCTCTCTCATTTTCCCAGCTAATCAATTGAGAAAATTATTTTTGGTTCCTGTGGTTGAGAGAATGAAGGCATATCTATGAGTCAAGATAGATTGGGTCTTGAACACTTGAAGTTACAGTTTAATTGAGAGAAAAAATAAGGAGGGGCTGAGTGGTAAACTTTAAATAATGTATATTTTCATTTCAAAAAATTTGTATTACTTGTATATATAAATCTGTATAAATATAAATATATATATTTGAATCTTGGTTAATCTGTTGTAATATATACATGTACACATATATATGTATACAGATGTGTACACACATATATGTGTACATAAACGTATATGTACAAAACTCAAGAGAGTAGACAGAAGAGAGGTTGGATGGTACATTGTATGATTTAGGGGTTAATATTGAATGGGTCCTCTTCTTAGTATTCATGATTCCTAATGGTAGTCACACTTTAGTGCTTAATTTGGTTTTTTGTCCTGATAAATGTGTAACCATTTTCCATTTTCTAAGATTTTTGAGTGCAATAGATGGTTTATATGAGGCAAACAGACACATTGGGTACATATAATTTGTTAAAATGTAAGTAAATTTTGTGTGTGGCAGTGCTTGTTTATTTGTGTATGTGTGTGTGCATGTGACATTTTGAGCTCTTTATTCTTTGAGGGTATTATGCTATTATAGTTTTTTTTTAATTAATGTCTAATTTACTTTTGAGAGAGACAGATAAAGAGAGAGAGAGAGAGCACGAGTAGGGAAGACAGAGACAAAATCTGAAGCAGGCTCCAGGCTCTGAACCCATGGACCGTGGATCATGACCTGAGCTGAAGTTAACCAACTGAGCCACCCAGGCACCCCAGTTTTTTAAGTAGGCATCATGCTGAATACAGAGCCCAAAGTGGGGCCTGAACTCAGGACACTGAGATCAAGACCTAAGTTGAGATCAAAAGTCAGATGCTTAACCAACTAAGCCGCCCAGGCTTCCCATGCTATTATAGTTCCAGTGCTTTTGATAAAAAGGAGTGTATTTGGCTAGTTGGCCTTTGGCAAAAAGTAATGTGCTTTCAAATAAACACAAGGTTAATAATGGCATGGATCAGCTAAGTGTCACATCTCCAAGGTTTACAGCTTAATTTTACAATTTTTTTCTAAGCCAAAATTAGTGTGAGTAATCTGAGATAATGTGCTTATGTTATTGGATTAACTTGCATACAAGACATTGCAAAACTGAATTTGGGACTTTTCTGGAAAATAGAAAACTTTTCAATGTTGTATTCCTATGTATAGAGTACATACTAGAGAGAAGAATGTTTGATTACTTAAATGTTATAAGTCTAAAGTCGCTAGCAAAAAACTCCCAGATGTATATTTGGATTTTTGGAAAGGTTCAATGAAACTGATGATAAACTACAAAGCTGATTTTTTTCCTCAATGGCTCGAACCATGAGAGGCAAACTAGAACAGTAAGTCATAAGGCATAACATTGGGCTAATTTCTAAGAAAAAATAATTTAGACTAAATGTTCATCTTGAAAATCATACATATATATTACAACTTCTTTCTATTTATTTACTTTCGTTTTACTTTTACATGCAGCAAAATTCACCATTTTGAGTGCAGTTATAAAAATTTGTACATGTGCAGATTCTCTTGACCATCACCTTATGGAGGATACAGAATGATTCTAACACCCCAAAGAATAACCTGGTTTGTATTTGAAACTGTTCCTCACCCCTCAACTCTACCCTGGGATATTTACTAATGAACTGATCATTTGACATGTGAATTTTAAGATTTTTAAATTTTAAAATTTTTGTCCCAAGTTTTTATTTAAATTTTATTTAGTTAACATATAGTGTAGTTGGTTTCAGGAGTAGAATTAAGTAATTCATCACTTACATTTAACAGCCAGTGTTCATCACAAGTGCACTCCTTAATATCCATCACCCATTTGCCCATCTCCTGCCACCTCCCCTCTATCAACTCTTTGTTCTTTATAGTTAATAGTCTCCTGTGGTTTGCCTTCTTCTCCTTTATTCTTCCCCCTCAACCCGTGTTTCTGTTTCATTTCCTAAATTCCACATGTTAATGAAAATCATGATATTTGTCTTTCCCTGACTTATTTAGCTCAACATGATACACTCTAGATCCATCAACATCCTTACAAATGGCAAGATTTCATTATTTTTGATGGCAAGTAATATTCTACTATATATAAATATATATATATATATATATATATATATATATATATATATATATATATATATACCACTTCATTCTTATTCATTCATCAGTTGGTGGCCATTTAAGCTCTTTCCATAATTTGGCTATTGTTGATAATGCTGCTATAAACAAGGGGTGCACGTGTCACTTTGAATCAGTATTTTTGTATTGTTTGGATAAATACCTAGTAGTGCAATTACTGGGTGGTAGGGTAATTCTATTTTTAACTTTTTGAGGAACCTCCATACTATTTTCTAGAGTGACCGCACAAGTTTGCATCCCACCAACACTGTAAGAGGGTTCCCTTTTCACCACATCCTTGCCAAATTTTTGTTGTTTCCTGTGTTGCTAATTTTAGCCATTCTGAAAAGTGTAAGGTGGTATCTATAGTGTAGTTTTGATTTGTATTTTCCTGATGATGAGTGATGTGATGCTCAGCATCTTTTCATGTGTCTGTTAGCCATGTGGATTTCTTCTTTGGAAAAAAAAAAAGTCTATCCATGTCTTCTTCCCATTTTTCCAAAAAAAATAATGTTTCTTTATTTTTGAGAGAGAGAGAGAGACAGAACACAAGCAGGGGAGGGGCAGAGAGGGAGTCATAGAATCTGAAGCAGCTCCAGGCTTCGAATTCTCAGCATAGAGCCAGATGTGGGGCTTAAACCCATAAACCCTAAGACTATGACCTGATCTGAAGTTGGACGATTAACTGACTGAACCACCCAGGCTCCCCTCTTCTTCCCATTTTTTTAACTGGATTATTTGTTTTTTGGATGTTGAGTTTGATGAGTTCTTTATAGATTTTAGATATTAACCCTTTATCAGATTTGTATTTGGAAATACCTTCTTCCATTCTGTAGGTTGCCTTTTATTTTTGTTGATTGTTTCCTTCATAGTGCAGAAATGATTTATCTTGATGAAATCCCAATAGTTCATTTTTGTTTTTGTTTATCTTGCCTCCAGAGTAGTGTCTCTTAAGAAGTGCCTATCGCCAAGGTCAAAGAGGTTACTGTCTGTTTTCTCCTGTAGGATTTTGATGGTTTCCTGTCTCACATTTAGGTCTTTCATCCATTTTGAATTTATTTTTGTGTATGGCATAATAAAGTTGCCTAGTTTCGTTCTTTTGCATGTTGCTGTGCAGTTTAACCAACATCATTTGTTGAAGAGATGCCTTTTATTCATTGAATATTTTTTCCTGCTTTGTTGAAAATTAGTTAACCATATAGTTAAGGGTCCATTTCTGGTATTTATATTCTGTCCCATGGATCTATGTGTCTGTTTTTCTGCCAGTACAATACTGTCCTGATGACTAAAGACTTGTAGATTGAAGTCTGGAATTGTGATGGCTTGAGTTTGCTTTTCTTTTTCAAGACTGCTTCAGTATTTGAGATCTTTTGTGGTTCCATACAAATTTGGAAGTTGTTTGTTCTATCTGTGTGAAAAAATGCTATGGGTACTTTGATAGGGATTGCATTGAATATGTATATTGCTTTGGGTATTATAGACATTTTAACAATATTTGTTTTTCCAATCCATAAGCATGGAATGTTTTTCCATTTCTTTGGGTTCTCTTCAATATCTATCATCAGTGTCTTATGGTTTTCAGAGTACAGATCATTTATCTCTTTGGTTAGGTTTATTCCTAGTTACTTTATGGTTTTGGTGCAATTGTAAATGGGATTAATTCCTTGATTTCTCTTTCTGTTGCTTCATTATTGATGTATATAAATGCACCAGATTTCTGTATGTTGATGTTGTATCTTGAAACTTTGCTTAATTCATGTATCAGTTCTAGCAATTTTTGGGTGGAGTCTTTTGGGTTTTCTTCATAGAGTATTATGTCCTCTGAACTGTGATAGTTTGCTTTCTTCCTTGTTAATTTGGATGACTTTGTTTCTTTTTGCTGTCTGGTTGCTGAGGCTAAGACTTCGAGGAATGTGTTAAATAACAATGGTGAGAGTGGACATCCCTGTCTTGGTCCTGACAATGGAGGAAAACCTCTTGGTTTTTCCCCATCGAGGATGATATTAGCTGTGGGTCTTTCATATATGGCCTTTATGGTGTAGGTATGCTCCCTCTATCCTTACTTTATTGAGGGTTATTATAAAAAATGGTTGCTGTATTTTATTAAACACTTTAAAAAAAATCAATTTAGAGGATCATATGGTTCTTACCCTTTCTTTTATTAATGTGGTGTATCACATTGATTGCTTTATGAATATTGAGCCCCTCTGCAGCTCAGGAATAAATCTTACTCAATCGTGGTGATTAAGTATTTTAATGTAGTGTTGGGTTCAATTTGTTAGTATCTTGTTGCGATATTTGCATCCATGTTCATCAGGGATATTGGCCTATAATTCTCCTTTTTAGTGTTTTCTTTATCTGGTTTTGGAATCAAGGTAATACTGGCCTTGTAGAATGAGTTTGGAAGTTTTCCTTCCAGTTCTATTTTTTGAATAAATTTGATAAGAATAGATATTAACCCTTTTTTAAATGTCTAGTAGAATTTCCCTGTGAAGTCATCTGACCCTGGACTTTTGTGAGTTGGGAAATTTTTGATCACTGATTAAATTTCGTTGCTGGTTATGGGTATTTTCAAATGCTTGCTCTCTCTCTCTCTCTCTCTTTCCCTCTTTCTCTCCTCTCTCCCTGATCAGGTTTTCCTCATTCTGCAGCACCAACTGCTCTTTTATCCCCAAATTCACATCACTGTACCTTGTACCTTCTACAGTGTGGCCTCTTTTCTCCCTCTAGTTGTGGAGTTTGTTCTCTCAGTCCTCAGATAGATTTCCTGGGTATTCAGAATGATTTGGTAGTTACCTACCTGTGTTCAAAGGAGGAGGAAAGCATAATGTCTTCCTCATCCTCTGCCATCTTAATTCCTCTTCCCAAGTCATTGATTCTACTAAAACTTCTTTAATGGTATCTTCAACAAAAGCTTGATTTTGATTGAAGGATGAAAGAAAAACTGTAAGAAACAAAAGGAATCAGTGAAATACAAACTCAAAATGCTTGCTATTTGTTTTGTTTTGTATTTTTTATGATTTATTATTAGGCTTTAGAATATATATATTTTTTAATGTAGACAATACATTCCCTGACTTGAAGGAACTTAAAATCAAACCCACAATCAGTCTCAGTGTTAGACAGATATCTTGCCCCTTTAGTTATACTAATGTTTCTGGAAATTCTGAATGATTGAAAACTAGTTATATATATGCTAAAGAGGAGTTTTGGGAGGATTCCATAACCTTTAAGTCACCATATTCCTAGTGCTTTAAAAACATCCCCTACTTGCTAGGGTGGTTTTTTACACAAAGGAAAATATCTAGTAACAAAAGGAGTGGCTGGTTTTGCATTTTTGCAAACTCTTTAATGTCTCTCTCAATTTAAGAGTTAGATTATCATTCCTGTTTTGCATTCAAGCTGTTTGCTGTATGATAAGTTTTTTTGGCTTAAGTTCTGAGTTTGCAACTCAATTACAAGATTAGTCTTCTTTGAGATAACTTTGGTATTTTGTTGTGTAGCAGAAATGCTTTAGGTATACTTGAATTTGTATCACACTACATATTAAACATATATCTTTAATTGTTGAAATTTCATAAAATTGACAATTTTTCCTGTTAAATACAGGACATTCATAAAATAATTTTTATTCATTTTTTTTCCTGTGGCTGTTTAAAGATAATGAATGTAATCACTATTCATACAGTTAGATGTCACTGCCTTGATGTCCTTTTGCATAATCTGCAAATGCCAACACAGGAAGAAGAAGAAGAAGAAGAAGAAGAAGAAGAAGAAGAAGAAGAAGAAGGAGGAGGAAAAGGAGAAGGAGAAGGAGAAGCAGAAAAAATTCACATCTTTGTATTATTATGAAAATAGTTTTGATGCTGAAGATCACCTGAACTTGCCAGGAAACCCCAATAGTCCCTGGTTCACACTTTGAAAAATTATTCTCTGGGACAATGTTTCTCAAATATGTGTAGAAAATCATCTGGTAAAGTTATTCAAATGAAGGGTCTGATTCATTATGTCTAGGATGGAGCCCATTATTTTGGGTCTTCAACAAGTTCCCAGATAACAGCATGTTACTAATCCCTTGACACTTTGAATATCAAAGCTCTGAGGTACCAATTATCAATTGCTTTTAATGCCACCCCTCCTAAAACTTCTTGGATTCAATGATCAAATAGTTTTACTTGTTTTATTTTGGTTCTTATACTGGTGGTAAATCTATTAATATAAACCAAATCATACAAAAACATATAACTCTATCAATAATTGTCAAAAGGATAAATAAATAAATAAATAAATTTATATTCTTCTTTGCTTTGTATTTTTTTAGGTGATTGACATGTCAAAATTGAAAAGACATATTTTGGTGAATATCTTATTCCTTTGGTCATGTTGTCTCTTTCAGTTTTCATACATCATGAATGATATTGAACAACCTAGGCAATCTGGCCTTACCTTTTCATGTTGCTAATTTATAAAGATCATTTTAATATATAGACTAGTGTAGGGCGCCTGGGTGGCTCAGTCGGTTAAGTGTCCGATTTCGGCTCAAGTCATGATCTCGCGGCCCGTGAGTTCAAGCCCCAATTGGGCTCTGTGTTGACAGCTCAGAGCCTGGAGCCTCTTTCAGATTCTCTGTCTCCCTGTCTCTCTGACCCTCCCTTCGTGCTCTGTCTCCCTCTGTCTCAAAAATAAATAAACGTTAAAAAAATTTAAACAAAATATATATAGACTAGTGTTCACTAGCTAAAAAATTAGAAATCAAGGAAGGGTTGGGACTGTCTCTTTAAATTCCTGTATGTATACAAAATGTGTATGGTTATATTTTAGTTATGTTAGCATTTCTCAAGATTCCATTATTTCTTTACAACTTTTGTGAAGCTGACCATAGTTTTCATTATTAACTCTAATTCTTTTAACTTTATAGTTTATTTAAATTGACTTGAGTCACATTTTTTAAACTTAAATTTATACTAAGTAATATCAATGAAAACACAGGTTTGAAGAATAATTAACATTTTTCTAACAAATATTTTTTCTTTAAAATGCATAACTGTTAACATACAAAATGTCCATGTATCTAATAAAAGTCATCCCTCACACCACCAATAGTATACATGGCAAGTTTTGGGAATATTGAAATAGTTATTTAAGATTATAATGAAAATTTTAAAGTAAAAAATAAAACAACATTATTTATTTTATAAGAATCACTGAACTAAGTTTGGATGTGGGCTTATTCTTCAAAGATTACGATTTTTTTTCTTGGTGATTAAGAGCACTCTCCACTCAAAGCATCTAGGATTATACCCATGTGATAATTTGTAAAATGAATTATTATTTATTATCAGTGGATGGAACCATTCAGTACTCCCTTGTCAAGTAAGAATAACATCAAACCTTCCTCAAGCCACAGCATGGAGAATTACCAGGTAGAGTATTATGGAAAGTGTTGTGATTACCAAAGTAGATTGCAATGAAACAAAGCCCACGACATGACATCTCTCATTTTAGTATACACTATTGCTACTCCAATAGCCAAGGAATTTCAGGATGAAATGCCATTTGCAGAAGAGCTCTCCTATCATTATCAATAAATAAATGAATGTATTTCTTGGTGGGAACCTAATTATCTCTCTTTATTCATTTGAAGTATTTGAGATATATTTGCTGATAATCAATTATGCTGCTCAAATGCAGTACTTTTTATCCACCTGAGTTTCAACAAGTGATTTTGTGTTTGTTTTCAAATGATAAGTAGTAGCTATTCAAAATATTTGTAAAGAGAAACTCTTCTTCTGTTTCATTCCTGTGAGGAGAAGTGGATATTCGTTTACCAGGCTAATGGAAGATGAGTGTGGAAAGTCTTCAAAGTCAATGCAACCAAATGGGTATTTAAGAAACATAAATGGTTTGATAAGCTTTGAGCTTATTCTATCTGTCTTTAGAGATGGGTGGTTATTGAAAACATTTCACTTCAATATTTTAAACATCCTTTTATGTTTTACAATGTGTATCATATCTATATAAACTATACAAAACAGAACACTTAGATAAAACTTTTTTTCCATTTAGTGCAACCTAATTTACTTTTTCCTTAGTCTCAAAAACAGAAAATTGTCATTTGAGTTACATTCCCTTTCAAACAATAGAAAATATTTATCTCCTTCAAAAATAGTGTAATATATATGTTACAGGAAGAAATTTAGTATATTTTAGTACTATAGTTTCTCTCAACACAAAAACACATCTATCAGTAATCATTATTTTGGAAAAGGGACAAGGGTACAATGCAGTGGGTTAGTTAATCAAATAACTTGGCTAATAGAAAGTTAATCTATTAGGCATAGCCAACTTGCCAGTTTTCAAAGCCATGGAATACAATGAAATACAATTAAGACAAAAACTATACTGAGAATAATTGACTATATCTTTGATGACTCAGAAGGCACTTCAGAATGGTCAGCGCTCCAGGGTCATTACTGTGAACATCAATTCTTATTGAAATGTATAAGAACCAGCTAATGAATGTTTCCAATTAATAAAAAGCTGGGAAGACAAAGAGCTAACTATACATAGGTGTCTAAAGAGTAGAGGTTTTTTTTGTTTTTGTTTTCTTTTTTTTTTTTCTGTAGTTCTTCCCATGCTGGACTTAAATGGGAAAACATTTTGTGAACAACTTAGTTATGTTGGGTAAAATAATATAATTACTGATTTATTTAAATAGATTTATTGAGAACTCAATATGTGTCAGCATCTATGGCTGGGAGAGAATGATAAAATCTTTGCACACATAGCTACCAATATATGCACATATAGCTAACAATAAGTAAAATTGTATAAGAATGACTGATTATGTTTTTGTTTGTTTAATCTGTTCTGGTCACAGTAATATTGAATTCAATTTATTTAGGAAAGGCCTGCCGGCATTTGGACTTTATGAAAACAGCAAAAAGTCTGTTGAGGTTGATGAAACTTTCCATCATTATAGTATCAAATATACTCTGTGTACCATATGATTAACTACAGTATGAATATGAAATCTAGACAGTGACATTTTGAGATGCACTTGCAGTCAATTCTTTGCCACTAAAGAACAGGAAGACTGTTTATCTGTGTGACTATAAAATGATATCTGTTCTGATACCTCCTGGATCAGCTTCTTCTACGTTCTGATCTTGTGGTTCCCACAATGTTTTTGTCTCACATTATGTGTGTTGTAACTGATCTCTTTCATATTTAGGGACCTTTATATAAATGTGTAGATTTTTAATCCTTACTTATGTGGTTCCTTCAAGTTTGTTTCAAGTATAGATTTTTTATTACTACTTCCTGAAGATTGTGTTCAACTCCAATAGCCCTTGCCAAATTTTAGTTTCCTCCTTTTCTTGCTAGCTATAGGGGTGTTTCATTGTTTTTGGTGGGGTGGTTCTGGGGCTTTTTGACTAAATTCTATAATGTCTGAGTTTACTATATTTTTGTTCTTTTTCATACTTCCAAAATACAGGCTCCAGGGATTTTTTAAATATGTTTTGCCCCTTTTTGTGGTAGGAAGTAAACTTAAAATCGGTTCTAAACTTAAAAATGTCCTTCATTGATTAGAGGCAAGATTTATCATCAAGAGTTTATCTAAGATACTCCATGGTATTTCTGTCTTAACCTTCATTTTGTTTGGCCAAGTAGCCTGTGGGTGCCTTAAAGTAGCCCTTTCATGCAAGTTCATACCCTGGATAACAGCCTATAAAATCACAAGCAAATTTAAGCTCCTGGCATGACTTTCCCAACAGCCCTGGTGATCGAGTCTCCCTGCCTCCCAAGGTGGCCCCCTTCTGGTCCCCTTAATAAGACCTTGGAGCTTATAAAACTCTGCTCTTTTGGTTTAAATGAACCAATCTGACCTTAGCCTGGGAACTCCAAAGCACTCCAGCCATTGATCATAATACAGGGATCTTCCCCACCTTCTGCCTCTTACATTCTGCCTTGATCTCTTCTTGTGGCTCTTTGAGACATGCCATGTATGCCCTCCAGGACCTGTGAGGAGTAAACTTCTATATTTTAATTTCTATAGTGATCTTTTATTGAAGTGAACTCACCATCTGGCACTCTGTGTTCCATTTAACAAATATTAATTCAATAAAGACATGACAGTTTCTTTGGCACATAATCAAATATTAATTTGTAGCTCAGAATATTCCTGTGTCACACTGAATTTATAAAAACAGTCCCTGTTCCCATGAAGAAATGAGATTTATATCACATATTAAAGATATCTGCTTTGGATATCTAGATCTAGATGTGAAACTTATTTTTACTTATCAAGCAAGATGTTAACAGGAAGTTTTTTCAGTTTCTTCATTGTGAAAATATGAATAATACCAACATTGTTACATAGGTTAATTTGATTCATCTTGGAAGCAGTGAAGGTAGAAAAGTGTGGGATCAATGTATTTTATGGACTGACTTATAAGTTATGATGTGGTAGTTAATTTAGAACTGATCAAGACAAATAATCATGGAAAGTCAAATATATGGAGATTATTCTCCTGGGCCACAAATCTACCAGGATAGGCAAGTCCAGGATATCATGAAACAACTTGCTCATTACCAAGTGCTGAGGGATGGGGGGATTCCTGGGTGGTTAGGTCAGTTAAGCATCCATCTCTTGGCTTTGGCTCTGGTCATGATCTCATGGATCATGAGATGAATCTCTTCATCAGGCTCTGTGCTTACAGTGCAGATCCTGCTTGGGATTCTCTCTATATCCCTCTATCTGCCCCTTTTTCTCTCTTTCTCATTCTCTCTCTCAAAATAGGTAAACATTTAAGAAAAAATAAGTGTTGACAAATTGCACAAGTCAAATGATATCATAGTGAGGGATATACTATAAAAGTTAAGAAGTCATATTCTGAAATCAGATTTTATTTGAATTCTAAAACTGCCACTTATTGTGGGACCTTTACCTAACTCTCTGTAAAAAAGAGAAAATAATGCATTCCACATAGGATTGTTTAAGGGATTCAATTAGCTAATATAGTGAAGTTACTTGGCAGAGTGTCAAACGTTTAGTCATTACCCAATAAATAATAGATATATTATTCTTACCAGTCAACAAGGAATAAGAACTAAAATTATAATAAAAGCTTGCTATTTTGCTTTTGCTACAAGCTGAAGGCATAGGTACCAGGACAAGAACAATGGGAAATGGCAGCCTACAACAGGAGAGGGTAGCAGGACCCCAAAATTATTCTGTTCCCATTATCTGCTGAACTTTTATAGAAATAAATAAGGTATGTATGTATATAATCATGTATATGTGTATTTATGTATATATCACTTTTTTCATTCATTAATTTGTTCTTTTATTCATTCAGCAAATATTTATTAAGCATATTCTATGTGCAAGTACTATGCTTTGCACAAACACCTAGCCTGTAGCAGATACAAGAGAGGTAGTATGTATCCCTACTATCATGGAATTTATAGTCTAGAGAGGGAAAATATTAGAGCTTGAAAGGACCTTAAAGTATTTGTCTAGTTCAATATTTTCCAAACTATACTTTGCAAAATGCTAGTGTGTCATTAGATGTCAATATCTGATAAAGTGTTTTAATAATCACATTGAGAAATTCTGTATGTTATATTAACTTACTTAGAGATTCTGTATATTTTATTAACTTATTTAGAGATCCATTAAGGTATGTTAGTACATTAAATACCGAGAAATCCTGCAGTAAACAATTCTTTATTTTAGCATTTCCAAAATGTATTTGACACCAGAAGCCTTTTTCTTATGCAAAATTTGTTAATATCACAGGGGATATAATAGATTAACAAAACACAATTTGAGAAACTCTGGTCTAATCCAGCCCTCTTACATTGCAGTTGAAATAACTAAAGATCAGAAAACACAACTAACTTGTTCAATAAGGTTCTCATTAGATGAGTAGGGGATTAAAAGCTTATTCCAGTGCTTTTTCCATCTCACAATAAAGCTTCCAAGAAATGGAATTCTCTTTGCTCTACTCTCTTAAAGAGATTGTGGGAAGAGATTGTGAAATGTTTTTATTTTGTAAATGTCTAAACAACAATTTTAAATGATTCAGAGGATAAATATTGTGATCCACTTACGATTTTTCTTAAAAGCCCAAAATGTGTCAATCATTGTGCATTGAAATTTTATACATTAGTGGGGCACCTGGGTGGCTCAGTAGGTTAAGCCTCCAACTTCATCTCAGGTAATGATCTCGCGGTTTGTGGGTTTGAGCCCCACGTTGGACTCTGTGCTGATAGCTCAGAGCCTGGACCCTGTTTTGGATTCTGTGCCTCCCTCTCTCTCTGCCCCTCCCCCTCTCATTCTCTCTCTCTCTCTCTCTCTCTCTCTCAAAAATAAACATTAAATGTTTTAAAACATAATAAATTTTATGTATTGTAATTTGAACTATAGAATACTTTTTATAAGAATATGATTATAAGTCTCATAATAGTTTGATCTATAACTCCATGCTAATTTACCAATATGGATATTCTGGCTATCTTAAAATCTGGGATTTTAACCAAACAAAAGAGACTTTGTTTTATGTTTTTGAGAAGAAATCCTTCCTGTGTATTGGCATGTTTGATTTCTTGTTGAGGACTTAGCAAAAGCCATCATCTCTCACAGCACTCCCCCAAGTACGAGTTGTCAATAGAACGATGTTGTTTTGTTTGCTTTGTTTTGTTTTTGTTCTGTTCTTTTATAAGTGGAGATAAAAAGGAAAAAAGAAATAGCAATTATTAGGTTCAGAGGTGCACAATTGAGCAATTCCCCATTCTTTGTTTTTCTGACCTCTTACTACAAATACTAGATACAGATAAATATACTTTGATTATCTTCTTTTTAATAAATACAGAAAATAAACATAGAAAATAAATTTGGGTGGGGATATAAAATACTTCAGAAATAAAGGCAACAGAAGCAAACTCTTAGTGTTCTTTGAAAAGTAGTTTTAACAAAGTAAGCAAGAATCATTTTCTCTGGTTGAGTGTTGATTCCCCAGTGTGCTCTCAGTAAGTAATTAGAATGGCCCACTGAATGTCAGCATCAGCTTGTTTATTCTCATTATTTTTATCATTTTAAAAACCCTCTAGGTGATGAGACATGCAGTATAGAACATAATTACCATTATTAGCATACTAATTGGACACAAAAATAGGCCAACTACAAGGTAGCCAACTGAATAATTTCACATTAATCAAACACCATAATGAATAAGCCTATTGTTAAATTGACAGCTTCTATAATTGGCAATATTTTGCATCAAAATATCAGAATTTCCTAGTAATGTCTCTCCAGTGTCAGATAATTTTGTAATTTCCCATGTTTACAACTTTAAATATATGCACCTAGCTAAGGTTCAAAAAAAAAATCATGATGAGAATATCAGGCTTTTTAACAAATGGCCTGTCTAAAGAGAAGCTTGTTGGTCTTCAGCAAGAGATGTTAATGATAACCAAACAAAAAAAGTTAGTAATTTAGTCACGTGTTGCTATATATTGTGTCTTATTTCTAAATACTTCTTCTGGCACGCCCAAAAGACAATTGACCACATTGGTAGTCTCTTGGGGGAAATTCTACTTTATAAAAGTACTACCTGGCACTGATCCCCTACTTAACGATGTAACATTTTTTAAGGTATTGGCCATTACAAATTTTAACCATTCCATATCAGCAGTATTACCTCTTTATTGTAGGTAAATTGAACAAATCTAGCTTCAGTAGAAAAGAATCATTATGAAATCTCAATATATAGGAGATACACTTCTTCTGACATCCTGTGATACCACTTTTATTAGATTATTTGCCTATTAAAAATTACTAATGATCACCAGCTGCTCTCAGGATTCAACTCTGAGTTGAGCACTGTTGAAGGTTTTATACAATCTGACCTCGGCAGGTCTTTTTTACTGAACGCCAAAATAAACTGTTCCAGCCAGCCAATCTCCTTTATGCCAACAATTCATACTATAATTCTCTTATGCATACTTTTTTACTCATTTTACCCTCCTGGATTACCTGTCTTTTACTTTTATAGGTATGCAAAACCCCCTTCTCCTCAAATGTTAACTCAAGTCCTTCCTCCATGAAGTTTTTTGAGACTACTGCATCCTAGAGTTAGTTTTACTCTTGCTAGCTTTTTGTTTAATAGTTATTTTGTATATATTTGTTTTTCCAGTAAACACTGAGGACCTATTAAATGCCAGTTATACCATTTTGCAACAAAAAGACAAAGATGACTTTGACATGATTCTCCCTTGAAGTTTCACAGGTGTGGTCCTATCATGTGTCTATTAAAAGTTTTTGAGAATAAAAACCCTGTGTTATATTCTTGTTGTACCACTAATTAGTAAACACATAGTATGTAATCTAGAA
This sequence comes from Panthera tigris, assembly GCF_018350195.1. Lineage (NCBI taxonomy): Eukaryota > Metazoa > Chordata > Mammalia > Carnivora > Felidae > Panthera > Panthera tigris. The sequence continues at coordinate 67,702,886 of NC_056677.1, read as the reverse complement.
AAAAATAATGAAATAAATTTCTTCATTACCTTTCCTTTCCTATTAGGTTTCTGAAGCTACATGTCATTCTCATCTAAAGCTTCCAGTAATTACTTCAGCTTCATTTTATTTTCTCTATTATTGTTCCATTTTCTAGTAATATTTACACTGGTTATTGCTAGAATGAGTTGAATAATGAACTGGGAAATCTGTTCCTATATTGGCTTCTACATCTGGACCTGCCACTGAAATTGATTTCATCCCTTCATTTATCTGCACCTTAGTTTTCTTATCTATAAAATTAAGGGGACTACATTAATAATTCATATAAGTAAGTGGACTTCAGAATCATGTGATTACCATTTTTCAATACACAACCAAGAATTGGGTTAGGTCAGTGGTCTCCAATTGTAGTTGCATATCAGAATTGTGGGAAGGTTTTAGAAACTACTGTTAACTCTTTCTTTGAAACCAGTTTATTCAATTTCTGGGAGTGTACATTGGATATCAGAATCCTCTAAAAGGCTACCCCAGGTAAATTTAATATGTAGCCATAGTTGAGAACAGCTGGATTTTCCAACTCTGATTTTTTGATTTTGTATTTTAAAAATATTAAGGTCATTGAGAAAGACTTGACCAAGCCCACAAAAGTGAGTTTTAGGAAACTATGTTTATATGTAAAACAAGATATTCTTACTAATCTATTTTAGGATTTAGTGAAAATCTACAATAATTTTGAAAGGAGGCAATCAGCGTCAGTTCTATGTATCATCAACTTGAATCAGAATAGCTGTTTTCTAAGCTAATACATACTCTGTATTAGTTATAGGTTTAAATATAGATTGAATATGAAATTATGACTCATGAAGGTGAAAAGAAAGAGGAATAAGCAAAACTCTCTTTCTTGGCAAAGAGCATCAGACTTTTGCAACATTTTACTCTTGTGGTTTCCTTTTTGACAACTATTTGTGCTGTATCAACATAGAGTCCTCAGAAAATACTTTGCCTGACCACAGGTCTGAAGCTAGTGTAGTTTAACTTGTGAACTTCAGGAGAGAGAACTGTGGAATATATCCCATAGCTGGCCATGTGAAGTGTATTAATTATGATACTGCCTCGTCTGATGTAAGAGATCTAAAATCAAAATAGTTGCTTAGAAAGAAAATTGTTTTTATTTCATACAAAATCTGGGTTGGTAATCTAGGGTTAATATGGCAATTCCACAATTATTAGGGGTCCTTCTACATTGTTTCACCACAATCCTCAAAAGACAGCTTCTATCTTTTGATCTAAATGGCTGATTCAGGAGTGCCTGGCTGGCTCAATCAGTAAAGCATGTGACTTTTGGTTTCAGGGTTGCAATTTTTATCCCTGTATTGGAGTAGATATTACCTAAAAATAAAATCTTAAACAAAATAAAATGGCTGCCTCAGCTCCCACCATCATGTTCTCATTCCATCTAGCAGAAAGGAGAAAAGGCAAAAGGAGAGGGAATACTTTTTTAAGGGAAAAATTCTAGATATTGTAAACATCACGTTTATCACATTGCATTAGCCAGTACTTAGCCATATGTTTACATTTTGCTGCGAGATTTATAAATGTCATCTTCAGCTGAGTAGCAATGTGCTTGACTAAAAATTTTATTTGTATATACAAAGAAGCTACATGTTTGGGGAAAATTGGAGTTTCTGCTACAAACAAGATGCTATAATAACCTGCCAAATTTCCTTTCTTTACCAAGGTCCATCAGTGTCCATAACTGAGGATAAATTACCTGTTTCTTCCCTTCCTCAATTGTGCTTTCAATTCTCCACATACACATTAATATCATGGCAGAATCAACTCCACTGCACTCTCTAAAACTAATATTTAATCAAGATTTAAAGAGCAGTAGACATTAATCTTTTTTTTTTGCTACTTACTGAAATATATTCTTTTTGAAGGCAATCCAGTATTGTTGTATAGTTTCAATAGTACTATAGGAAAACAGTATGAAGATTACTCAAAATATTAAAAATAAAACTACCTTACAACCTAGCAATTTCATTAATTGGTATTTATCCAAAGGATACAAAAATGCTTATATGAAGAAACACATGCACCCTGATGTTTATAGCAGTGGTGTCAACAATAGCCAAATTATGGAAAGAGCCCAAATGCCCATAGACTGATGAATGAATAAAGATGATTTAATGTGTATGTGTACATATATATACATGTGTGTGTATACATATATATATGTGTTTGTGTGTGTGCGTGTGTACATATATATATACACATATGTACACACACACAATGGAATACTACTTGGTGAGAAAAAAGAATGGGAAGGGAAAATAAGATAAAAACAGAAAGGGAGGCAAACCATAAGAGACTCTTAGATACAGAGAACAAACTGAGGGTTGCTTGAGAGGTGCTGGGTGGGGGGATTGGCTAAATAGATGGTGGGCATTAAGGAGGGCTTTTGTTGTGATGAGCACTGGGTGTTATATGTAAGTGATGAATCACTAAATTCTACTCCTGAAACCATTATTACACTATATGTTAACTAATTTCTATTTAAATTTAAAAAAAAGGAATGGGAGGAGAGCACTTGTTGGGATGAGCACTGGGTGTTGTATGGAAACCAATTTGACAATAAATTATATTAAAAAAAAACAGGAATGAAATCTTGCCATTTGCAACAACATGGATGGAACTAGAGTGTATTATGCTAAGTGAAATAAGTCAGTCATTGAAAGACAAATATCATATGATTTCACTCACATGTGGAATTTAAGAAACAAAACAGATGAACATAGGGAAAGGGAAACAAAAATGATAGCAACAAAGAGGGAGGCAAACCATAAGAGACTTAAATACAGAGAACAAAACTGAAGTTTGCTAGAGGGAAGGTGTTTGTGGGACAGGCTAAATGGGTGATGGTCATTAAAAAGGGCACTTGTTGGGATAAATACTGGGTGTTATATGTAAAGGATGAATCAGTGGGTTCTACTACTAAAACTAGTACTAACTAGCTTAAATTTAAATAAATTTATTTTTAAAAATAGCACTATTGAAAATATAAGTCTGAATAATTTGCCTTTCCTGACCTTTGGCTATTTAAAGCATGAACACATGACTTAGGATAAATCAGATTCTCCCACTTCGGACTCTGAGTCTAAAGCAAGTGAATAAGGAAAGGATTAGTTTAGATTTTATCCCACAAATGTCAGGGTAACTTGCATGCCAGAGTAGAATCCAGGATTTGGTTATGACTATAGTAATAATGTTACCCTAAACCAGGGGTGACTTTAGCTATGTTTTTTATTTGTTTTTCTTGGCTTTTACTCTTTGTTTCTACCACTACATTTGTAATGGGAAGTTACTGTTTACTGGATGCAGAGTTTCAGTTTTGCAAGATAAAAATAATTCTCAAGATTATTGGTGGTGATGGTGTCACAACAATGTGAATGTACTCAATGTACCACATTGTATATTTTTAAAAAGGTTAATATGGTAAATGTTATTTTAAAATGTATGTTTTACCACAGTTGAAAACATGATAAACAAATTAAGAGATTTGCAAACAAAAATTCAGTTTGTGACAAGTAGATCACCTCTGAAAAAAAAAATATGAAGACAGCCCATCATGTTGAAATGAGAAGATACCGAGCATTAACTGGAAGCTGCACAAAGAAATAAAAGTCTCCCCTAAAAGTAACTACATAGATAAACATGAAATACATTATTACTATATTTTTGGTTCAAAACTCCACTTTTTATTTCTTACACAGACTATAAAAGACAAATACATAAAAGTAATGATAAATCTATGTTATCGGATACACAGCATATAAGAACAGAATGTGTTTGTAAAGAAAAGTATATATAATAAGGGTCAGAGATGATTAGGAGCAAGACACTCTCAGCATGAATTGCCCAGAGACTGCAGCAATCTGACCCCACTTCAGCTTTAGCTAAACTTCCAATATGCTCACTGTGTGGAGAGCCTGAAGACCCCCCAGCTCACACCAGTCACAGCTCCATCCAGGCAGCAAACATGACCAAGCACACACAGTCTACATAGAAGATGGCCATACACAAGACTATTTCTTCAAGTTTAGAAATAGCTATTCCATCTATTCCATAGAAAAAATACAGAAATTCAAAAAAAGGGGAGATACAGAGAAATTTGCTCCAAAAGAAAGAACAAGACAAATCCCCAGAAAAAGAGCTAAAAAATGGAGATAAGCAAGATGCCTGATAAAAAATTAAAGTAATGATCATAAAGATGCTTACTGAGCCTGACAGAAGAGTGGAAAAATTCAGTGAGACATTCAATAAAGAAATAAACATATAACAAAGAACCAAATGGATTTGAAGAATAAAATAACTGAAATAATAAATACAGTAGAGGAAATCAACAGTGGATTAGTGGTGCAGAACAATGTATCAGTGATCTGGAAGACAGGGTAATACAAGCACCCGAGGTGAATAGAAGAAGGAGAACATTATTTTAAAAATGAGATAAGTGACAGGATGTCTTGGACATCAAATGAAAAAAAACATTTGCCTTATAGAAGTTCCAGGGAAGAAGAGAAAGAGAAAGGGGCAGAAAACTTAAAGAAACAATAGCTGAAACATTCCCTAAGGAAGGAAATAGACAACTAGGTTCAGGAATCATCAAGGGTTCCAAACAAGATGAACCACCAAATTTCCACACCAGGATATATAATAATTAAAACGTCAAAGTTTAAAGATAAAGAGAGATTTTTTTTATTTTAGAGAGAGAAAAAGTGTGCATGTGAGTGGTGAAGAGGGAAAGAGAGAGAGAGAGAGAGAGAGAGAGCATTTTAAACAGGCATCAGTGCAGAGTCCAATGCAGGATTGATATCATGACCCTGGGATCATGAACTGAGCCAAGATCAAGGCTCAACTGACTGAGCCACCCAGGTGCCTGTAAAGAGAGAATTTTGAAAGCAGAAAGCGAGAAGCAAAAAGTTATGTATGTTGGAAAACTTATAAGGCTGTCAGCTGATTTTTTATCAGAAATTTGTGGGCGAGAAGGGAGTGTCATGATATTCAAAGTGCTGAAAAGGAAAAAAAAGAGGCTATAACCAAGAATACACTCCCAGAAATCCGATATGAAGGAGAGATGAAGACTTACCTAGACAAGAGTTAATGGAGTTTACCACCACTACAGCAGCCTTACAAGAAATGTTAAAGTGACTTCACTAAATGGGAAAAAAAATCACCATAAGTAGACATAAGAAAATTATAAATACAAATGTAAAATATGAAAATATATACATAAAATGTGGAGGAAGGAGAAAAAGAGAAATATCTTTTTTAGAATGTGCTTGAATTTAAATAACAATCAACTTACTATAGAGTACTATATCCTTCGGATATTACATATGAACTTCATGGGAAACACAAACCCCAAAATTATAATAAACAAAAAGAAAAAAAAAGAAATCAAAGGATAACACTACAGAAATTCATCAATCACAAAGAAAGACAGCAAAAGAAGAAGAAAGAGAGAACTACAAAACCAACTAAAAAACAAATAACAAATGGCAATAAGTACATACCTATCAATAATTATTTTAAGTGTAAATGGAATAAATGCTCCAATCAAAAGACACAGAGTGGCAAATGGGTGGAAAAACAAACCCCTCCTATATACTATCTACAAGAGACCCATCTCAAGACATACAGACTGAAAGTGAAGGAATGAAAAAAAATTATCATGCAAAATAAAGTGAATAAAAAAGCCAGCATAGCTATCCTTATATCAGAGAAAATAGACATTTAAGCAGCCTGCAGCAAGAGACAAAGAAGGACATTACATAATGATACAGAGATCAATCCAACAAGAAAAAATAACAGTTGTAGATATCCATCCAATACTACAGCACCTAAGCAGACAAATAAAATGCTAATGAACAAAAAGAGAGAATTTGATTGTAATATGATAATACTAAACGACTTGCCCCAATTACATCAATGGATAAATCATGCAGGCAGAAAATCAATAAGAAAACAGTGTCTTCATATGACACATTAGACTAGACAAACATAACAGATATATATAAAACATCCCATCTAAAAACAACAGAATGCACATTCAAGTGCAGATGGAATATTATTGAGGATAGATCACATGTTATGCCACAAAACAAGTGTCACTAAATTTAAGGAGATTGAAATCATACCATGAATCTTTACTGACCAAAACAATATGAAACTAGAAATCAATCACAAGGAAAAAAAAGCTGGCATAAAACAAACCTGGAGGTTAAACATAATAATGCTAAACAACCAATGGATCAAAAAGAAATTAAAGAAGAAATTGAAATATACATGGAGACAAGTGAAAATGAAAACACAACAGTCTAAGATCTTTTGGATGCAGTGAAAGCAGCACTAAGTGGGAAATTTAAATCAATACAGAAACACCTCAAAAAAAAGCTAAAATAATCCAAATTTACATGAAAAGGAATAGAAAAAGAAAAAAAAACAAAGTTTAAGGTGAGTAGAAGAAAATACTAAAGATCAAAGAAGAAATAAATAACATAGATACTAAAAAATTGAAAAATAAAAACGACGAAACCAAGAGTTAGCTCTTTGAAAAGAGGAACAAAATTGATAACCACTTAACCAGACTCATCAAGAAAAAAAAGATAAAATAAGTAAATAAAGGAAATCAGAATTTAAGAGGAAAAGTAACAACTGACAATACAGAAATAAAAAAGAGAATGCTATAAAAATTATATGCCTCATGATCATGGTGAATAATTCTTTTTATATTCTGGTAAATTTGATTTGCTAGTACCTTATTGAGAATTTTTGCGTCCATATTCATCAGGGATATTAGCCTGTGGTTCTCTTTTTTTTGCTGACTCTCTGTCTGGTTTGGGAACCAAAGTAATGCTGGCTTCATAGAATGAGTCTGGGAGTTTTCCTTCCATTTTTATTTTTTGGAACAGCTTGAAAAGGATAGGTATCAACTCTGCTTTAAATGTCTGGTAGAATTCCCCAGGGAACCCATCTGATCCAGGACTCATATTTTCGGGAGATTTTTGATGACTGATTCAATTTCTTCCGTAGTTATGGGTCTGTTCAAATTTTCTATTTCTTCCCGTTTGAGTTTTGGTAGTGTGTGGGTGTTTAAGAATGTGTTCATTTCTTCCAGGTTGTCTAGTTTGTTGGCATATAATTTTTAACAGTATTCCCTGATAATTTCTTGTACTTCTGAGGGAGCGTTTGTAATAAATCCATTTTCCTTCATGATTTTATCTATTTGGGTCATCTCGCTTTTCTTTTTGAGAAGCCAGGCTAGAGGTTTATCAATTTCGCTTATTTTTTCAAAAAACAACTCTTGGTTTCATTTATCTGTTCCGTTGTTTTTTTTTTTTTTATTCTGTATTGTCTATTTCTGCTCTGATACTTATTATTTCTCTTATTCTGCTAGGTTTGGGTTGTCTTTGCTGTTCTGCTTCTAGTTTCTTTAGATGTGCTGTTAAATTTGTATTTGGGATTTTTCTTGTTTCTTGAGATAGGCCTGGATTGCAATGTATTTTTCTCTTAGGACTGCCTTTGCTGCATCCCAAAGGGTTTAGATTGTTGCATTTTCATTTTCATTTGTTTCCATATATCTTTTGTTTCTTCTCTAATTGCCTAGTTGACCTATTTGTTCTTTAGTAGGATGTTCTTTAGCCTCCAAGCTTTTGGAGGTTTTCAATACTTTTTCCTATGGTTCATTTCAAGTTTTATAACATTGTTAACTGAAAGTGTGCATGGTATGATCTCAATTCTTTTATACTTATGAAAGGCTGTTTTGTGACGCAGTGTGTGATTTATCTTGGATATTGTCCCATGTGCACTTGAGAAGAAAGTATATTCTGCTGCTGTGCGATGTAGAGTTCTAAATACATCTGTCAAGTCAATCTGGTCGAATGTATCATTCAGGGTCATTGTTGCTGGGCTGCAGGGCTAGTTCAATATTCGCAAATCAATCAATGTGATACATAACATTAGTAAAAGAAAAGATAAGAACCATACGGTCCTGTCAATAGATGCAAAAAAAGCATTTGAAAAAAACACAGCATCATTTCTTGATTAAAACCCTCAAGAAACGTGGGATAGAAGGAACGTACTTAATCATCACAGAAGCCATTTATGAAAAGCCCACAGATAATATGATCCTCAATGGGGAAAATCTGAGAGCTTTCCCCCTGAGGTAAGGAACATGGCAGGGATTTCCACTCTCACCACTGTTTTTTAACATAGTCTTGGAAGTTCTAGCATCAGCAATCAGACAACAAAATGAAATCAAAGGCATCAAAATTGGCAAAGATTAAGTCAAACTTTCAGTTTTCACAGACGACATGATACTTTACATGGAAAAGCTGACACATTCCATCAAAAGGCTGCTAGAACTGATACATGAATTCAGCAAAGTTGCAGGGTACAAAATTAATGGACGGAAATCATTTGCATTTTTATACACCAATGATGAAGCAATACAAAGAGAAATAAAGAAACTGATCACCTTCACAATTGCACCAAGAACCATAAAATATCTAGGTATAAACTTAAGGAAATATGTAAAACGATCCGTATGTTGAAAACTATGGAATGCTTATGAAGGAAATTGAAGAAGATACAAAGAATTGGCAAAACATTCCATGCTCATGGATTGGAAGAATAAATATTGTTAAAATATCAGTACTACCCAAAGCAATCTACACATTCAATGCAATACCAATTAAAATTGCACCAGCATTCTCCTAAAAGCTAGAACAAACATCCTTAAAATTTGTATGGAACCGCAAAATACCCTGAATATCCAAAGTGATATTGAAGAAGAAAACCAAAGCAGGAGGCATCACAATCCCAGAATTTAGCCTGTAATCATCAAGACAGCATGATATTGGCACAAAAACAGACACATAGACCAATGGAATAGAATAGAGACTCCAGAATTGGACCACAAATGTATGGCCAACTAATCTTCGACAAAGGAGGAAAGAGTATCCAATGGAACAAAGACACTCTTTTTAACCAATGGTGCTCAGAAAACTGGACAGCAACATGCAGACAAATGAAACTAAACCTCTTTCTTACACTATACCCAAAAATAAACTCAAAATGGATGTAGTACCTGAATGTGAGACAGGAAAACATCAAAACCCTAGAGGAGAAAGCAGGAAAAAAACCTCTTTGGCCACAGCCACAGCAATTTCTTACTCGACACATCTCCAAAGGCAAGGGAATTAAAAGCAAAAATGAACTATTGGGACCTCATCAAGATAGAAAGCTTGTGCACTGCAACGGAAAAAATTAACAAAACTAAAAGGCAACTGACAGAATGGGAAAAGATATTTGCAAATAACTTATCGGATAAAACGCTAGTATCTAAAATCTATAAGGAACTTACCGAATTCCACACCTGAAAAACAAATAACCCAGTGAAGAAATGGACAGAAGAAATGACCAGACACTTTCCCATAGAAGACATCCAGATGGCCAACATACACATGAAAACATGTTCAATGTCACTCATCACCAGGGAAATACAAATCAAAACCACACTGATTTACCACCTCACACCAGTCAGAGTGGCTAAAATGAACAAATCAGGAGACTACAGATTCTGGTGAGGATGTCAAGAAAAAGGAACCCTCTTGCCCTGCTGGTGGGAATGCAAACTGGTTCTGCCATTCTGGAAAACAGTGTGGAGTTTCCTCAGAAAATTAAAATTAGAACTACTCTATGACCCAGCAATAACACTACTAGGAATCTACCCAAGGTATACAGGACTGTTGATGCATATGGAACATGTACCCCCAATATTTATAGAAATACTTTCAACAATAGCCAAATTATGGAAAAAGCCTAAATATCCATCAACTTACGAATGGATAAAGAGGATGTGGTTTATATATACAATGGGATACTACTTGACAATGAGTAAGAATGAAATCTGGCCATTTGCAGCAACGTGGATGGAAATGGAGGGTATTATGCTAAGTGAAATAAGTCAGGCAGAGAAAGACAGATACAATATATTTTCACTCATATGTGGATCTTGAGAAACTTAAGAGAAGACCATGGTGGAGGGGAAGGGGGAAAAAATTAAAGAGAGGGAGGGAAACAAACCATAAGAGACTCTTAAAGACTGAGAACAAACTGAGGGTTGTTGGGGGCACAAGAGAGGGCAAAGTGGGTGTTTGGCATGGAGGAGGGCACTTGTTGGGAGAGCACTGGGTGTTGTATGGAAATGAGTTTGGCAATAAATTATATTTAAAAAAAATTATATGCCAACAAATTGGGGAGCTTAGAAGAAATGTATAAATTCCTAGACATACACAATCTCCCAAACTGTAGTAAGAAGAAATAGAAAATTTGAACAGACTGATCACTATTAAGAAAATGTAATCAGTAATCAAAAAAATACCAAAAAATAAAACTCTAAAACCAGATGATATCATGGATGATTACTACTAAGCAGTTAAGAGTTAATAATCTGAGAACTATGAGCCGAGGAAGATGGCGGCGTAGGAGGACGCTGAGCTCACCGCGTCCTACAGATAACTTAGATTCCACCCACACCTGCCTAAATAACCCAGAAAATCTCCAGAAGACTAGAAGAATGGATTCTGCAGAGGCAAGCTTAGATGAGAGGTCCACTGAAGAGGGTAGGAAGGGCGGAGAGGCGGTGCTCACTACACGGACTGGGGGGAGGGAGCCTGGGCAGAGGGGCGGCCCGCCGGCAAAGCAGAGTCCCCGAGTCTGGCTGGCAAAAGCAGAGGGGCCGGACAGAGTGTGTTCTGACAGCAAGCTGGACTTAACATCTGGAAGGTTAAAAGTTAACAGCTCTGCTCCGAGAACGGGAGGGCTGGAGGACAACGAGAGGGAGAGTTGTTGAGCCCCAGAAACAGAGCTCAGCTTGGCGGGGAACAAAGGTGCTCACCAATGCCATCTCCCTCGCCCAGCCCCCAGCCAAAATCCCAAAGGGAACCAGTTCCTGCCGGGTAACGTGCTTGCACATCGCAAACACCCAAACTTGTGCTTCTGCGGATCCATCCCTCAGGCTGGTCTGACTCCCTCCTAGTGCCGCAGGGCCCCTCCTGAAGCGGATCTCCAAAGGAAAAGCGAGCTGAGCCTGGCCCTCCTGCCCCTGTGCACCTTGCTGATCAACCTCAGCTAATATGCCAGATCTCCAGCACCACAAGCCTGACAGTGTGCAAGTAGCCCAGAAGGGCCATGCCACCACACAGTGAATCCCGCCCCTAGGAGAGGGAAAGAGAAGGCACACACCAGTCTGACTGTGGCCCCAGCGGTGGGCTGGGGGCTGACATCAGGTCTGACTGCTGCCCATCCACCAACACAAGTTATTTAAGAAAGCACAGGGGAAGTGCCCCGCAGTCCCACACACTCCAGGGACTATCCAAAATGACAAAAGGGAAGAATGTCCCTCAAAAAAAAGTCCCAGAAATAATGACAGCTAATGAACTGATCAAAAACGATTTAAACAATATAACAGAAAGTGAATTTAGAATAATAGTCATAAAATTAATCGCTGGGCTTGAAAACAGTATAAAGGACAGCAGAGAATCTCTTGCTACAGAGATCAAGGGACTAAGGAACAGCCAGGAGGAGATAAAAAATGCTATTAATGATCTGCAAAATAAAATGGAGACAACCACAGCTCGGATTGAAGAGGCAGAGGAGAGAATAGGTGAACTAGAAGATAAAATTATGGAAAAAGAAGAAGCTGAGAAAAAGAGAGATAAAAAAATCCAGAGGTATGAGGGGAAAATTAGAAAAATAAGTGATGCACTAAAGATAAATAATCTACGCATAATTGGTATTCCAGAGGACGAAGACAGAGGGAAAGGTGATGAAGGTGTACTTGAAGAAATCATAGCTGAGAACTTCCCGGATCTGGGGAAGGAAAAAAGCATTGAAATCCAAGAAGCACAGAGAACTCCCTTCAGACGTAACTTGAATCGATCTTCTGCACGACATATCATAGTGAAACTGGCAAACTACAAGGATAAAGATAAAATTCTGAAAGCAGCTAGGGATCAACGTGCTCTAACATAAAAAAGGAGACCTATAAGACTCGTGACTGATATCTCTACTGAAACGTGGCAGGCCAGAAAGTCATGGCAGGAGATCTTCAATGTGATGAACAGAAAAAATATGCAGTTGAGAATCCTTTATCCAGCAAATCTGCCATTTAGAATAGAAGGAGAGATAAAGGTCTTCCCAAAAAAACAAAAACTGAAGGAATTCATCACCACTAAACCAGCCCTACAAGTGATCCTAAGGGGGATCCTGTGAGACAAAGTACCAGAGACATCGCTACAAGCATGAAACCTAAGGACATCACAATGACTCTAAACCCATATCTTTCTGTAATAACACTGAATGTAAATGGACTAAATGCGCCAAACAAATGACATAGGGTATCAGAATGGATAAAAAAAAACAAGACCCATCTATTTCCTGTCTACAAGAGACTCATTTTTGACCTGAGGGCACCTTCAGATTGAGAGTGAGGGGATGGAGAACTATTTATCATGCCACTGGAAGTCAAAAGAAAGCTGGAGTAGCCATACTTATATCAGACAAACTAGACTTTAAACTAAAGGCTGTAACAAGAGATGAAGAAGGGCATTGTATAATAATCACAGGGTCTATCCACCAGGAAGAGCTAAAAATTATAAATGTCTATGCACTGAATACAGGAGCCCCCAGATATATAAAACAATTGCTCACAAACATAAGCAACCTTATTGATAAGAATGTGGTAATTACAGGGGACTTTAACACTCCACTTACAGAAATGGATAGATCATCTAGACACACGGTCAAGAAAGAAACAAGGGCCCTGAATGATACATTGTATCAGATGGACTTGACAGATATATTTACAACTCTGCCTCCCAAAGCAACAGAATATACTTTCTTCTCGAGTGCACATGGAACATTCTCCAAGATAGATCACATACTGGGTCACATAACAGCCCTTCATAAGTATATAAGAATTGAAATCATACCAGGCATACTTTCAGACCACAATGCGATGAAGCTTGAAATCAACCACAGGAAAAAGTCTGGAAAACCTCCAAAAGCATGGAGGTTAAAGAACACCCTACTAAGGAATGAGTGGGTCAACCAGGTAATTAGAGAAGATATTAAAAAATATATGGAAACAAACGAAAATGAAAATACAACAATCCAAACGCTGTGGGATGCAGCGAAGGCAGTCCTGAGAGGAAAATACATTGCAATCCAGGCCTATCTCAAGAAACAAGAAAAATCCCCAATACAAAATCTAACAGCACACCTAAAGGAAATTGAAGCAGAACAGCAAAGAAAGCTTAAACCCAGCAGAAGAAGAGAAATAATAAAGATCAGAGCAGAAATAAACAATATAGAATCTAAAAAATACTGTAGAGCAGATCAACGAAACCAAGAGTTGTTTTTTTGAAAAAATAAACAAAATTGATAAACCTCTAGCCAGGCTTCTCAAAAAGAAAAGGGAGATGACCCAAATAGATAAAATCATGAATGAAAATGGAATGATTACAACCAATCCCTCAGAGATACAAGCAATTATCAGGGAATACTATGAAAAATTATATGCCAACAAACTGGACAACTTGGAAGAAATGGAAAAATTCCTAAACACCCACACTCTTCCAAAATTCAATCAGGAGGAAATAGAAAGCTTGAACAGACCCATAATCAGCGAAGAAATTGAATCAGTCATCAAAAACTCCCAACAAATAAGAGTCCAGGACCAGATGGCTTCCCAGGGGAGTTCTACCAGACGTTTAAAGCAGAGATACCTATCCTTCTCAAGCTATTCCAAGAAATGGAAAGGGAAGGAAAATTTCCAGACTCATTCTATGAATCCAGTATTACTTTGATTCCCAAACCAGACAGAGACCCAGTAAAAAAAGAGAACTACAGGCCAATATCCTAGATGGATATGGATGCAAAAATTCTCAATAAGATACTAGCAAATTGAATTCAACAATATATAAAAAGAATTACTCACCATGATCAAGTGGGATTCATTCCTGGTATGCAAGGCTGGTTCAACATTCACAAATCAATCAACGCGATACATCACATTAATAAAAGAAAAGATAAGAACCATATGATCCTGTGAATCGATGCAGAAAATGCCTTTGACAAAATTCAGCAACTTTCTTAATAAAAACCCTCGAGAAATTTGAGATAGAAGGAACATACTGAAACATCATCAAAGCCATTTATGAAAAGCCCACAGCTAACATCATCCTCAATGGGGAAAAACTGAGAGCTTTTTCCCTGAGATCAGGAACACGACAGGGATGCCCACTCTCACCGCTGTGGTTTAACATAGTGTTGGAGGTGCTAGCATCAGCAATCAGACAACAAAAGGAAATCAAAGGCATCAAAATTGGCAAAGATGAAGTCAAGCTTTCGCTTTTTGCAGATGACATGATACTCTACATGGAAAATCTGATAGACTCCACCAAAAGTATGCTAGAACTGATACATGAATTTAGCAAAGTTGCAGGATAAAAAAATCAATGTACAGAAATCAGTTGCATTCTTATACACTAATAATGAAGCAACAGAAGGACAAATAAAGAAACTGATCCCATTCACAATTGCACCAAGAAGCATAAAATAACTAGGGATAAATCGAACCAAAGATGTAAAAGATCTGTATGCTGAAAACTATAGAAAGCTTATGAAGGAAATTTAAGAAGATACAAAGAAATGGGAAAATACTCTGTGCTCATGGATTTGAAGAATAAATATTGTCAAAATGTCAATACTACCCAAAGCGATCTACACATTCAATGCAATCCCAATCAAAATGGCACCAGCATTCTTCTCGAAACTAGAACAAGCAATCCTAAAATTCATATGGAACCACAAAAGGCCCCGAATAGCCAAAGTAATTTTGAAGAAGAAGACCAAAGCGGGAGGCATCACAATCCCAGACTACAGCCTCTACTACAAAGCTGTAATCATCAAGACAGCATGGTATTGGCTCAAAAACAGACACATAGACCAATGGAATAGAATAGAAACCCCAGAACTAGACCCACAAACGTATGGCCAACTCATCTTTGACAAAGCAGGAAAGAACATCCAATGGAAAAAAGACTGTCTCTGTAGCAAATGGTGCCAGGAGAACTGGACAGCAACATGCAGAAGATTGAAACTAGACCACTTTCTCACACCATTCACAAAAATAAACTCAAAATGGATAAAGGACCTGAATGTGAGACAGGAAACCATCAAAACCCTAGAGGAGAAAGCAGGAAAAGACCTCTCTGGCCTCAGTTGTAGCAATTTCTTACTTGACACATCCCCCAAGTCAAGGGAATTAAAAGCAAAAATGAATTACTTGGACGTCATGAAGATAAAAACTTTCTTTACAGCAAAGGAAACAACCAACAAAACTAAAAGGCAACCAGCGGAATGGGAAAAGATATTTGCAAATGACATATCGGACAAAGGGCTAGTATCCAAAATCTATAAAGAGCTCCCCAAACTCCACACCTGAAAAACAAATAACCCAGTGAAGAAATGGACAGAAAACATGAATAGACAATTCCCTAAAGAAGACATCCAGATGGCCAACAGGCACATGAATTGTTACTCAACGTTGCTCCTCATCAGGGATATACAAATCAAAACCACACTCAGATATCACCTGACGCCAGTCAGAGTGGCCAAAATGAACAAATCAGGAAACTATAGATGCTGGTGAGGATATGGATAAACGGGAACCCTCTTGCACTGTTGGTGGGAATGCAAACTGGTGCACTCTGGAAAACAGTGTGGAGTTTCCTCAAAAAATTAAAAGTAGACCTACCCTATGACCCAGCAATAGTACTGCTAGGAATTTACCCAAGGGATACAGGAGTACTGATGCATGGGAGAACTTGTACCCTAATGTTTATAGCAGCACTCTCAACAATAGCCAAATTATGGAAAGAGCCTAAATGTCCATCAACTGATGAATGGATAAAGAAATTCTGGTTTATATACACAATGGAGTACTACCTGGCAATGAGAAAGAATGAAATATGGCCCTTTGTAGCAACGTGGATGGAACAGGAGAGTGTGATGCTAAGTGAAATAAGCCATACAGAGAAAGACAGATACCATATGGTTTCACTCTTATGTGGATCCTGAGAAACTTAACAGAAACCCATGGAGGAGGGGAAGGAAAAAAAAGAGGTTAGAGTGGGAGAGAGCCAAAGCATAAGAGACTGTTAAAAACTGAGAACAAACTGAGGGTTGATGGGGGGTGGGAGGGAGGGGAGGGTGGGTGATGGGTACTGAGGGGGGCACCTTTTGGGATGAGCACTGGGTGTTGTATGGAAACCAATTGACAATGAATTTCATATTGAAAAAAAGTGAATAATCTCAAAAAATTGTAAAAAGTAGAAGGGGAAGAAAAGCTTCCAAATACATTCTACAAGTCCGGCTTTAACATGACCATTACTAAAACCAAGGCACCCCCACAAAGAAAACCAAAGGCCAATATCCCTGATGAAATTGGTTACAAAAATCCTCAAATAGCATTATCAAACAACACTCAACAATATGTTAACAGGATCGCTAACCAAGGGATAAAAGGAAGTTTCAATATTTTCAAATCAATCAATATGGTACAACACATCTAAAAGGAGCGAGGAGGCCACAGTGAAGAAAGTACAAAGTGTGGAAATGTGGTTTTGGGGAAGAATGGATAGCAACACTGCAGAAGGGAGGCATCCATGGTCTCAAAGAAGGGCAAGAAAGAGAGAACCACACAGGGAAATGCACAAGAAGAACATTTCCCCAAAGCCAAAGGCTCTGAATGTGAGATGGGCTGAATTTTGTGAGTACTTGCAATTAGCAGAGCTTAAAGCCTCAAGTTTTAAAGGTCTGCACGCTTGGCTGGGATAGAGCCTAGATGGCATTGCACAACTCCTGGCGAGAAGTCATGTAAAAGACCTGGATGCAGACATCAAGGAAACAGCAATCTGAAAAACTCCTGGGGCACCCAGTGGGGAGATTATATGCTCTTCTCTGAGCACTTCCCTGAAAATCAGTGTTCATGGAGGATCTTTTCTGGGAACAAAGCATCTTGCTGGTGCCATTTCCCATCTTTCAGAATAAACACAGAACCACCTGTGGGAAGCAGCACAGTGCATACAGTGGATGTCTTGCTTACACTGAGTCCCACACCCTGCCTTCAGGGAGTAGGGATTACCTTCTCAGTCAAACTTGCCTAAATCCTAGCAGAGCAGCCCCTCTTCCAGAAGACCAGCACAATCCCACCCAAACCATATCTCCAGATCACAGAGTTCTGCAGAGCCTCAGTTCTGGTGGAAGTAGTATCAGGTCTCATTTCACAAGCAGACCAGAACACCCAGTTTAAACTTGCCACATTCAGGCCAAGATACAAAAAGTGCCTACAGCAGGCAAGGAGAGCTTCTGAAGGCAACTTTCCTGAAGGATAGAGCAGTGAAAACACAAGGGGAGAGCACAGGTGGCACACACCAGAGATATTCCCTTAAGTACTGGGTCCTGGGTACTCTAAGACCTCTCTTCATAAACCCATACTTTTAGAAGTAGGAAACTTGGCTTTTCTAACACAGAGAAGAAAGTAGAGAGTTAGAAAAAATGCAAATGGAGGAATTGATCACAAATGAAAGCACAAGATAAGGCCAAGACCAGAGATATAAGTGAAACAGATATAAGTAACATGCCTGATGGAGAATTTAAAGCAATAATAATAAGAAGAATAATTACTAGACTTGGGAAAAGAATAGAAGAAATCAGTGAGACCCTTACCACATGGGAAACATCTACAGCCATGAATACTCTCTCTAGCAAAGGTATCATTCAGAATAGATGGAGAGATAAAGAGTTTCACAAACAAACAAACAAACAAACAAACAAAGGAGTTCATAATCATTAAACCAGCCTTGCAAGAAATATTAAATGGGACTCTTTGCATGGAAAGGAGAGACCAAAAGTGACAAAGAAGAAAGGATTAGAGAAATCTCTAGAAACAATGACATAGCATGTAACAAAATAGCAAAATAATACATACTTATCAATAATTACTTTGAATGTAAATTGACTAAACACCCCAACCAAAAGATATAGGGTGTCATAATGAATAAAAAACAAGACCCTCCTATATGCTGCCTACAATAGACTCACTTTAGGCCTAAAGACAACTGCATATTGAAAGGAAAGGGATGGGAAAACATTTATCACACAAATGGATGTTGAAAAAAATCTGGAGTAGCAATACTTATATGGGACAAACTAGATTTTAAAACACTATAAAAATATATGAAGAAGAGCACTATATCAAAATAAAGTGGACACACCAACAAGATCTAACCATTGTAATTATTTATGCACCCAACATGGAGGAACACGAATACATAAAACAGTTAATAACAAATATAACAGAAATAATCAACAGTAATACAGTAATAGTAGGGAAATTCATTATACTTACATCAATGCACAAATCATTCAATCAGAAAATTAATAAAGAGACAGTGGTTTTAAATTTTTTTTTTCAACGTTTTTTATTTATTTTTGGGGCAGAGAGAGACATAGCATGAACGGGGGAGGGGCAGAGAGAGAGGGAGACACAGAATCGGAAACAGGCTCCAGGCTCCGAGCCATCAGCCCAGAGCCTGACGCGGGGCTCGAACTCACGGACCGCGAGATCGTGACCTGGCTGAAGTCGGACGCTTAACCGACTGCGCCACCCAGGCGCCCCGAGACAGTGGTTTTTAATGACACACTGAACCAAATGGACTTAACAGATATATTCAGAATATTCCATCCTACAACAGCAGAATACATATTCTTTTCAAGTGTACATTGAACATTCTCCCTGAATATATCACACAATAGACCACAAAAAATGTCTCAATGAATTAAAAAAAAATCAAAGTAATACCATGCATGTTTTCTGAAGATAGTCCTATGAAGCTAGAAATCAACCATAAGAAAAAATATGGAAATACCACAAATACATGGAGGATACAGAATATGCTACTAAACAATTAATAGGTCAACCAAAAATCAAAGAAGAAAACAGAAATTACTTAAAACTAATGAAAATGAAAACACAATGGTCCAAAATCTTTGGGATGTACAAAAGTGGTTCTGTGAGGGAAGTTTATAACACAGGTCTACCTCAAAAAGCAAGGGAAATCTCAAATAAACAACCTAAATCTTGCACCTAAAGACTCTAGAAAAAGAGCAACAAACAAAACCAAAACCCAGCAAAAGGAAGGAAATAATACAGATTAGAGGAGAAATAAATGATATAAAAATTTGAAAAAATAAACAAATTAATGAAACCAGGAGCTAATTCTTTGAAAAAAATAAACAAAATTGATAAACCTCTAGAAATACCCTTTCAAAAAAAAAGAAGAAAGAGAACTCACATAAAGAAAATTTCTAATGAAGAGAAGTAACAACCAACACCATAGAAATACAAACAATTGTAGCAGAATATTATGGAAACCTATATGCCAACAAACTAGACAACTTAGAAGAAATGGACAAATTCTTAAAAACATATAACCCACCAATATTAAAGCAGAAAGAAATAGAAAATTTGAACAGACCAATTATCAGCAATGAAATTGAATTAGTAATAAAAAAAAATCCCAAAAAACAATAGCTCAGGAGCAGATGGCTTCACAGACAAATTCTACCAAACATTTAAGGAAGGGTTAGCACCCATTATTCTCAAATTATGCCAAAAAAAGGAAGACAAAGGAAAACTTTCATATTTATTCTATGAAGCAGATAGCACCCTGAAAAACAAAAGATAAAGACACAACAAAAAGGGAACTGTAGGAGAATATTTCTCATAAATATAATGCAAAAGTCCTCAACAAAATATTAGCAAACTGAATGCAACAATATATTTTAAAAAAATCATACACCATAATCATGTGGGATTTATTCCTTGGATGCAAGTGTGGTTCAGTATTCACAAAACAATCAACGAGGTAGGTTACTTCAGTAAGAGAAAATACCCCAAAAAATTGATCATTTAAATAGAGGCAGAAACAGCATTTGAAAAGGTGCAACATGCATTCATGATATAAACACTTTGCAAAGTATGCCCAGAGAGAACATGAATCAATATAATAAACACGGAGTATCATGCAGCCATAAAAAAAAAAAGATGAGATTGTGTCATTTGTAACAACATGAATGAACTAGAAGGTGTTATACTAAGTGAAATAATTTGGACTAAGAAAAACAAATACCACATGATTACACTCACATGTGGAATTTGAAAAACAAATCAAATGAACCAACAAACCAACAAAATCCAGAATCAGACGTATAAATTCAGAGAACTCACTGATGGTGCCAGAGGGGTGGGGGATGGTGGGTTAAGGAGAGTGGGAATTCAGGCTTCTAGTTATGGAATAAAATAGTCATGAGAATTAAAAGCACAGAATAAGGAATACAGTTATTGATATTTTAATAGCATTATGGTGTCAGATGGTAGCTACAGTTGTGGTGAGCATAGCATAATGTACACACATTGAATCAGTATATTGTACACCTGTAAGTAATGCACCATTGTGTCAGGTATACTCAAAAAAGAAATAAAGTGAAAAGACAATGAACACAATACAAGAAATTATTTTCAAATCATATATTTTAATTTTCCAATATCAATATTTGAAAGTTTTTTTAATTTATTTTTGAACGAGAGAGATAGAGATAGAGAGAGAGAGAGAGAGAGAGAGAGACAGTGTCAGTGGGGGAGGGGCAGATAGAGAGGGAGACAGAATCCGAAGCAGGCTCCAGGCTCTGAGCTGTCAGCACAGAGGCTGACTGCCAGGCTCGAACTCAAGAGCTGTGAAATCATACCTGAGCCGAAGTCAGATGCCCAACCGACTAAGCCATCCAGGTGTCCCAAGAATAGTTTTTAAAGTATCATAACTCGATAGGCAAGCATCCTTTTTTTTTTAAATTGTCCAGTTAGTTAACATACAGTGTAGTCTTGACTTGAAGACTAGAATACAGTGATTCATCACTTACATATAGAAACCAGTGCTCATCCCAATAAGTGCCCTCTTCAATGCCCATCACCCATTTTCCCCATCCCTGAAACCCCCATCTCCATCAACCCTGTTTGTTCTCTGTAGTTAAGAGTCTCTTATGGGCAAACACCCTATTTAAATTTTTTTAATGTTTATTTATTTTTGAGACAGAGCGTTAGTGGGGGAGGGGCAGAGAGTCAGACACAGAATCTGAAGCAGGCTCTAGCGTCTGAGCTGTCAGCACAGATCCCCATGCAGGGCTCAAACCCATGAACCATGAGATCATGATCTGAGCAGAAATCGTACGCTTAACCAACTGAGCCACCCAGGTGACCCCAAACATCTTATTTTAAAAATGTGCAAAACCTTAGGGCACCTGGGTGGCTCAGTTGGTATAGCATCCAAGTCTTGGTTTGGGTTCAGGTCATGATCTTGCGGTTTGTGAGTTCAGACCCGGCATTGGGCTCCACACTGACAGCGTGGGGCCTGCTTGGGACTATCTCTCCCCCTCTCTCTCTGCCCTTTGCCTGCTCACTCTCTCTGTCTGTCTCTCAAAATAAGTAAGTACACTTTAAATATTTTTAAATGTGCAAAACCTGAGTAAATAATCATCCAAAGAAGATGTATTAATAACTAAGAAACTTATAAAAAGATACTCGACATTATTTGTCATCAGGAAAATGCAAATGAAAAGCATATGTAGATACTGCTTCACTTCCACTAAGATGGCAGAGAAGAAAGAAAGAAAGAAAGAAAGAAAGAAAGAAAGAAAGAAAGAAGAAAGAACAGAGGAAGGAAGGAAGGAAGGAAGGAAGAGAGGGAGGAAACATGTATTGGCAAGGATGTGGAGAAATTGGAATACTCATGCATTGCTGGTGGGAATGTAAAATGGTTTATTCATTGTGGGAAATAATTTGACAAGTTTTCAAAATGATAAACATAGAATTACCATATGACCATGTAATTTCATTCCTAGACATATGTCAAAAGAATTTTTACAAGGTACTCAAACAAATTTGTGTGTAGGCATGTTCATAGCAGTACTATTTACAGTAGGTCATATGTGAAAAGTTCTCAAGCATCCATTAACAGAAGAATGAAAAATAATAGGTTTATATACTTACAATTGAATATTATTCACCCATATAAGTGAGTTAAATACTGACACCTGCTACAGCATGAATGTACCTCCAAAATAATATGCCAAGTGATGGAAGTCAGGCACAAATGGTAATTTATTGTAGTATTCAATTCATATGAAAACTCCAGAATATATAAATCCATAGAAACAGAAGATGATTGGTTATCACCAGGGTTTGAAAGTAGGAGAAATGAGGAGGAATTACTTACTGGGTCGGTGGTTCTTCTTTGAAGTGATGGTAAGGTTTTAGAACTAAAGGTAATAATTGCACATTATGAATTGTGCTAGTTGTCACAAAGCAATTCATTTTTTAAAATTTTTTTTTAACGTTTACTTATTTTTGAGACAGAGAGAGACAGAGTATGAACAGGGGAGGGGCAGAGAGAGAGGGAAACACAGAATCTGAAATGGGCTCCAGGCTCTGAGCTGTCAGCACAGAGCCCGACGCGGGGCTCGAACTCACAGACTGTGAGATCATGACCTGAGCCGAAGTCGGCCGCTTAACCGACTGAGCCACCCAGGCACCCCAAAGCAATTCATTTTTAAATGTTTAATTTTATGAGTTTTTTTATTTAACCTAAATAAATTACTTTTTAAAATGTTTTAGTATTTACAAGAAGGATGTCTTCCACCTTTATTCATAGCAATGGTTCCATAGAATTGGAGGAGAAAATTTCCAACAGAATATATCAGGCTTATGTGTTGCCCAGGCTTACCATGTCACTGGGTAGGTAAACAAGCAACACAAAAACAAACAAAAATATTCTCTGATATTGGCTAAAATGATTGATCCTGTCATTAGGAAGTTGACTTGCCACTATTCAATGGATGCAGAAAGAAGTATGGTTGCAATCCAGGTCGTATCATGTAGCCTTTCCTCAAAAGGCACATCAGTTGTAAAATGTAATGGAAAATTTCTCTAACAATACAAGTCCAGGCTACCAAGATGTAGTTACTGATACAAAAAATATAAGAACAAGTTATAATTCATTTTAATGGCAGAGACAGCAGCATTTGGGCTTGGTCTTGGACAAAGAAAAATTATAATGGCATTTCACATATAAATTTCAGGCCCTATGTAACACAATATCACTGGAACTATGTCCTCAGAGATTTCAAAAGTGTGGACACTAACAGAAAATGCAGTCATATATTAGTGACTTAAGTAAGCACTCTTTCTATGTTGTGAGATTTTGTAATAGCTGGTCTAAATTCACAAAATCAATCTCCTTCATCATTGCAGCATGTTGGGTTTCACCAGAGTGCAAAATCTAGGAAAACTGGGGGATTTTAAAATATTATTGAATAGGAAAGTCCATCACAATTCCTTTAGTCTTCCATTGCCAGTAGGATGCTCATTAAAATTTAAACCGAACCTCTTCAAAGTGTTTATCTGCTCCGCAAATGATTCTTAGCTGATAGGAAAAATAAGCATTACTGGACTTGGAGACAGGCAATAGTATATACAGGGCTAGCCTTATATAGAGAGAT
Organism: Panthera tigris; assembly: GCF_018350195.1. Taxonomy (NCBI): domain Eukaryota; kingdom Metazoa; phylum Chordata; class Mammalia; order Carnivora; family Felidae; genus Panthera; species Panthera tigris. The sequence continues at coordinate 67,679,162 of NC_056677.1, read as the reverse complement.
ATAGCAGATTATTTCTCACATGAAGTTCATTTCTTTATTATAAACTCAAACAAAGATTCCTTGTTCAATTCTACCATGTAAATGCTATCTCTGAAAATGGGGAATTGTTCAAGGTGCTTTAGGACTTATTAAGCAGGGGACTCAAATGTGTTTTTAGAGCAATTATTTCTGTTTCACAGTGCACTTTAAGTAGTTGGTAAACATTGTAGATCTGTTTGCTAGGAAAATGTCCATACACACATACATACCCAATTTTGCATGTGATTATAGTCTAGTCATGTATGGAGCTTGGGTATGACTTATGAATTAATAAACACTTCATGTTTACATTTTTACAAGTTGAAGCAAAATTAGAAAGAGTTTAAGTGTGTAAAGTGGCACAAATCTTTTAGAAGAGAATTTGGCAATATATATAACAAACTGCAAAATTTCCCAGTAATCAACTTACTTTGAAAAAATGACGCTATATATACAGTCAGTAATTTGATATATGTAAAAAAGTTAACATGGCAAAAAAGTAGAAAATACAGTAAGTATTCCAAAAAAAATGCAAAAACGGGGCGCCTAGGTGGCTCAGTTGGCTAGGCGTTTGACTTCAGCTCAGGTCTGACTGAGCGTTTGACTATCGCTCGGTTTGTGAGTTCAAGCCCAGCGTCGGCTCTGTGCTAAAAGCTCGGAGCCTGGAGCCTCCTTCAGATTCTTTGTCTCCTCCTCTCTCTGACCCTCCCATGCTCATGCTCTGTCTCTCTCTGTCTCTCAATAATAAATAAACGTTAAAAAAATGCAAAAAATGCAAAAAAGTAAATAGCAACTATGTGAGGTGATGTGAGCTATGTTTATTAGCTTGATTGTGGTAATTATTTCACACTGCGTGTGTGTGTGTGTGTGTGTGTGTGTGTGTGTGTGTATGTATATATATATCACCAAATTTTATGCCTTAAATATAAACAATTATATCTAGCAATTGTACTTCAATTATACCCTGAAAAAAAGAGGGGAGAAGAAATAAAATTGGGTTAACAAATTATGACATGTTTATACCATGAATTATTAAGCAGCAATTAAAATAGTATTTGTGAAGGGTGCCTTGATAGCTCTATTGGCTAAGCATCTGACTTCAACGCAGATCATGATTGCATAGTTCATGAGTTCGAGTCCTGATTTGGGTGAGCTCAAGCCCTGCTTCAGGTGAATATGAGCCTCACTTTGAGTGAGCCCTGCTTCTTTCTCTGTCTCCCTCTCTCTGCCCCTTGTGGGATTCTCTCTCTTTTCCTCTCTCTCTCTCTCTGCTCTTGCTCTCTTGTGCCCTCTCTGTGCCACAAAATTATTTATTTATTTATTTATTTATTTATTATACAATAAAATAGTATTTGTGAAATAGTTTAAATGGCCTGAGAAAATATTCAGCATATAATGTTAAATGAATAGAGATAAAAACTGTAAATACATTATAATATCTACTATGTTATATGTACTGGTTTTAAGTGTTCAAATTTATATACAGTATATGAATTATATATTACTGTATATTAAAATACTTATAAATGTGTATGTTTGTTTCTATAATACTGAAAGAAAATACATCAAAACATTTAAGGAGGGCACTTGTGATGAGCACTGGGTGCTGTATGTAAGTGATGCATCACTAAATCTTACACCTGAAACTAATATTACACTGTGTGTTAACTAACTGAAATTAAAAAAAAAAATCTTAGAAGAAAAAAAGTAAAATTGTCATGTGTAGATGATGAGATTATGGACAATAGGATTAAGATTCATTTTGATTTTTCTTCTTTTTATTTTATTTTCATGTATTAGTTTAGTTGCACAGTTGAGCAACATTAGATTGAATAACATTTGTAAAGACATACAGACATATATATTATATGAAATTCTATTTCATATATTATATATATATATATATATATATATATATTACATATATCAAAGAAAGAACTGACCCCCACTTTCAGGTTTTTTTTTTTAATGTTTATATATTTTTGAGAGAGACAGCACAAGCGGGGAAGGGGCAGAGAGAGAGGGAGACACGGAACCTGAAGCAGGCTCTAGGCTCCAAGCTGTCAGCACAGAGCCTGACATGGGGCTCAAACCCATTAGCTGTGAGATCATGACCTGAGCTGAAGTCAGACTCTTAACCAACTGAGCCATCCAGGCGCCCCAAGGTATTTTAATTCCATAATTCAAGAACAATTTCCAGATATCTGTACCTTAAACAAAACAAAGCAAAACAAAACAAAAACAAACGTTTATTCTTATGCATAGCCAGGTTGACAAAGCTTTGCTTCACTGTATTTTCTATAATTATTGTATGTAATTAGTATATTAAAAATATATAAGGGGCACCTGGGTGGTATAGTAGGTTAAGTTTTCAACTCTTAGTTTCAGCTCAGGTCAGGATCTCACGGTTTGTGGGTTCAAGCCCTGCATCCAGCTCTGCACTGACAGCACAGAGTCTGCTTGCAATTCTCTCTCTCCCCCACTCTCTCTGCTGCTCCCCTGCTTGCTCTCTCTGTCTCTTTCTCAAAATAAATAAATAAGCTTAAAAATATGTTAGGCTTTGCTCACATTGCAAATAAAGGCGTTCTTGACACCAGCATGAGGAAATCATGCAAAAGAGGCATTAATATTTTTCCAGCATTAGTCTCAGTATCACCTTTTGAATCCTTATCCTGGTCCCGACAATCATTGCCATTTGTAACCAGATAATTTTCTTGGAACTCATTTTACTAGTACTTCATGTGCAGTGAACTGTTAACAAAACATGTGAAGACTCAGCACAGAATACTTTATGCAAGTGTTTCCCAAGACGTATTCCACAGAACATTAGTTCAGCTGGTTGTTAGCATTCCATGAAAAAGTGATTTTATGGCCAAATATATTTGGGAAACACTAATTTTTTAAAAAGGTAAATGTTTCTATATTGAAAGACCTCTCAAAGGATTTGATGTGCTAATATACTTTGTGAAACTTGGATGAGGAATGGAAAGTGGAAAGTAGTGTGCAATATCTCCAAACTTATTTGTCCATAGGATCCCCTTTGATAGAGGATAGCTTGAGGCACTAGGGTTCTAAATAAGGCAATTAGGGAAAAACTACCTCCTTCTGCTCTCTTTTCCTAGAACCTAATTTAATTGAGGAATCTTAAAGGCTAGATAGAAGCTTTCAGGATAAATATAAATACCCTAACAGAATAAATATGTTATAGTGGGTCTTTGGTCCCCATGAAAGGCTAACAGTGAAGATGTTGTTATGGGGCAGAAGAATTTCCAAGAACTATTAGAATCACACCTGGAGCCTTTCCTGATGACTTACAAAATTATCTTTGATGTGTACCCAGTCTTCAACTGTTATCTCTCTCTCTCTCTCTCTCTCTCTCTCTCTCTCTCTCTCTCACACACACACACACACACACACACACACATAAGAAAACAAACAAGCAAACAAACAAAAACAAAGTTAAAGCACTTCATGTCCTAATAGAATGTTTACATAGATAAAAATATGTCCCTGTTTGCACTTAAACTAGACCTAAGCTGTTTAGTACTGGGTGGTACCATCAGGCCACACATTGACTCAAAAAAGCTCCCAGTTGAGTCAGCCTCAGAGAGCTGGCAGCCCATATAAGAAACCATATTATGTAAATAACAAATTTTAATTCTAATATTCTGCCAGATGGACTAGAGGAGACACTTAGGGGACTAAGGTCTACAGGAAAAAGAAAGAGAAAGAAAGAAAGAAAGAAAGAAAGAAAGAAAGAAAGAAAGAAAGAAAGAAAGAAAGAAAGAAAGAGAAATAAGGAAGGAAGAAGGAAGGAAGGAAGGAAGGAAGGAAGGAAGGAAGGAAGAAAGGAAGAGAAATGCTTTAATTTCTCTGAAATTTAATGTCCCTGAAAATCATGTTCTATTGTGTGGTCTTTACAAAGATTCTTGACATATTCTGTAGGTATTTTCTCTTCTTACATGCTGATACAGTAAAGTCCAGACTGGCATTTGACAGATGGAATCTGGAGTGCCTAGGTGGCTCATTCCGTTGAGTGCCTGCCTCTTCATTTCAGCTCAGGTCATGATGTTGCAGTTGTGAGATCAGGCCCTGCACTGGGCTCCATGCTGGCCTGGAGCCTGCTTAAGATTCTCTCTCTCTCCCCCTGCCTCTCCCCACTATGCAGTGCTCTCTCTGTCTCTCTCTCTCTCAAAAAACAATAAATAAATAAATAAATAAATAAATAAATAAATAAATAAATAAAATGGAATCTGGAATTAATATTTCTTTGAGCCCATGTATTCAGACACATGAAATAAGTGGATATTTATCCTTTCTTGACTGGAACAGTAAGAATGACATTCCTAACATCATTTTTCACCATAGCATTGTAAGCATGGGTGACAGTTTTAGACAGTAGGGATTTTGTTTATTGATATATTATGTTACAAGCAATGCATTCCATTTAATAGTCAAGTAAATTGATTTATTTAATCACTTGTTGGAAAAATATCAAAAGGCTTTTGAGCCTAGACTTTATTTACTAAAGCTAACAAATTAATTTCAAAAATAATAGAGTGATGTCACCAAGATGGTGATATAGGCCATTCCTGACATTACTCCCCCTTGAAATAAGAACAACTAATGTTTATTCAAGAACAAGACACCAGAACCTTAGGGTATGGGGTGAACTAAGCAGTCCCCTGAACCTCAGACATCAAGATAGATTACAATAGAAAGATAAAATAAGTGACCAGCTTACAACTAGCTGGATCACTTTGTGGGAGTTCCCACTCTGATCTCACACCATAGGGATTATAGAGGAATTTGCAGTGCCCAGACCCTAGAAATCTGACTGTGATGGAGAAGGGAAGAGGAGTTTGCAGCAACTAGCACATAGATCTTGGAAGACCAAGTTCATACCTGCAGTGGTCAAGTAGTAATCCCAACCACTGGCTTTGTTCATCTGCAAAACCAAATCAGGATGCACTGTGAATGGGGAACTAGGTGGGGTGCATACCTGTTTCATTCAGCTTCTCAAATGAGAAGTTTTGCCAGCCATTGTGTTCAGTTTGCCCACACCCAACAAGGTGCTGAATCACAGCTCTACATCCTATGGAGAGTGACTTCCAGCACAGATGACCAGAAGGGCTGGCATCAAACCATGGAAACTATGTGACCCAGTGGCACTCATGCTGAGAAACAAACAGGCAGAACTGATTACTCCTAATACATGACCATGGAGGCTTCTCATGCTACAAGCAGGCAGGAGGATTCATTCACAGTCAAGGTTGAAGGTAGCCCTTGGCCCCTCCAAACTGGACACCTGTTTGGGAAATTGAGAGTGGTCTACAGTGGCCATGACCCCTCCCCTTCCTGCACAAGCAAGGGAGCTAGGACAGCAGCACACATTCTGGAGAGTGTCTTCTAGCCCCATTTCACTAGAAAGGCTAGTAAAAACACCTAGAAGCTGTGCAGCCTAGCAGCACTCAAGCCAAGAGGAAGGAAGACAGAACAGACAGTTTGCAGAGGATAGCCAGTGACTATATTTGGCTGGGGAACTTGAGGTGTTGGTCAACTTAAGACAATAAAAATTTTTACCAGTTTTAGAGCTGCTTCTATCACTATGCCAAGGCAGGTAATCTAATTTGTAGCCCTGCTCATCGCTGAATACAGTCTTCAGCCCAGACAACTAGGAAGCATAACCAGAGCATATGGGAATCTGCATAGCCCATTTAAGAGCCCTATGTTCAGGGGCACCTGGGTGGCTCAGTTGGTTAAGTCACTCTTGATTTCATTTCAGATCATGATCTCACAGTTCATGGTGCAAGCCCCATGTTGGACTCTGTGTTGACAGGGTGCAGCCTACTTGGGATTCTCTCTCTCCCTGTTCCCTACTTGTTTTCTCTCTCTCTTAAAATAAATAAATAAATAATTTTTAAAGCCCTATTTTCAGTGGCTCTTGGACTGAGAACACTGCCTATGGTTTCCCCATCTGCAGAGTAAAATTTGTGGCCTCACCTGACCAGGGAATCCAGTGAACACTGAAGCCTATTATGAGGCCCCAAACAATAAGCTAAACAAGCTATGGGCCCTGGCCTGCTGCCTTTTAAGGGCAGGAAAGCTAATTCATAGCCCAATCCACTACTAAATATAGCACCCAGTTCTGACCATCTAGTAAGCCTTACCAGAGAATTTAGGAAACTATGGAGGCCATGCTACAGCCTAACTTGTGTATGGAATGAAGCCAGCAGTCCAATGCAACTGTTCTCAGCTGGTTACACACCTCATACCCATGTCCTCAGAGCTCAAACCATTGCCTTGGCCCAAATTAGACCATAATAGCAAAACCCAAGTGCTCAAAGACATTACTATCAGACAAATACAGAAAATCAAACTGAACTGACTGGTGAAGAATTGTCCCTGACAAAACAAACTTGTAACATCTGAAAGAGGAACCTCATTACTCAAATACACAGATACCAACATAAGGAATCAAGGATCATGAAAATTCAGATAAACATGACATCACCAAAGTAAATTAATAAAGATTCAATAACTGACCATAAAAAATATGGGGATCTACAAACTGTAAGAAAAAAGAATTTAGGGTAATCCTCAAGGAATTTTAGTGAACTACAACAAAAAACAGACAACTAAATTAAATTTAAAAAATAATGCATAGGGGCACCTGGGTGGCTCAGTTGGTTAAATGTCAGACTCTCGATTTTGGCCCAGGTCATGATTTCATGGTTTGTGAGATTGACCCCATGTCAGGCTCCGTGCACTGAGATTACGAAGATTGCTTGGGATTCTCTCTCTCCCTCTCTGTCTCTGGCCATCCCCACTCATGCTCACTCTCTCCCTCTCAAAATAAATAAACTTAAAAAAAGAATGCATAAACAAAATGAGGTTTTACAAGGAAATAGCAACATCAAAAATAACTAGCCAGAAATCCTAGAGTTGAAAAATACAGTAAATGAATTGAAGAACTCAATAGAGTTTTAAAAGTAGACTTGGCCATGCAGAAGAAAGAATCAGAGACTTGAAGGATAGAACATTGGAAATTTCCCAGGTCACAAAAACAAAGCAATGAATAAAAGAAAGAAAGAAAGAAAGAAAGAAAGAAAGAAAGAAAGAAAGAAAGAAAGAAAAGAAAGAAAGAAAGAAAGAAAGAAAGAAGAAAGGAAGAAAGAAAGAAAGAAAGAAAGAAAGAAAGAAAGAAAGAAAGAAAGAAAACAAAGAAAAAGAAAAGTTAAAAAAGAATTATGGGACACATGAAAATAAACAACATTTTGCATTATGAAAATTACAGAGGGAGAAGAATAAAAGAAAGGAATAGAGAGTATATTTAAAGGAACAATGGCTGAAAACTTCCTGAACATAGGGAAAGAAAATGACATCAGATCCATGAGACCCCCAAAGGATCCCAAATACGTTTAACTCAAATAGGGCTACAATAAATATTATAGTTAAAATTTCAAAGTTAAAGACAAAGAAATAATTTCAAAACATTAAAAGGAAAGAGAGAAGTTACATACAAGGGAAACCCAGAAGACAGACTATTAGTGACTTTCTAAAAAGAAAAGAAATGAAAAAAAAATCCAAAAACTCAGACTATGAGAGAATGGGAAGAGATATTAAAAATATTGAAAGAAAAATAACTGTCAGTTAAGATTTCTGTATCTGACAAAGCTGTCCTTCAAAAGCAAAGGTAGAATACTTCCGGGAACAAACAACCCTGAGATAGTTTGTTACTTCCTGACCTGCCTTATAAAAAATGCTAAAGGGAATTTTTTGAGTGGAAGTAAAATAATTAACATCACAAAAACACTGAAAGGTAGGGGCTCCTGGGTGGCTCAGCAGATTGAGATCCTGATTTCCGCTAAGATCATGATCTCATTGCTCATGGGTTCAAGCCCCACACCATGCTAGGTGCTGACAGCTGAAAGCCTGGAGTCTGCTTAGGATCCTTTGCCTCCTTTTCTCTCTGCCCCTCCTCCACTCTCATTCTTTCTCTCTTTCTCTCAAATAAACATTTAAAAAAATACAAAAAAGGTAGTTTAAACTCACTGGTAAAAGTAAATATATAGTCATAGATTTTGCTTTATGGTAATAATGGTGCCTAACAATTAAAATCTAGGTGAAAATTTATAAATATGAAAGCAAAAATAACCATAAGTAAAATAATCTGCTATTAGTTACACAATTTAAAAAATATGTAAATTCGAACAATATTCTAAAATGTGAGGGGGAGGGAAGAAGTTAAAGTGTAAGTATACAAATAATTTTGAAGTTATTACCAGTTTAAAATAGGGTGTTATAAATTTAAGGTATTTTGCATAAGCCTCATGGTAACCAAAAGGGAAGATCTTATAGTAATTACACAAAAGAAAACAATAAAGAATGGTAAGCATACCAAAAGATATCAAGACACACGCAAAGGGCCATAAGACAACAGGGTAAGAATCAGAAACAGTGGAGCTACAAAACAACCAGAAAACAAATAGCAAAATAGCAAGTAAACATTATCTACCAATAATTACTTTAAATGTAAAGAGAATAAATTACCCAATCTCAAGTCACAGAATGGCTGAATGTATAAAAAACAAAATCCATCAATATGTTACCTGAAAAAATGCAATTTAGATTTAAATACATGAAAAAACTAACAGTGAAGAGATAAAAAAAGGTATTTCAAACAATGGCAACCCACCCCCCAAAAAAACAGGGAACATATTGATGGATTTTGTCTAAAATTTGTTTACACCAAAAAGAGAAGTGCTAACAAATGCTGGTATGAATGTGGGAAAAAGGAAACACTTGTGCACTTGTGGTGGGATCATAAATTTGTACAGCCAGTATGGAAAACAGTATGGAGGATCCTCCAAAAACTAAAAAAAGAGCTACCATATGATCCTGCAATTCCACTCCTAGGAATAGATCCAAAGGAAATGAAAACACTAACTTGAAAATATATTTGCACTCCCCATGTTCACAGTAACATTATTTATAAAGCTAAGACATGGGACCTAAGAGTCCATTGATGAATGAATGGGTAAAAAAATTAGTGTTTTAGTATATGTATAAATACATATATAATGAGATATTATTCAGACATAAACAATGAGGAAATCCAATCATTTGTAAAAAAAAAATGAATGGACCTTGAAATCATTATGCTAAGTAATATAAGTCATTCAGAAAGACAAATACTGTATGATGTCACTTATATGTGGAGTCTAAAAAGCAATTCATAGGAAAAGAGGTCAGAGTTTTGGCTATCAGAGGTGAAGATAGGTGAGGGGTATTGGAAGAAGGGGGTTCAAAAAGTACAAATTTCTTTGTACAAAAAGTACATATTACTTATAGGGATATAATGCATAACATAATTACTATAGCTAACAATGCATTACAGTAAATAGGAAAGTTGTCAAGGGAGTCAATTCTCAGTTTTAATCACAAAGAAAATATTATTTTTCCTTTGGGTTTCTTCTTTCTTTTTTATTGTGTTGATATGAGAAGATAGAGATTAGCTCATCTTATTGTAATCATTGCACAATACATGTATACCAAACCATCATGCTGTATCTCTTAAACTTATATAGGGATGTATGTCAATTATTTCCCAATAAAACTGAAAAAAGTAAAAAAAAAAAAAACATTAAAATCTTTAAAATTATGATACCTCCTTTGACTTACTTTGATGCATACATTTTATATATAGCTTAAAAAATTATGCACCATCTATATTTATGTGGTCCAATTGGTTTTTCTTTAATAGACCCAATCAATTGCTTGTCTTTGCTTTGATTTTATCTTTATTCTCTTTCAGAAGCATGCATAGATTGAAGTGGTGGCATCCTGTCCACAACCTAGTGAACACACACACATACACACAAAATCAGTCACAATGCCCTCTAGTGTGCTGACTTCAAAGGCTTTCAATTAGTTTGGAAATTAAAGGATTCTGTTTTGCAAATAGCCATGTTTCTATGCCCCTCCAACTTTTCTCCATCCCAAAACTAATAAATTATTATACAGAAACTGGTTAAATGTTCACAAATCTGTGTCCTTTTTCTTGGCACAAGAAGACTGTGTCCCTTTGACTCCCTTACAGTTAGGCTGAGACAATGTTACTAATATCTTATGAAATGTTCCATGCAATAATCAGAATGGATGGAGGTATGAGATGGAAAGAAAGTCTTAGAGGCAAAGCTTGAAAGAGCACTTAATTAGAGAGCCTCCTCATCTGATGTGAGGGAGAAATTGTTTAAAAATTATTTAGATTGAGAGATTTGCTTGTTACCATATATAATACTTAACTAGGACATCACCCTAGTTACAAAAGACTGAACCAAGGACTGAGGCTAAGATGACTTCCTAAGTCTGAGATTTTGTTGAGTTTCCTAAGCCATTGCTTACACTTTAGTAACCCTTTGCATATTCATTACATCTGAACCATGGCATACTTAGTAACATGGATATTTGTGAGTAGACAAACTAAGAGCTTTTAGAATTTAAAACCAACTGCATCAATCACTCAGGGTTCTCCAGAGGAGATGAACACACATACACATGTATATACATATATAGGATATATATTGGATATTAGGATACATATTGGATATATATATATATATATATATATATATATAGAGAGAGAGAGAGAGAGAGAAATATAGAGTGGTAGACAGAAACAGAGATAGAGAAAGAGATTGATTTCAAGGAACTGGTTCATACAATTGTAGAGATTGGGAAGTTTGAAATATGTAGGGCTGGAATGCTGACTGGAAATTCAGACATGAGTTGAAGGTGCAGATTTGAGACATAATTTCTTCTTTGGGAAACCTGATTTTGTTCTTTTGTTTAAAAAATGTTTCAATGTTTATTTATTTTTGAGACAGAGACAGAGTGTGAGCAGGGAAGGGGAAGGAAGAGAGGGAGACACAGAATCTGAAGCAAGCTCCAGGCTCTGAGCTGTCAGCACAAAGCACAATGTGGGGCTCAATCCCACAAATTGTGATATCATCACCTGAGCCAAAGTCAGACGCTTAACAAACTGAGCCACTCAGGTGCCTCACCTTTGATTTTGTTCTTATGTCCTTTTAAATGAGTGGATATGGTCCATCCACATTATCCAGGGTAATCTCTATTACGTGTGGTAAACTGATTATAAATGTTAACCACATTACAAAATATGTTTACAGTAACATATAGCTTACTGCTTGATTAAGCAACTGGATATTATAGCCCCTTGCCAAGTTGACACAAAACTCAACATCACATTCCCAACAACTTGATTTTTCTTCAAACTCTGAGTTTGTAGCTTGCTTTAAAATTTTTAAGTGTAATATATATGTAATGTTTATTTATATTTGAAAGTGAGAGGGTGAGCAGGGGAGGGGCAGAGAGAGAGAGAGAGAGAGAGAGGGAGACAGAGGATCTGAAGCAGGCTTTGTGCAGACAGTAGAGAGCCTGATGCAGGACTTGAACTCATGAACCGTGAGATCATGACCTGAGCTGAAGTTGGAAGCTTAACCAACTGAGCCACTCAAGCATAGTACATTTTATTATAGAGGCACAGCTAAAAGAGTAACCATAAGACAATGTCCAAGACATGAAACTTAAATCTTATTCATTTGTGATCTTTTTAAAATACACCCATCTATTATTGACCACATAAAAATACACCACTCTCTTATTCTGCATTATACAATAATAAAATGCTTACCCCACTGAGATATGACAAATATTTTAACAAGCTGAAAACCTAACTTCTAGGTTAGGCAATACCTAGGTGGGCAATAAAATAAAAGACAAATAAAAATTACTAACAATTTATCATTTCTGTGTCATCAACATTAATTGCTCAAAAGAATTTAAGTTGGACAGACTTTTTAAAATGCCATTATCACTGCATTTTAGACATAGGAAAAGTATTGCTTCTCTATTGTCATCTGCCTGTTTCCTGACTTTATTTTCTTTGTTTTAATTATCTCTTCCATGCTTTGTATTAAAATAACAAAAACTGAAAATTATTAAGGATTCATGGTTTTTTGTTTTTTTTTTCATTTTAGCAGCAAAGTCTGATTCAATGGTCAATGGATCATAAGGGAAAATTAAGATATAATTTAATTTATTTCAGAAATATAAATTTCCAAGTAATACCAATTGTTAGGTAATTATAATTTTAAAAAATGTTTTTATTTATTTTTGAAGGAGAGAGAGACAGCATAAGTGGGGGAGGAGCAGAGACAGAGGGGGACACAGAATTTGAAGCAGGCTCCAGGCTCTAAGCTGTCAGCACAGAGCCCGATGCGGAGCTCAAACATATGAACTGTGAGATCATGACCTGAGCCGAAGTTGGACACTCAACCAACTGAGCCACCCAGGTGCCCCAATAGTTAGGTAATTATTTAGTTTACCATTTTTACCAATGGGTTTTCGAAAATGAGTTCTCTAAGAATAAGTACAGGAATGAACCATGTTGATTTTCTACTTCATCTGTCACAAATTTCTGAGTTATATTAAACAAAAGCCTTCCCCTTTTATATTGTTTCTAAAATGGGAATGCTTAATATCAATATCAATATATTTCATGTAAATAATTACATTTTCCTGAATATTATGCACTTCCCATTTGCAGGAAATAATGAGCACTTATAAACAGTGCAAAACTTCAGCAAGAATTGAATGCAACTAATTAATACATTGTTTTAAAGCCAAACAGCCTTGATGGATAAATAATTCTTGGCTGAATATCCTTACTATTCAGCTCATTGAAGATTTCTTGCAACTCCCTTGTAGCCAGCAAAGTTTCAGTGGACAGGTCTGCTGCTAAGCTTATGTGTGTACCCTTGTACATTAAGAACCTTATGTCTCTAGATGCTTTCAGAATTTTCTCCATATCTTTGTATTTTGTAAGTTCACTATGATATGTCATGGTGTTTACCTCTTTTGTTTATTTTGAGGGGGATTCTCTGTGCCTCTTAGACTTAAATACCTGGTTCCTTCCTGAGATTAGGGAAGTTTTCAGCTATAATTTGTTCAAGTAAACCTTCGTCCCCTTTTCCACCTGTTCCTCTTCTGGGACTCCTATGATGTGGGTAATATTTTTCTTTTTGCAATTGCTGAGTTTCCTAAGTCTACCTTCATGATCTTATAGTTTTCTTTCCCTCTTCTTTTCAGCTTCATTATTTTCCACAATTTTATCTTCTATATCACCTATTCTCCTCATTTCTTCAATCCTCATTGTGACTATAATTAGTCAGGTTTGAATCTCAGATATAGCATTTTTCATTTCAGCCTGACTAGTTCTTAGGTATTCTATCTCTGCATCATGGGTTTCTCTGGTGTCTTCAATGCTTTTTGTCAAGCCCAGATAATAGTCTTATGATTCTTGTTCTAAATACCTGTTCAGATATATCACATATCTGTTTTGAGCAAGTCCTTGCCTGTGATTTCTTCTTGACCTTTTTTTTTTTTTTTTTTTTGGTGGTGGTGGGGGAGGGGGAAATCTCTCCATATTTTGGCTAATTTTCTGTCTATGCAAGTTTTGAAAGTCTGTTATGTTTTCTGCACCTGAGAGTAAAGCTACATTAAAAAGTGGTCATATGCTGTCCAGGGCCTAGCACTTCAGGAAGTGTTTCTTGTGTAGGCTGTGTGAATTCTGCTGTTGTGTTTTGGCTGCTCTTTCCCACTGGTTAGTCCTCTGAAGAGCTTTTCCTTGCTTGCAGTGGGGAGTGTTTGGAACTTTAACTAGGTGTGTTTTGATTCATTTGTTAGAATAATCATGGGGAAAAAAAGTAAAAAAAAAAAAGCCAGATCGAAAAAAAATGGGAAAATGAAAATTAACAACAACAACAAAAACACAAAATAGAAAAAGCAGACAATTACAAAACTATAAGCCTGATACCAAAGAAAAAGAAAGAAGTAAAAGCCTGATCCAAAAAAAAAAAAAAGAGAAAAGGAAATGAAAAAGCAAACTAACAACAACAACAACAACAACAACAACAACAACAAAAACTATAAACCTGATTCCAAAGAAGAACAAAAAAGTAAATCTCTGCCTATTTCCACCAGATCTACAGGTGATGGTATTATCACTCTGTGATAATAGGCTTGGTGCATGCAAGGTGTTGCCTGTGCTGGTCTTCTGATCAACGGAACAGGATAGAAAACAAAAAAATGGACCCACAATGATATGATGAACTAATGTTTGACAAAGCAGGAAAATATATCCAATGGAAAAAAAGACAGTCTCTTCAGCAAACGGTGTTGGGAAAATTAGATGGTGACATGCAGAAGAATGAAATTGGACCACTTTCTTACACCATACACAAAAATAAATTCAAAATGGATAATAGAACTAGCTGTGAGACAAGAATCCATCAAAATCCTAGAGGAGAACACAGAAACCAACCTCTTTGACCTCAGCCAGAGCAATTTCTTAGTAGACATGTCAACAAAACAAGGGACACAAAAGCAAGCATAAACTATGGGGACTTAATCAAGATAAAATGCTTCTGCAAAACAAAGAAACCAATCAACAAAACTAAAAGGCAATTTACAGAAGGGGAGAAGATATTTGCAAACAACAAATCTGATAAAGGGTTAGTTCCAGAATCTATAAAAAACTTATCAAATTCAATACCAAAAATCAAACAACCCAGTGAAGAAATGAACAGAATACATATAGACATTTTTCCAAAGAAGGCCTCTAGATCGCTAACAGACACATGAAAAGACGCTCTACATCACTCATGATTAAGGAAATACAAATGAAAACCATAATGAGAAAGCCCCTTACACCTGTCAGAATGGCTAAAATTAACAACACAAGAAATGACAGGTGTTGGCAAGGATGCAGAGAAAGGGGAACCTTCTTGAACTATTGGTAGGAATGCAAACTGGTGTAGCCAATCTGGAGAAGAGTATGGAGATTCCTCAAAAAGCTAAAAACGGGACTAGCATACAATTCAGCAATTGCACTATTAGGTATTTACCCAAAAGATACAAAAACACAGATTTGAAGGGGTGCATTCATCCAATTTTTATCGTAACATTATCGTTAATAGCCAAAATATGGAGACAGCCCAAATGTCCATTGGCTGATAAATGGATAGAAGATGTGGTATATATGTGCAATGGAATATTACTCAGCAATCGAAAATAATGAAAACTTGACATTTGCAATTACATGGATGGAGCTAGAATGCATTATGCTAAGCAAAATAGGTCAAAGAGAAAAATATCGTAAGATTTTACTCACATTTGGAATTTAAGAAGCGAAACAGATAAACACCTGGGAAGGGGAGAAAAAAAAAAGAGAGAGGGAAACAAACCACAAGGACTCCTAATTATAGAAAATAAAATGAAGGTTAATGGAGGCAGGGGGTGGAAGATGTGCTAGATGGGTGATGGGTGTTAAAGAGGGCACTTTTGTGATGAGTACTGGGTGTTGCATGTAAGTGATGAATCACTCAATTCTACTGAAACCAATATTGCACTGTATGTTAACTAACTAAAACTTAAATAAAATAACAATAAATAAAGTCAACCAAAAAATGTATTCCTTGCACCTAAAAGACTGAAGAAATAGAGGAAGCCAGAATTTTTCCAGGGAAAACAAACAAGCAAGGAAAAAAGTTAACTGAATACTGAGTATCAATATGGTACTTATTTTGTAGAGCAAAATGTTTTAATTATTGTTTTCATCCCTTTACATACTTAAGTACATGGAGAAATGGTACATTAAATCTTTGGAACGTTTCCTTTTTCTTTTAGTTCTATTTATTGCGATTTTTTTTCTTTCTTAAATATGAAACTATCATTTTAAAGTCAAAAAGAAGAGTAATTTCTACATTATTTGCCCATTCAAATAATCGTTTAGTCTAAGCATTATTTTCACCTTTTAAATTATGTGATTGTTACAAGAAAAATTATTAGTAATGTAAATACATTTTTAAACTGACATAATTGAAGTAGCATTATATTAGTCTCAGTTACAGCATAATGATTAGATATTTGTATATATTGTAAAACAAATCACCACAAGAAGTCTAGTTAATATCCATCATGGTACATACAATGTGTGTGTGTGTGTGTGTAAGATAACTTGTAAGACTTAATCTCCCAGCAACTTTCAAATACAGAATACAGTATTAACTACATTTACCATGAAGTACATTATATCCATAATATTTTTTATGACTGGAAGTTTTATACATTTTGGCCATTTTCATCGATTTTGTCCACCTGCCATCACCCCACCTCTGGCAACCACCAAACTGTTCTCTGTATCTGAGTTAAGGTTGCTTTTGTTTTGTTTTGTTGTGTTGTGTTGTGTGTGTTTATATTCCATATACAAACGAGATCATATGATATTTGTCTTTTCTGAATTACTTCACTTAGCATAATACCTTTATATTGTCACAAATGACAAGATTTCCTTTGTTTTTATGTCTGAGTAATATTCCATTTTACATACATATACAATATTTTTAAAATATATTATTGACATATAATTGACATACAATGCTATATTTGTTTCAGGTGTACAACATAGTGATTACAAAATTCTGCATACTATGCAATGCTCATTACAATAAGAGAGACTACCATCTGTCACAATACAATGTTATCACAATATCATTGACTATAACCCTATGATTCACAACCCTTTGCCATATTTATTTTATAACTGAAAGTATGTAGTTGTTACCTCATTCACTTATTCTGCATACCACCCCACGCACCTCCCCTCTGGCAACTACCAGTTTGTTCTCTGTATTTTGAGTCTGTTTTTGTTCCTTTCTTTGTTTGCTTGTTGGATTTTTTTGGGAAATTGTTTAGAGAGAGTTCATGAGTGGGGAAAAGGGACAAAAGGAGAGAGAGAATCCCAAGCAGGCTCCACACACTCTGCGTGGGGCCCAACACAGGATCCCTGGGATTATGACCCTGGGATCATGACCTGAGCTGAAATCAAGACTTGGACACTCAACCAACTGAGCCACCCATGTGCCCCTGGATTTGGTTTTTTAGATTCTGCATAAGTAAAATCATATACTATTTGTCTTTCTCTGCCTGACTTATTTCACTTAGCATAATGCCCTCTAGGTCCATCGAAGTTGTCACAAATGGCAAGATATGATTTTTTTATTTTAGAAAAAGAGAGCATAAATGGGGGAGATGGACAGAGGGAGAAAGAGAGAGAGAATCTTATGCAGGCTCCATGCTCAGCACAGAGCCCAACACGGGCCTCAATCCTACAACTCTGGGATCATGACCTGAGCTGAAATCAAGAGTTGGGCACTGAATTGACTGAGCCACCCAGGCGACCCAAGATCTCATTTTCTATGGCTGGGAAATATTCTATTGCATATATATAATACATCTAATTAACCTACTCATTTATGGATGGACACGGACTGCTTCTATATCTTGGCTATCATAAATAATGCTGCAATAAACATAGGAGCATATAT
Organism: Panthera tigris; assembly: GCF_018350195.1. Lineage (NCBI taxonomy): Eukaryota > Metazoa > Chordata > Mammalia > Carnivora > Felidae > Panthera > Panthera tigris. The sequence continues at coordinate 67,661,673 of NC_056677.1, read as the reverse complement.
ATGTTTTCAAATTAGTGTTTTAAATTTCTTTGAGTAAATAGTAGTTGACTTACTGGATAATATGCTAATTCTGTTTTTAATTGTTTGAAGAACCTCTATACTATTTACTACAGTTGTTGCACTAGTTTACATTCTCACCAATAGTGCATAAGGTCTCCTTTTGTCCAAATCCTTGCCAAAATTTATTTCTTGTTATATTGATACTACCCATGCAAACTGATGTGGGGTGATATCTCATTGTGGTTTTGATTAGCATTTCTGTGATGATCAGTGATGTTGAGCATCTTTTCATGTACTGTGGCTATCTGTATATCTTTGGGAAAATGTCTATTCAGGCCTACAGCCCATTTTTTAATGAAGATTGTTTATTTGTTTGTTTGTTAGTTATTTGGTGTTGAATTGTATAAATACTTTATGTGTTTTGGATATTTGTCCTTTATGAGATATATCATTTGCAAATATATTCTCCCATTCACTAAGTTATCTTTTTGTTTTGTTGGTGGGTGGTTTTCTTTTCTCTACAAAAGCTGTTTATTTTTGTGTAGCCCCAATGGTTAATTTTTAATTTTTATTCCATAAACATGCTGCTAAGGCCAGTATCCAAAAGATTACTGTTTCTGTTTTCTTTAATTTAATTTTAATTTTTAATTTTTCATAATATTCTCATATATATTTTGTATTTCTCTGTTATTAGTTGTAACTTCATTTTCATTTTGGATTATTTCTGAGTTTTTTTTTCTTTTTCTTTTTCTTTCCTTCCTTCTTTCATTCATTAATTCATTCATTATTTTTTTTTGAATCTGGCTAAATGTTTCTCAATTTTGTATATCTTTTCAAAGAACCAGCTCCTGGTTTCATTAATATTTGCTAGGGTATTTTTTCGTGCTTGGGAAGTATAATTTTTATTTAATTTTTATTTTTTTAATTCTAGTATAGTTAACATACAGTGTTATATTAGTTTCAGGGATACAATATAGTGATTCAATAATTGTATACATAACTCAGTGCTCATAATAGTGTATTCTTGATCCCTTTCACCTAGTTCATACATCCATCCACTCATTTCACATCTGGAAACTAACAGTTTGTTCTCTATATTTAAGAGTTCTTTAATGTTTATTTAATTTTGAATGAGAGAGAGAGAGAGAGAGAGAGAGAGAGAGAGAGAGAGAGAATGAATGAGAAGAGCAGGGGCAGAGACAGAGGGAAACACAGAATCTGAAGCAGGCTCCAGGCTCCGAGCTGTCAGCAGAAAGCCTGACATGGGGCTCGAACTCACAAACTGTAAGATCATGACCTGAGCCAAAATCTGATGCTTAACTGACTGAGCCACCCAAGCACCCCAATAGTCTTTTTTTTGTCTATTTACTTTTGTTCATTTGTTTTGTTTCTTAAATTCCACATATGAATGAAATTTCACAGTATTTGTCTTTCTCTGACTGACTTATTTCAGTTAACTTTGCACTCTCTAGATCCATCCAAGTTACTGTAAATGGCAAGATTTTATTCCTTTTTTATGGCCAAATTATAGTACATTTTGTATATATATGAATCTTCGTTATCCATTTATCTACCATTGGATAGTTAGGCTGTTTCCGTAATTTGACTATTGCAAATAATGCTGCAATAAACAGGATTGCATATATATTCTGAGTTAGTGTTTTTATATACTTTGGGTAAATACTCAGTGCTGGAATTACTGGATCCTATGATGATTCTACTTGTAATTTTTTTAATATGAAATTTATTGTCAAATTGGTTTCCATACAACACCCAGTGCTCATCCCAAAAGGTGCCATCCTCAATTCCCATCACCCACCCTCCCCTCCCTCCCACCCCCCATCAACCCTCAGTTTGTTCTCAGTTTTTAAGAGTCTCTTATGGTTTGGTTCTCTCCCTCTCTAACTTTTTTTTTTCTTTCCCCTTCCCCATGGTATTCTGTTAAGTTTCTCAGGATCCACATAAGAGTGAAAACATATGGTATCTGTCTTTCTATGTATGACTTATTTCATTTAGCATAACACTCTCCAGTTCCATCCACGTTGCTACAAAAGGCCATATTTCATTCTTTCTTATTGCCACGTAGTATTCCATTGTGTATATAAACCACAATTTCTTTATCCATTCGTCAGTTGATGGACATTTAGGCTCTTTCCACAATTTGGCTATTGTTGAAAGTGCTGCTATAAACATTGGGGTACAAGTGCCCCTAGGCATCAGCACTCCTGTATCCCTTGGGTAAATTCCTAGCAGTGCTTTTGCTGGGTCATAGGGTAGATCCATTTTTTAATTTTTTGAGGAACCTCCACACTGTTTTACAGAGCGGCTGCACCAGTTTGCTTTTCTACCAAAAGTGCACCAGGGTCTCTTTCTCTCTACATTCTCACCAATATTTGTTGTTTCTTATGTTTTTTGCTTTGTTTTGTTTTGTTTTTGTTTTCTTGGGTTTTTTTTTTTCAGCCATTCTAACAGGTATAAGGTTATATGTCATTGTAGCTTTTATTCCCATCTCCCTGATGATGAGTGATGTTGAGCATCTTTTCATGTGTCTGTTGGCCATTTGGATGTCTTTTTTGAGAAATGTCTATTCATGTCTTCTGCCAAATTTTATTAGATTATCTGTTTCTTAGTGTTGATTTGTATAAATTCTTTGGATACTGAGGCTTTGTCAGATATGTCTTTTGCAAATATCTTCTCGCAATTCAGTACATTGCCTTTTAGTATTATTGATTGTTTCCTTCATTGTGCATAAGATTTTTTTTTTGATGTGGTCCCAATAGTTTATTTTTTCTTTGTTTCTCTTGCCCCAGGAGATATATCTTGAAAAATGATGTCAGAGTTTATTTTAGAGAAATTACTCTCTATGTCCTCCTATCGGATTGATATAGTTACAGGTCCTACATTTAGGTCCATATTCCATTTGAGTTTATTTTTGTATATAGTATAAGTAAGTGGTACAGTTTCATTTTTGCATATAGCTCTCTAGTTTCCCCCACATATGCTGAAGAGACTCTCTTTTTCCCATTGCATATTCTTGCCTCCTTTGTTGAAAATAAATTGACCATATAATATTTCTGGGCACTCTTTCCATTCATTTATATGTCTATTTTTGTGCAAGATTATACATGTTTTATTACTACAGATTTATAGTATATCTTGAAATCTGGATTGTGATACTTCCAAGTTTTTACCTTCTTTTTCAAGATTGCATTGCCTATTTCATGTCTTTTGGGGTTCCATATGCATTTTAGGATTATTTTTTCCAGTTCTGTGAAAATGCTTTTGGTAATAACATGGAAATTGCATTAAATATGTAGATTATTTGGGGTAGTAAGAACATTTTATTTTATTTTATTTTTTTTAATTTATTTTTTTTTTAATTTTTTTAATTTTTTTAATTTTTTAATATATGAAATTTACTGTCAAATTGGTTTCCATACAACACCCAGTGCTCATCCCAAAAGGTGCCCTCCTCAATACCCATCACCCACCCTGCCCTCCCTCCCACCCCCCATCAACCTTCAGTTTGTTCTCAGTTTTTAACAGTCTCTTATGCTTTGGCTCTCTCCCACTCTAACCTCTTTTTTTTTTTTTTTCCTTCCCCTCCCCCATGGGTTTCTGTTATGTTTCTCAGGATCCACATAAGAGTGAAACCATATGGTATCTGTCTTTCTCTGTATGGCTTATTTCACTTAGCATCACACTCTCCAGTTCCATCCATGTTGCTACAAAAGGCCATATTTCATTTTTTCTCATTGCCACGTAGTATTCCATTGTGTATATAAACCACAATTTCTTTATCCATTCATCAGTTGATGGACATTTAGGCTCTTTCCATAATTTGGTTATTGTTGAGAGTGCCGCTATAAACATTGGGGTACAGGTGCCCCTATGCATCAGTACTCCTGTATCCCTTGGATAAATTCCTAGCAGTGCTATTGCTGGGTCATAGGGTAGGTCTATTTTTAATTTTCTGAGGAACCTCCACACTGTTTTCCAGAGCGGCTGCACCAATTTGCATTCCCACCAACAGTGCAAGAGGGTTCCTGTTTCTCCACATCCTCTCCAGCATCTATAGTCTCCTGATTTCTTCATTTTGGCCACTCTGACTGGCGTGAGGTGGTATCTGAGTGTGGTTTTGATTTGTATTTCCCTGATAAGGAGCGACGTTGAACATCTTTTCATGTGCCTGTTGGCCATCCGGATGTCTTCTTTAGAGAAGTGTCTATTCATGTTTTCTGCCCATTTCTTCACTGGGTTATTTGTTTTTCTGGTGTGGAGTTTGATGAGCTCTTTATAGATTTTGGATACTAGCCCTTTGTCCGATGTGTCATTTGCAAATATCTTTTCCCATTCCGTTGGTTGCCTTTTAGTTTTGTTGGTTGTTTCCTTTGCTGTGCAGAAGCTTTTCATCTTCATAAGGTCCCAGTAATTCACTTTTGCTTTTAATTCCCTTGCCTTTGGGGATGTGCCGAGTAAGAGATTGCTACGGCTGAGGTCAGAGAGGTCTTTTCCTGCTTTCTCCTCTAAGGTTTTGATGGTTTCCTGTCTCACATTCAGGTCCTTTATCCATTTTGAGTTTCTTTTTGTGAATGGTGTGAGAAAGTGGTCTAGTTTCAACCTTCTGCATGTTGCTGTCCAGTTCTCCCAGCACCATTTGTTAAAGAGACTGTCTTTTTTCCATTGGATGTTCTTTCCTGCTTTGTCAAAGATGAGTTGGCCATACGTTTGTGGGTCTAGTTCTGGGGTTTCTATTCTATTCCATTGGTCTATGTGTCTGTTTTTATGCCAATACCATGCTGTCTTGATGATGACAGCTTTGTAGTAGAGGCTAAAGTCTGGGATTGTGATGCCTCCTGCTTTGGTCTTCTTCTTCAAAATTACTTTGGCTATTCGGGGCCTTTTGTGGTTCCATATGAATTTTAGGATTGCTTGTTCTAGTTTCGAGAAGAATGCTGGTGCAATTTTGATTGGGATTGCATTGAATGTGTAGATAGCTTTGGGTAGTATTGACATTTTGACAATATTTATTCTTCCAATCCATGAGCAGGGAATGTCTTTCCATTTCTTTATATCTTCTTCAATTACCTGCATAAGCTTTCTATAGTTTTCAGCATACAGATCTTTTACATCTTTGGTTAGATTTATTCCTAGGTATTTTATGCTTCTTGGTGCAATTGTGAATGGGATCAGTTTCTTCATTTGTCTTTCTGTTGCTTCGTTGTTAGTGTATAAGAATGCAACTGATTTCTGCACGTTGATTTTGTATCCTGCAACTCTGCTGAATTCATGTATCAGTTCTAGCAGACTTTTGGTGGAGTCTATCGGATTTTCCATGTATAATATCATGTCATCTGCAAAAAGTGAAAGCTTGACTTCATCTTTGCCAATTTTGATGCCTTTGATTTCCTTTTGTTGTCTGATTGCTGATGCTAGAACTTCCAGCACTATATTAAACAGCAGCGGTGACAGTGGGCATCCCTGTCGTGTTCCTGATCTCAGGGAAAAAGCTCTCAGTTTTTCCCCGTTGAGGATGATGTTAGCTGTGGGCTTTTCATAAATGGCCTTTATGATCTTTAAGTATGTTCCTTCTATCCCGACTTTCTCAAGGGTTTTTATTAAGAAAGGGTGCTGGATTTTGTCAAAGGCCTTTTCTGCATCGATCGACAGGATCATATGGTTCTTCTCTTTTTTTTTTGTTAATGTGATGTATCACGTTGATCGATTTGCGAATGTTGAACCAGCCCTGCATCCCAGGAATGAATCCCACTTGATCATGGTGAATAATTCTTTTTATATGCTGTTGAATTCGATTTGCTAGTATCTTATTAAGAATTTTTGCATCCATATTCATCAGGGATATTGGCCTGTAGTTCTCTTTTTTTACTGGGTCTCTGTCTGGTTTAGGAATCAAAGTAATACTGGCTTCATAGAATGAGTCTGGAAGTTTTCCTTCCCTTTCTATTACTTGGAATAGCTTGAGAAGGATAGGTATTATCTCTGCTTTAAATGTCTGGTAGAACTCCCCTGGGAAGCCATCTGGTCCTGGACTCTTATTTGTTGGGAGATTTTTGATAACCGATTCAATTTCTTCGCTGGTTATGGGTCTGTTCAAGCTTTCTATTTCCTCCTGATTGAGTTTTGGAAGAGTGTGGGTGTTTAGAAATTTGTCCATTTCTTCCAGGTTGTCCAATTTGCTGGCATATAATTTTTCATAGTATTCCCTGATAATTGTTTGTATCTCTGAGGGATTGGTTGTAATCATTCCATTTTCATTCATGATTTTATCTATTTGGGTCATCTCCCTTTTCTTTTTGAGAAGCCTGGCTAGAGGTTTGTCAATTTTGTTTATTTTTTCAAAAAACCAACTCTTGGTTTCGTTGATCTGCTCTACAGTTTTTTTAGATTCTATAGTGTTTATTTCTGCTCTGATCTTTATTATTTCTCTTCTTCTGCTGGGTTTAGGCTGCCTTTGCTGTTCTGCTTCTATTTCCTTTAGGTGTGCTGTTAGATTTTGTATTGGGGATTTTTCTTGTTTCTTGAGATAGGCCTGGATTGCAATGTATTTTCCTCTCAGGACTGCCTTCGCTGCATCCCAAAGCATTTGGATTGTTGTATTTTCATTTTCGTTTGTTTCCATATATGTTTTAATTTCTTCTCTAATTGCCTGGTTGACCCACTCATTCGTTAGTAGGGTGTTCTTTAACCTCCATGCTTTTGGAGGTTTTCCAGACTTTTTCCTGTGGTTGATTTCAAGCTTCATAGCATTGTGGTCTGAAAGTATGCATGGTATAATTTCAATTCTTGTAAACTTATGAAGGGCTGTTTTGTGACCCAGTATATGATCTATCTTGGAGAATGTTCCATGTGCACTCGAGAAGAAAGTATATTCTGTTGCTTTGGGATGCAGAGTTCTAAATATATCTGTCAAGTCCATCTGATCCAATGTATCATTCAGGGCCCTTGTTTCTTTATTGACCGTGTGTCTAGATGATCTATCCATTTCTGTAAGTGGGGTGTTAAAGTCCCCTGCAATGACCACATTCTTATCAATAAGGTTGCTTATGTTTATGAGTAATTGTTTTATATATCTGGGGGCTCGGGTATTTGGCGCATAGACATTTATAATAGTTAGCTCTTCCTGGTGGATAGACCCTGTGATTATTATATAATGCCCTTCTTCATCTCTTGTTACAGCCTTTAATTTAAAGTCTAGTTTGTCTGATATAAGTATGGCTACTCCAGCTTTCTTTTGGCTTCCAGGAGCATGATAAATAGTTCTCCATCCCCTCACTCTCAATCTAAAGGTGTCCTCAGATCGAAAATGAGTCTCTTGTAGACAGCAAATAGATGGGTCTTGTTGTTTTATCCATTCTGATACCCTATGTCTTTTAGTTGGCGCATTTAATCCATTTACATTCAGTGTTATTATAGAAAGATATGGGTTTAGAGTCATTGTGATGTCTGTATGTTTTATGCTTGTAGTGATGTCTCTGGTACTTTGTCTCACAGGATCCCCCTTAGGATCTCTTGTAGGGCTGGTTTCGTGGTGACAAATTCCTTCAGTTTTTGTTTGTTTGGGAAGACCTTTATCTCTCCTTCTATTCTAAATGACAGACTTGCTGGATAAAGGATTCTCGGCTGCATATTTTTTCTGTTTAGCACACTGTAGATATCGTGCCAAGCCTTTCTGGCCTGCCAAGTTTCAAAGGAGAGATCAGTCACGAGTCTTATAGGTCTCCCTTTATATGTGAGGGCACGTGTATCCCTTGCTGCTTTCAGAATTTTCTCTTTATCCTTGTATTTTGCCAGTTTCACTATGATATGTCGTGCAGAAGATCGATTCAAGTTACGTCTGAAGGGAGTTCTCTGTGCCTCTTGGATTTCAATGCCTTTTTCCTTCCCCAGTTCAGGGAAGTTCTCAGCTATAATTTCTTCAAGTACCCCTTCAGCACCCTTCCCTCTCTCTTCCTCCTCTGGGATACCAATTATGCGTATATTATTTTTTTTTAGTGTATCACTTAGTTCTCTAATTTTCCCCTCATACTCCTGGATTTTTTTATCTCTCTTTCTTTCAGCTTCCTCTTTCTCCATAACTTTATCTTCTAGTTCACCTATTCTCTCCTCTGCCTCTTCAAGCCGAGCCATCGTGGATTCCATTTTGTTTTGCAATTCGTTTAAAGCGTTTTTCAACTCCTCGTGACTGTTCCTTAGTCCCTCGATCTTTGTGGCAAGAGATTCTCTGCTGTCCTGTATACTGTTTTCAAGCCCAGCGATTAATTTTATGACTATTATTCTAAATTCACTTTCTGTTATATTATTTAAATCCTTTTTGATCAGTTCATTAGCTGTTGTTATTTCCTGGAGATTCTTCTGAGGGGAATTCTTCCGTTTGGTCATGTTGGAGAGTCCCTGGCGTGGTGAGGACCTGCAGTGCACTTCCCCTGTGCTGTGGTGTATAACTGGAGTTAGTGGGCGGGGCCGCAGTCCGACCGGATGTCTGCCCCCAGCCCACTGCTGGGGCCACAGTCAGACTGGTGTGTGCCTTCTCTTCCCCTCTCCTAGGGGCGGGATTCACTGTGGGGTGGCGTGTCCCGTCTGGGCTACTTGCACACTGCCAGGCTTGTGTTGCTGGGGATCTGGCGTATTAGCTGGGGTGGGTAGGCAAGGTGCACGGGGGCTGGAGGGGCAGGCTTAGCTCGCTTCTCCTTAGGTGATCCACTTCAGGAGGGGCCCTGTGGCAGCGGGAGGGAGTCAGATCCGCTGCCGGAGGTTTGGCTCCGCAGAAGCACAGAGTTGGGTGTTTGCGCGGAGCGAGCAAGTTCCCTGGCAGGAACTGGTTCCCTTTGGGATTTTGGCTGGGGGATGGGCGGGGGAGATGGCGCTGGCGAGCGCCTTTGTTCCCCGCCAAGCTGAGCTCTGCCCTCCGGGGGCTCAGCAGCTCTCCCTCCCTTTGTCCTCCAGCCTTCCCGCTTTCCGCGCAGAGCTGTTAACTTATGACCTCCCAGACGCTAAGTCGCGCTTGCTGTCGGAACACAGTCTGTCCGGCCCCTCCGCTAAGAACATTTTAATAATATTTGTTTTTCCAATCCATGAGCTTGAAATAGCTTTCATTTTCTTTGTGCCTTAAATTTCTTTTATCAGTGTTTTATATTTTTCAGAGTACAGGTCTTTCACTTATTGGGTTAAACTTATTCCTAGGTACTTTAATATTCTTGGTATAATTTAAAATAATATTGTTTGCTTAATACGTCTTTCTTATATATCATTATTAGTGTATACAAATACAGCATATTTATGTACCTTGATTTTTATCCTGAAATTTTACTGAATTCATTGATCAGTTCTAGTAGTTTTTGGAGTCTTTAGGATTTTCTATATATAGTATCATGCCATCTACAAATACTAAAAGTTTTATTTATTCCTTATGAATTATGAAGACTTTTTTTTTCTTTTCCTTGTCTGATTGCTGTGGCTAAAAATTCCAGTACTGAACTGAAAAAAAAGTGGCTAGAGTGCCCATCCTTGTCTTGTTTCTAGACTTAGGGGAAAAGCTGTCAGTTTTTCAACATTAAGTATGATGTTACTTGTGAGTTTTTCATATGTGGCCTTTATTATGTTGAGATATGGTGCCCCTAAATTTATTTTGTTGAGGGTTTTTATCAGGAATGGATATTGTACTTTGTCAAATTCTTTCTCTGCATATATTGAAATGATCATATAGTTTTTATCCTCATTCTGGTTGATGTGATGTATCACACTGATTGATTTGCAAATAATGAAACTCCCTTGCATCCTAGGAACAAACCCCACTCAATCTTGATGAATGATGTTGTTTAATGTACTATTAGTTTCTATTTCTTAAGATTTTGTTGAGGATATTTGCATTTATGTTCATCAGAGATGTTGGTCTGTAGTTATCTTTCTTTGCAGTGTCATTATCTGGTTTTGGTGTCAGGGTAATGTTGACCTCATAAAATGTATTTGGAATCTTTTATTCCTCTTCTGTTTTTGGAATAGTTTGTGAAAAATAGGTGTTAACTCTTCAATAAACATTTGGTAGAATTCACCTGTGAATACATCAGGTCCTGGAAATTTGTTTGTGAGGAGTTTTTTGATTATCGATTCTATTTCATTGCTGGTAATCAGTCTGTTCAAATTTTCTCTCTCCTTCTTGTTCAGTTATGGTTGATAAAAAATATATCCATTTCTTCTTGGTTGTCAAACATGTTGGCATATGACTTTTTATAATATTCTTTTATAAATACTTTTAATTTATGTCATGTCAAATGTTATTTCTTCTTTTTCTTTGCTGATTTTGTTTATTTGAGGCTTTCCCGCTCTCTCCCTCTTTCCGTCTCTGTGTTGATGAGCATGGATGAAAGTTTATCAATTTTGTTCATCTTTTGAAAGAACCAGATCCCGTTTTCATTTACCTGTTCTATTGTGGGATATTTGTTTGTTTGTTTTTGTTTTTTTATTTTTAGTTTCTATTTTATTTATTTCTTCTCTACTCTTTAATAATTCCTTCCTTCTATTGTTTTTTACTTTTGTTTCTTCTTTTTC